>NW_006790307.1:3404610-3425455 GCF_000442215.2 Lipotes vexillifer
TAAAAGGTCAGCAGGTTTCTGCTACTAAATAAAGTCCAAATGTTTGCAATCAGTGACCTCCTTCATCTGTCCCTAACCCTTTCTGATCTTTCTCCCACTATTCTGATATAGTATAGGAATTGCTCGGGTCAATTTTTTTGAGTACCTCAAAGACCCAGCTCCAAGTTTTTGTACATCATTACTGTCATCATAATAATAAGCACTTACTTATAGGTGAGGTGCTGCATTAACTAATTTAATCTGCTTTTTAAGTATGAGAGGCACAGATTGGTTATGTAACTTGCCAAAGATCAGCAATAAAGAGCAGTCAGAATGAAAACCCAGGCAGTGTTGCTTCAGAGCCCATACTCCAAACCTCTGTACTGGAATGCCTCTCCCTACCTGGAATGCCTCTCACCTCCCCTATCTTACTTTCTAAGATCTTGACCAATCATAGTGTTCATATGCTAGCCTCCGACTACAGTGTAAGTTCCTTAAGAGCTTATACCAACTTGAAATCACTTCTGCTTCTTTCAAGTACTTAGCCCTTGCCAAATTCGTAATAGGCACTCAATAGTACTTAATTTTATTTTGTATTCTTGACCACTTAGAAATTTGATTTGTGTATCACTGAATATAGCTTGTTGCTAAACAGTGGGAAAATGTTTTCCTTTAAGGATCTGTAAATGCTAAATTAATGTTAAGTGCAAAAGAAAATAAGTCTAGATAAGGTTATCCTCTAAGAATTTTCTTTCTGTTTAGTGGTTATAATGCAAAACTGAGATAAGAAATTTGATAAAAGTAAAAAAAAAAAAAAATGGAGTCTTTCAAGCTGTTGGGAGGTTCTTCAAATATCAACCAGTAGTTTAACTTGTTTCTCATTTATTGAGTGTCTACACTGTGCCAAGCACACTCTCCTGTCTATATCAGGGCCACCATGGGAAGAGAGGATTCTAAGAGAAATATGGTTATTAGTTGGCAGAGTGCTGGGTGCTGGGTCTTTCCTTCCCTTCCCACTCAAAAAAACAAACAAACAAACAAAACAAACAAAAAGCCCCACCACTCAGAGGAAATGAGAATCCCTATAGGAAGATAAGGACCTAGAAAGCTTTGAGGTTTGCCCAAGATGTTATTCTGGGTGAAGGAAAATATTTGACGGAGTGTGTTAGAAAGCAGTAATTGGAAAACGAAACAAGAAAGAAATATTTCACTTTGGTACCCTCAAAACTTCAGATTATTCATCCCTTGGCTGGCCACCTACTGACTTGTGCCCATTTGAGGAGGGAAGAAGAGAAATGGAGGATAGAGAGGGGTACTGCATTGTAGCAGCTGCACTCGCTCCTACTTTTAAAGACACACACCAAGGGGGGTGCCAATCACCCCATTTAGAAATGACTTGTTACCGTCATACTGCCAACTCCCTCCATTTAGTGTGGCAAGGATGCATGAGTCTCCAGCGGGCAAAGTAGACAACTCCCTCCAAAGTAAGTTCGGTTTGAGTGTCTCCCCCACCCCCCACTTCCCTCTGCCATATGAAGACACAGAAAGAAGGCAACCATCTGAAAGCCAGGAAGAGAACTCTATGGTATTTTGTTATGGCAGCCCAAGCTGACTAATACAAGTGTGCAGCTACCTGACATATTCAAGTGTAGAATTTTTTTTTTTTTTTTTTTTCTGTATTAATGGAGCCATTTCTTCCGGTGAGCACAAACGGAAATGGCCCCTTTTGCTTCTCTAGCATTTGCCCAGTGGAGATTATTTGGTCCAGCTGAGCGGCATTTCCAGTATTAACCTCTTTTCACTTGCAGCGAAACTATACTTTTTTTTGGAAACAGGATCCTTCATGACTTGTTTTCTCTCTAAAGCTTAGGTTCTGCCACACATCAGTCAAAGGATTGATTGCATTGCTACTGTGTGCCTAGGGCGGACTCTCAACCACTGCGCCACTGGGGAAGCCCCAAGTGTAGAATTTTTTAAGGTCCTACCTATTACCATCTCAAGGGATGAGAGTACCATAAAACATAATTTGGAAATCACTGTTCTATTGGTAATTTTTTTTTTTTCTGAACTGAATGATGAATGGGTGGTGTGGGAGAGGAGAGTCTGTAGAAAATAAGTTTATTTGACGTTCATTGTAGCACAACCTTATGCCAAGTAAATGCGGCCTGTGCTTACTTCATGCATTTGCTATAAATTGAGTTAAAGGAAATAAAGAAAATAGAGCCATTTATTCAACTAGTTATTAGTTTCTGAAACATAGTTCTTTGTTGAATGTCAAAGCTGATATGTTAACGAGAGAGGAAAAGGGCAGCTCTGATTTGCATTTCAGTGTAGACAGCTTTGCACACAAATAAACAGACACAAAATGCTTCCTGTTACAGACCATTTGTCAATACTGAATTCAACTTAGCTGCAAAAGGAAGTAAATGCTATATAACACTAATCTTAAGAAGATTTCCATTTGATTGAAAACAGCCCAACAACTAGAGTTTTTCTATGATTTACTCTCTTCTAAACAACTGCTAGAAGCTCTTGGTTAATTTTTAGTGGCACTCTAAATCAAATTTAATTGTTACTCTATGAAGGAATTATTTTTTTAGAGTTAGAAATACATTTGCATCATATTAGTGAAAATTACAAAGACTAAGTCACAAAGTTGCTTCATTTGGAATATCTTCCATTTCATTCTCACTTTTGACTTTTATAGTAGTATTAATCATCATCTGGCATTTTAAAATCGTAACATTTTCCGATATGAATTTATAAAAGCACTGTCCAGGATTTCCAAACAACTAAAAATATAACTTTACATATGTAAAGCTGGTTATCAGTTTTGGCAGAAGGAGGCAGAAGAAAAGGCTAGAATTCAGCAAGTGCTGCATTTTGCTTTAAATACAGATGTTTGCTGATGACTTGAAGCACTGCTTAAAAAGATATTCTGCTTACCACCAAGTGAAAGTTTTGATTTGGGGAAAAAAAGGCGCGAAAGACTAATTAAAGAGAAATCATTAGCCCACAGGATCAGGGATTGGAAAAAATTGAAAAATAATGAGGCGGAGGAAAAATACTAACTTCAGTGAAAAGAAATTTAATGAAGTGGTACTGAGATTCCGTCAGCAATGAATATTTATACAATGAAATAAGGCCATCATTATTATTTATACTATTAGATAAAGTGGTCAAAATATCACATTCTAGAAAAAAGTTCCCAATTATGTAAAATGCGTTTTTGCTCTATTTATATCATTTTGGAAAATACAGACTTTTCTATATGATCAGGTAAACTCTTTTTTACTTCATGGAGAATGCAATAATATTTTTCCATCAATTTCTAAATGTGAGAGTTTTGTTATAATGGATGTAGTTATTAACGCTTAAGATATGTTGCAGCCTAGAATTGGTTTAGAAGAAAATGTTTATTGATTGGGGCAAACTATTTCTTTTAACAGTACAACCAAGGCTTAACACAGGAAAAAATATATTTGTAGAACATATATTTGACAAAGAACTTTTATTCAGAACTTTTATTCAGAACTTATATAACTCCGTAATAAGAAGACAGAAATCCCTGCTTAAAAATGAGCAAGATTTGACCAGACACTTCACAGAAGAAGCTACAGGATGACAAATGAAAGGGCACTCAATATCATTAGTATCAGGGAAAGATAATTTAAAGCTACATGAGACACTACTACATCAGAATAGTTAAAATCAAAAAGGGTGATCATACCAAGTGTTGGTATACATGCACCCCTGTGTTCATAGCAGCACTATTCACAATAGGCAAGACATGGCAACAACTTAAATGTCCATCGACAGATGAATGAATAAAGAAGATGTGGTACATATATACAGTGGAATACTACTCAGCCATAAAAAAATGAAATAATGCCATTTTCAGCAAAATGAATGGACCTAGAGATTATCATACTAAGTGAAGTTTGCCTACCACCACATTAAGTCAAAAAGAGAAAGACAAACACCATATGATATCACTTGTACATGGAATCTAAAATATGACACAAATGAACCTTTATGAAATAGAAACAGACTCATAGACATAGAGAACAGGCTTGTGGTTGCCAAGGGGGAGGGGGTGGGGGAGGGATGGATTGGGAGGCTGGGTTTAGTAGATGTAAGCTATTATATATAGAATGGGTAAACAACAAGGTCCTACTGTGTAGCACAGGGAACTGTATTCAATGCCCTGTGATAAACCATAATGGAAAAGAATACAAAAAAGAATGTATATATATGTATAACTGAATCACTTTGCTGTACAGCAGAGATTAACACAACATTGTAAATCAGCTATACTTCAATTAAATAAGTAAGTAAATAAATAAATAAAAGGACTTAGTAGATATATTTATAAACTGTTAGTTACCTGAACATATAATCCAATCATTTTGCCTGTGTTCTACTCCCATATTTCCAACTGTTCTGGCATTTTTCTGCTTAGATATTACAAAGTCACCTTACACTCACTGTGTGATACTGTATAGCCAGGTGATTCAGAGTGCAGGCTCTAACTCACAAAGACCTAGGTTTAGATCCTGGCTATACCACTTATTCCATCTGGACAACTTCTCTAAAATAGAATAATGCTAATAGAACCTAGGGTTGTACGAGGTTTCAATGAGATGAATGTAAAATGCTTGGCACACATACTTCATAAATAATACCTATTATTAAAAACCAAAATTATTTTTCTACAAAAAAATGAGCCCTCTTGCCTACCACCACATTTCTTTTCATAGGTCCTACAAATATTCCCATCTCCTAGACTGAAAATCTTGGGAAATATTTGAATTTTGTATTTATCTACATTCTATATTCATTATCTATATTCACTTTAATACCAATTCTTCCTTAAAATGTCACTTCGATTTTCCCTTTCTAATAAATTCCTAGTGCAATTAGTCTCTTCAGGCTGTCAATTCATTTCTATATAGTAATTCAGTAAACCCTAGCCACACTAGATGCTAGCTGGGTGATTTAGGCAAGTTAGTTAACCTCATTAAACTTCAGTTTTCTCCACTGTAAATTGGGGATGACTGTATAATGCACTAAAAGTCCTTTTTACTGTGCCTGATACAAGAGTAATTGCCTGACAAGTGGGTGCTACTTTTACGATTTCCTAATTCTGTTCAATATTTATAACTTACGGTCATTTTAGCTTTTTTTTTTTTTTTTTTTTTTTTGCGGTACGCGGGCCTCTCACTGCTGTGGCCTCTCCCGTTGCGGAGCACAGGCTTCGGACGCGGAGGCCCAGCGGCCATGGCTCACGGGCCCAGCCACTCCGCGGCATGTGGGATCCTCCCGGACCGGGGCACGAACCCGTGTCCCCTGCATCGGCAGGCGGACTCTCAACCACTGCGCCACCAGGGAAGCCCCATTTTAGCTTTTTAAGTTGCCGCATCTCGCCATTGCTTCATTGATTTTACGGTCCACAGAATCCTCTAAAGATTTCCATACTTGCACTGGACTGTGGTTATTCCACTTACCACGCCCTCCTCATCTTTTACAGTTAGTGTATTCCAAGTGATTCTTAGCTCTGGCTGAACTTAGAATCAAGTGGAATGCCTCGAAAAATTATTGATGCTCAGGCTGCACCCAAGACCAATTAAATAATAATCTCTAATTCTAATGTGCAACTGGCATTGAGAACCACAATTTTGTTTTGCTTGTTTGCTTTTGGTTTTGTTTGTTCATGTTTTGCTTAGTTTTGTTTGGGATCTAATTGTAGGATTTGCGTCAGGTTCTGAAGATCTTATTTGGATCTTGATTTTACCGTGAGACATGCTAGATACCCCTTGCTGCTACTGAGTTTCTGCAACTTTAGGTATCGTGCAGCAATATCCTTAACCGAATAATTTGTGTGTGTGTGTGTGTGTGTGTGTGTGTGTGTGTGTGAGAGAGAGAGAGAGAGAGAGAGGGAAATAGTAACATACTCCTGGAGAATTCTCCATAGCTTGGCATTAATTCATTAATCAGCACTTTGGAGAATATCGTTAATCAAGTACTTTAATTACAAATCCACATAACTGCACTGATGATACTTCCTAATCTGCAAACATCATCCCTTCTAAATCTTCTACAAAGGATATTTTGAGAGAACCTATCAAAGGATTTTCTAAAATCAAGATATATATTATAATGCTATCTAAAACTGATATGAGGTTTTATCTGGTATGATTTTCTTAATAAACCTATTCTCTTCCTGATCGCAAGTTTCCTTCCTCAGTTCTCAAAGACTCAACAATTTATTGTACAGTTTTACTGGGAGTCATAGCAAGCTCTCAGTCCCATAGTTTGCAGCATCTTTTTTTTTTTTAATGAGACTTTTAATCTAACTCTATATTTTAAGCACATTTTCAGTTCTCTCCAAATTCCTGAAGATTACCAATAGCTTTTTGGTAGATTGAGATGATGATATCTTTTTGGTATCTTGAGATATTGTTCACCCAAGCCCGCGGTAAACTAGAGTAGATGGGTATTTTTCACTATTTTACTCTGTTAATCTCCATTTCTTCTTATTACTATTAATTTTGTTCTTCTCAGATGATGATAAGTCTTCATATAAAAGATAGAAACATACTTAGGGAGGTAGTAGAGTTAGAGAGTTGGGTAATCAGCTTAATTTTCTCTATTCAGTAGCATTGTGCCATTCACCCCAAGTGGTAACCTTATACACCATTCTTGTTTCCTTAACTTATAAACAAGAGTCATTTTTCTTGCTGTTTATAGTTGTCAGGCTTCAGAATCTTCTGAGCTTTTAGCCTCACTGACATTTCCATACACTTCCTGCTACTTCTCCAAATTATTTCTTCCTCTCCTTCTCCTTCTTATGAACCTTTCCCTCGTATTTCTTTTCACATTTTTTCAAGAGTCTTAAATGTGAATTCATGAACTCACTGGAGAATTCTCTACGCATTCATATTCATCACTTTTTATTCCTCCCCTTTTCTTCTTCATCACTGTCAATCAGAGATTGGCAAACCTTTTCTGTAAAGACACAGTAAATATTTTAGGCTTTGTGGACCTGCAGTCTCTTGTATTAACTGTGTCATGGCAGAACAAAAGCAGCCATAGAAAATACACAGATAAATGAGTGACTGTGTTCCAATAGAACAGTATTTGTGGGCATCTATTTTGGGATTTTATATTCATTTCACGTTATAAAATATTCTTTTGATTTGTTTAAAATCATTTAAAAATCTATTTTCAGCTGATGAGTCTTATCAAAACAAGTGGTTGGGTGGAATTCACGTGTAGGCTGTAATTTGTCAGCCCCTGCCAGAGAGGGGTCAAAATATATAATACACATTACAGTCAGTAGGGAAAAATGATAATAATAAAAATAATCATGTAAATGAATAAACTCAACATCTCTTAAACTCAACATTTCTGTTGGGAACTGTTGTGGGTTGAATTATATCCCCCCAAAAGATATGTTCAAGTACTAATATCTAGTACTTATGAAATATAATGACTAGATTTGGGTCCCCAAAGGCCTGGCATGGTATTGCAGCTTCTAGCATAGGACCTTGTACAAAATGAGGAATCACAAATGTTTGGTAATTTGAAATGATAAATGCAAAAAAAAAAAAAACTTTGAATATATATATTCAAATTATATGTATTAATGTATAATTTAATAAGCCATTGCATTGGCACTTAAAACTCATATTGTTCCTTAAATATACTTGTGTTAGTTTTTTCTTTTGCCTGCATTGGGTCTTCGTTGCTCCACACGGGCTTTCTCTAGTTGCGGCGTGCAGGGGCTACTCTTCGTTGCGGTGCACGGGCATCTCATTGCAGTGGTTTCTCTTGTTGCAGAGCACAGGCTCTAGGGCACGCGGGCTTCAGTAGTTGTGGCACATGGGCTCAGTAGTTGTGGCTCACGGGCTCTAGAGCACAGGCTCAGTAGTTGCAGCGCACGGGCTTAGTTGCTCTGCAGCATGGGATCTTCCCAGACCAGAGATCAAACCCGTGTCCCCTGCATTGGCAGGCGGTTTCTTAACCACTGCGCCACCAGGGACACCCTTTTTAGGTTTTTAAGGAAAAGAATGTGGAAAAGAATATGGGGAGAAAATCAATGGATTACAATAATGTACTATTCTAAAGAAAAAGGGAATACAATTTAGATGCGGAGATACTGAAAAGAAAATAAATTCATTACTTGAGAGAATGGGCTCATTTTACAATCTATGTCTAAAATTTTTGTTCTTCTTTGACTCTTCCCAGTTCACAGTAGATGGTTAATGATACATTAGTGGTTAGATGGTCAGATGCTGCAATACTACCATGCCAGGCCTTTGAGGATCCCAGTATAGTTACTATACTTCATAAGATGCTGTATGCAGAGGGGTTTGGCCTCTGCAGTCACATAGACTTGAGCTCTTCTTAGATCTGTCATTTACAAACTATGATCTTGAGCAAAATAGCTGATATTATTCAGGCTGATGATGAAAAGCACCACAATATGCAACATTTGGACTAGAGGGAAGTGACTAGTTCTGACTATAGTGAGGAGTGATTTCAAAGTACTTGATAAAGAAATAAAATTAGAGAGGAACTTTGAAACATGGCTACGACTACAGAAGGTGGAACTGCAGCAGGGCCAGGAGAAAAACAATATTGTTTGGTTTATGAATAAAACACTCAAAGTTTAAAAATATTTATGCCTTATTATTTGACTTAAACATTTAAATAATATAAATGTTATTTTATGACTACATATATATATAAATCTACTTTTTTACTGTTTATATTTTGCGAAATATCCAAATGAATATGCTGTGAAAAAGTTATTATCTGATATAACCCAAAATACATACATTTTTAACTCACTATAATATATAATTAGCCAAAAATTACTTTTAAAGTAAAAACTGAGGATTTCCACACATTAGTCCCATCTCTATCCAGTAGATTCTTTTTACTAAACTTGTATTAAAATCTTGTATAGCCCTGAATCTGTTTTACTGGCTGCTCTCAAACTGGCTTTAACTCTGTTTTGAGCAAAATGTTTCACAATGTGACCAATAGCTTAGATACCAGGGAAATTCTTTTTCGCCATGGCACACAGTCTCTAGAAATGTTGTTCCCGAATAAATAAGTGTGGTAATTTTTTCAAATGTTGCTTCATATTGTTCTTAACAATTAAAGCCATCAAGATAGTTGTTAATCGGGGAACTCGTAGATTTGAAAGGAAGGACAGACCAGCCTGTACTTGTCCCATCCAGGCCAGCGGTGCGCACAGTGGGAGGAGGAGGGTGGGTGTGTGCACTCCAGGGATTGCTGAAAACAACCCATTGAGATACAGCCGGAAATAGGAGAAATTTGGTTTACCTATTTTTATTAAAAAATTCTATTTGTGTAAGTTTTATTATGTGCATCATTTATTAGTATAGTAACGTATGTATACAATTTGTAAATAAATACATCTACCTATGTTGGAGGGATGTGCTCAATCATTTTTACATGTTAGGGATGTGGGGTGAAATGGAGAAACATCACACCCCCTTCTTCCCATTTTGCAGATGCAGCATCAGGTCCAAGAGAGCCTGGATTGCCTCATTCTGTGGGCTGTGGGCACCACCCCTGTGCTCCTGTCAGAAGCTGCTGCGGTCCTGAAACACTGCACAAGGAGAATTAGTGCCTTCTGAATCTTGTGCTCTGGGGACTATGCCAGGGTTGGTTACACAGCAGGAAAAAGCCAGACCCACGATGTCATTCAACATATCTTCTGTCAGAGACTAGATACACTTGTGAGATTTGGACCTTTGTACTTGCTTCACGGGTGTAGGTGTTTTGCTGTTTTGTTTTGCTTTGTTTTGTTTTAAACCACAAAAGTACTCTGTATCCCATGGCCCTGGTTTTAGTAAATATCCTTGTACTGTTTTGATTTATCAGCTTGAGATTGTCAATAACAAGTAATCAATGGTAGCTTCATAATGAAACGAAGTACACTGTTGTTGCTTATTGAATAATTTTGGATCTCATGGAAAATATAATGGATCACAGTGATAGGCTTCTTTTACCTGCCTTGGCTCCAGAAGAGGAGGACTTTAATCTCGAATGTAGAAACTATTTAACTCTTCCTGTGGGAAGCCCCAGACCACCAACACCACCCCTCCCCTACCCACCACCCTTGCCCCGCCACCCCCCCCCCAAAAAAAAGAAGGCTGTTAATGAGAGATCCTCTCAGTTGGGGGAATGAAGGATGCTCTGGTTGATTTTTTTTCCCAGAATAAATTTTGGTTAATCTAAAAAAAATGCTTTTTAACCAATGCTTGTATTAAAAATAACTTCAATAAACCTGACCAAGGAGGTGAAAGATTTATGCACTGAGAACTATAAAACATTAATAAAGGAAGTTGAAGATGATTTAAAGAAATGGAAAAATATCCCATGCTCTTGGATTGGAAGAATATTGTTAAAATGGCCATACTACCCAAAGCAATCTACAGATTTAATGCAGTCCCTATCAAATTACCCATGACATTTTTTCACAGAACTAGAACAAATAATTCTAAAATTTGTATGGAACCGTAAAAGACCCAGAATTGCCAAAGCAATCCTGAGGAAAAAAGACAAAGCAGGAGGCATAACCCTCCCAGACTTCAGACAATACTACAAAGCTACAGTAATCAAAACAGCACGTTATTGGCATAAAAACAGACATATGGATCAATGGAATAGAATAGAGAGCCCAGAAATAAACCCACACACCTGTGGACTTCGACAAAAGAGTCAAGAATGTACAATGAGAAAAAGTCTCTTCAGCAAGTGGTGTTGGGAAAGCTGGATAGCCACATGTAAATCAATGAGGTGAGAACACACCCTCACACCACACACAAAAATAAACTCAAAATGGCTTAAAGACTTAAATATAAGACATGACACCATAGAACTCTTAGAAGAGAACATAGGCAAAACATTCTTTGACATAAATTGTACCAATGTGTTCTTAGGTCAGTCTCCCAAGGCAATAGAAATAAAAGCAAAAATAAACAAATGGGACCTAGTCAAACTTATAAGCTTTTGTAAAGCAACGGAAACCAGAAACCAAAAAGACAACCTGTGGACTGGGAGAAAATAATTGCAAATGATGCAACCAATAAGGGCTCAATTTCCAAAATATACAAACAGCTTATACAACTCAATAACACACAAAAAAACCCAATCAAAAAATGTACATTAGACCTAAATAGACATTTCTCCAAAGAAGATACACAGATGGCCAATAGGCCCATGAAAAGATGCTCAGCATCACTAATTATTAGAGAAATGCAAGTCAGAACTACAATGAGGTACCACCTCACACTGGTCAGAATGGCCATAATTTAAAAGTCTACAAATAACAAATGCTAGAGAGGGTGTGGAGAGAAGGGAACCCTCCTACACTGTTGGTGGGAATGTAAGTTGGTGAAGTCATTACGGAAAACAGTATGGAGGTTCCTCAAAAAACTAAAACAGAGTTTCCATGTGATCCAGCAATCCCACTCCTGGGCACATATCTGAACAAAACTACAATTCAGAGAGATACATGCACCCCTATGTCCATAGCAGCACTATTTACAATAGCCAAGACATGGAAACAACCTAAATGTTCATTGACAGATGAATGGATAAAGAAGATATGTGTGTGTACACACACATACACACACACACACACACACACACACACACACACACACACACAATGGAATATTACTCAGCCATTAAAAGGAATGAAATAATGTAATTTGCAGCAACATGATTAGACCTGGAGATTATCATACTAAGTAAGCCAGAAAGAGAAAGACAAATACCATATGATATCACTAATATTTGGAATATAAAATATGACTTAAATGAACCTATCTAGGAAATAGAAACAGACTCACAGACACAGAGAACAGACTCGTGGTTGCCAGCCCAGAAGGGGGGTGGAAGAGGGATGGATTGGGAGCTTGGGGTTAGCAGATGCAAGCTATTATATATAGATAATATATAAACAACAAGGTCCTACAGGGAACTATATTCAATATCCTGTGATAAACCATAACAGAAAAGAATATGAAAAAGACTATATATACATATAACTGAATCGCTTTGCTGTACAGCAGAACTAACACAACATTGTAAATCAACTATACTTCAATAAAAAAATGATTTCAAGATCTTATAGCATATTTCGTTACAGTAAAGATGACTAAATCTCTCTCTCTCGCTTTTTTCCTGATAAAGTATCTTGTAAGGATTCAGGATTACCATTCTTGATACCAAGTTTCAATCCCTAGAAGTATAGCAGTAGGAGAATAAACAGTGTGCACTGACCTCAAGGAAACACCTGACATTTAGGGATTTTTTTCACAAAATACTTAAATTGACATCCTGTTCTTATCATCTACCCCTTTCTCTGAAAATATGTCACTGTCAGACTGTTATGGTTAAATTGAGACTCTGGTCAATTGGGGTGGGGATCTATTACGTCTAGTTTTACTTTAAGCATTCTTTTGAGTGACCAGTACCTTAAAAAATAAATCTTAGGAGAATACTCATGTAGCCTAATGAAACATTTAACACGCTTTCTGATCCTGTTTTCTGACTTTCCAAATACTTGACTTTTGAAAGTATACTTGAGAGTGTACTTTGAGAGTATTTCTCCTGTTATTTTTTTTTTTCATCAGGAAGGATAAGAATTCTCTAATATAAAATAATAAAGATCCTACAACCACATGCATTTGGAATTTTTAGGTATAAAGGTAACTGCTTTTCTTCTTGGTTTCCAATTTCTGCCAATACATGCTATCAAGTTTGTTTTACATAATGAGCTCACTGCTGAGTACACATAATCTCAGAGGTGAAAGGGTTTATCATCCACCCTACAAGAAATAAGACACGCAGTACTTGTTTATGCTGGGTGCTCTCTAGTCGTGAGCCTACACTTGCTTCTAGTCTTTTCAGAAAGAAACATTTTCACCTTAAAAGGTGAACTCAGGGCTTCCCTGGTGGCACAGTGGTTGAGAATCTGCCTGCTAATGCAGGGGACATGGGTTCGAGCCCCAGTCTGGGAGGATCCCACATGCCACGGAGCAACTAGGCCCATGAGCCACAACTACTGAGCCTGCGTGTCTGGAGCCTGTGCTCCGCAGCAAGAGACGCCGCGACAGTGAGAGGCCCGCGCAACGCAATGAAGACTGGCCCCCGCATGCCACAACTAGAGAAAGCCCTAGCACAGAAACGAAGACCCAATCCAGCAAAAATAAATAAATAAATAAATAAACTCCTACCCCCAACAACATCTTAAAAAAAAAAAAAGGTGAACTCAAAGGATATAATTTCTGTACCGCTCATGACACTGAGTGTTGTTGAACAGCAGTCTCTCCTAAAATTAGTGCTTGAAGAGTAAGCAAAAAGTTCAGCGTGAAAAAAATCACCTAATAATTTTTTTTCAATAATTTTTTTCTAACAGTTTGTTAGAATATGAGGTGCCTAATAAAATTTTTGAATAATAATTTAAAATGTTACATCAATTTGTACAGCTTATAAATAATAGCTATGTGTACAGGATGGCCTTCCAACAAATACATAATTATATAGAGGCAGTTTATGATTTTTAGATATAAATATCATCTTGCCTTTAAGTTACTTGAAGTTTCTGAATTGTTTTTTGGTAGCACAGAACATCATAAGAGATAGAAGCAAAATGCTGTCAAATGGCAGCATAAGGCTTTGGAGTTGGATAGAAATGCATGAGTTAGAAAAGAAGATCCAGAGCTTAACTAGCCTTATAAGAATAACAACTTCTAGTTCATAAGTTTCCTGTGAAGACAAAATGGAAATACACAGATACAAGACTTACTCAGCATCTGGCACACGGGTAAGCCTTCTGTGAGGAGGCAGCTGACAGTGATGCTGTGCTAACCTGTCAAAGGTCTTCTTTTCTTTTTTAATCTTGGTTTGGCGGTGCCCGTCGGCATGTGAGATCTTAGTTCCCCGACCACAGATCGAACCTGAGCCCTCTGCAGTGGAAGTGCGGAGTATTAACCACTGGACCACCAGGAAAGTACCTGTTAAAGTCTTAAAACAGGACTATATCCTCTTCCTGGAGACTGAAAGTTTGTAAGAAATTAGCAGTAGTGTTTGTATTTTGGGGGAAAACAAAAACAGTTAATCTCCCCTCCAAATGTTTCCTCTCTGTTCATCAGCAGTATTCAGCTCCATAGTTCAGAAATGGAGCAAACTATTCTCAGAAGTTAAAACATTTTATGAATGTCATTCCCATGGAAACTTCTGAGGAAAAGAAGTCATGCTGATCAAGGGTAATCGATTCTGTGTAGAATCAGATACAAAATTCAGCTCTCCCTGCTTTTCAATCTATGTCTGCCTCTTTTACATCCATCCAGGATTCAGTCAGACCATTGCTTGTGCTCATAAGAAATTCAAAAGATGCCTAGCCTATTTATGTTCACAAGCAGAATTTTGCCTTTATTTCTATTTATCTCTACCAAATCACAAATCTTCATAACATACACATATGCTTCTGCACTTGTGTAAAGCTTTGGGCCAATAGACAAGCAGTTCTTACCACAAATGTAATAACTGAATATAGTTTTGTCTTCTTTTTTAGCAATCACAAAAACAATTCAAGTATGTCAAATAGATTGCTTAGGGAGTGGTTATTCACATCAGAATTCCTTTATCATTAGCTTCTTGAAGAAGACAAAGGGCTGGTTGAGAAGCTGAAGTTAAAATGTCAGGTGCTCTTAAGCAATGAAGCAATGGAAAAATAATCAATTTACAAAACTGTTATTTACATATAGTTTGTAAGGGCAGATTTACCTCTGGATACTCCTGGATCTCTTTTTAAATTTGTTTTAATAATGTTAAAGAGTTTTTTTCATAGACCCCAAATAATTCAGTATATAAATAAGATCATTATGCTAGAAAGAGAAATATTCGGAGTCAAGGTAACTTTAAAATCTCTTTCATATATGAAATGAAACCAACCCTTGTGCCATTAGGGATGTCAACTAAAAAAAAATGCACAAGCTTAAGTTGAGAATTATGTCTTATTTGGTAGACATTCTGAGGACTTCAAGCCCAGGAGGCAGCCTCTCAGCTAGGAGGCACTGCTCCAAAGTGGTAGGGGAGAAGCCAGGATATATAGGAGTGAAGACCAGGTAGTTGCAACTTCAAAAGATTACTGTTTAATTAAAGAAAACCAGACATCTCAAGTTAATGAATTTAGCACTTTTCTATGTATGGGAAGATGCAAGAATCAGGGTTCATCAAAATCATTCCGTTCATATGCACCTTAGCTATCTAGGGCCAGTATCCCATTCTTTCCCATCCTGAGTCGCCTCAGGGTACACTGTTGGGGACAGCTGTAGTGGCTGATGGCTTGATGGCTGCAGCATCCTTAGTTTGCTTATATGGCTGGTAACAGTTTTCATTCACAGGGACAAAGGTGAACAGAAAACACTAAAATAAAAGGAGTTCCTGGGCTTCCCTGGTGGCGCAGTGGTTGAGAGTCCGCCTGCCGGTGCAGGGGATGCGGGTTCGTGCCCCGGTCCTTCGTGCCCCGCGCCGGGAAGATCCCACATGCCGCGGAACATCTGGGCCCGGGAGCCATGGCCGCTGAGCCTGCGCGTCCGGAGCCTGTGCTCCGCAACGGGAGAGGCCACAACAGTGAGAGGCCCGCGTACCGCAAAACAAAAACAAAAACAAAAAAAACAAAAAAAAAAAACAAAAAGGAGTTCCTAAATTAAGTAAGGAGAAATATTTAGAAGACATGGTGACGAAGGTTTTGCTTCCTCATCAGGTTTTTTGGTCAACATCTAACTGAAGGTCGGTGACCTGAGTGGTTCTAGAGTCTAGATTTAGAGGATTAGTCTTCAGTGTGCCTTGGCACAGACCTTGCTCTCAGCTGTGTGTCACTTTGTGGCTTTTGGACAACGTTAAAATAACAGTTAAGAATAGTGGGATGATTATAATTTTTGTGACTTTCTGTTTGAATTTAAAAAGAAAATCCCACAAGGACTCAGAGGCAAAAAATATACAAATCAATTTTCACTGCCAAGTAAAGGAGCTGTTACAGTGGAGGATTACTGGACTGAATGTCAATATTATGACACAGTATGAGTGTGTTTCGTGTTTGGTAATTGCAATCATTGTTGCTTTTGTTGCGGTCATCCATTTACAATGCTTGGTGTCAGTTTATCTCTTGTAAAAATAAAATACAGTGTATGTGTGTGGAAGAAAAAAGAATAGTTGTTCCTTGCTTGAGTTTAATGACGTCACAGAATTTTCTAGCTTTGCTTCTGGGCCACTGTCAAGTTACTGATTCAGATAAATTAGGTCGTGTGCTATGAGCAACCACTCACCTCCAATATTTCTTTTTTTACAATCTGAATTACCACAAAAGTGAACACTTAAAACGATGGGCTTTTAACATGAAACTTACGGAGTATGGAAGAAAAATATCATCCAAAGCAGGGATTTTCAAACATATTTTTTACCATGTCACACATTAAGAAAAACATTGTATATCACAACTCAGGACATGCAAATTTATAGATACAGTTGGCCCACATCCAAGGGTTTTGCATCCTCACATCAACCAACGATGGATCAAAATTTTGATATATACAGTATATTCGATATATTTGATAAATATGACTGTGTATATACACACATATGCATGTGTGATATTGTGATTTATATAAGAAATATACATATATGTGGTCTTCATCCCATTTCTGGCACAGAGCTCCTAAAACCCTTGGTATTTCCGAAGTGCTGAGTGCGGTCAACGTGCCTCTTGTCATGTTAATGAGCTGACTCTTGTAAAGCTCAAGAATGGGGGTTGGTTGCCAGTGGAGCCTACTGTGTGATTACAGAATTGGAACTTTCAGTCCCACCTCCTTAACCTCCAGGGAGGGAGAGGGGCTGGAGGTTGAATGAATCACATTATTTTTAAAATTACCCTCATTGTAAATGTGAGTTGTAGTTAATTCATTTCTGTTGCTGTATAATTTTCATTTGAATAAACATACCACATTTTCTATTTTAATTCACTCTATCATCCATGAACATTTTGTTTGTTTCCACTCTTTGACTATTACACAAAGTGCTATGATTAAAATTCTTGTCCATTGTGTTTTGGTACACCTAAGCCTGCATTTCTGTAGAGTATATACTTAGGAGAAAAATTGCTGGGTCATAGAACATATATATCTTTGTTCCTCCTACATAACGTCTAACTGTTTTCCAAAGTATTTGCACGAATTTACCCTCTAACCAGCAGTGGACAAGAGTTGCTTTTGTACCACCTTCTCACAAAATCTTTGTATTGTCAGACTTTTAATTTTAGCTATTCCAGTGGGTATAGATCTTATTTTAGATTAAAATCTCACATCCCTGATTACTAATAAGATTGAGCACGTTTGCATTTCCTCTTATGCGAAATGCCTGTTTAAGATTTTGTCCCCCCTTATTAATTGAGTTGTCTGTCTTTTTCATTATGCTCTGTATGTAATCTCTTTGTTAGTATATGTAATATAAATGTTATGCAAATGACTCTTCCCACTCTATACCTTGTCTTTCAATATCTTCCTAGTGTCTTTTGAGGTACAGAAGTTCATAATTTTAATATTAGTCCACCATATCAAATTTTTCCTTTAAGGGCTTTTCTTTGTCCTAACAATGCTTTTTTTTTTTTTTTTTGCGGTACACGGGCCTCTCACTGTTGTGGCCTCTCCCGTTGCGGAGCACAGGCTCCGGACGCGCAGGCTCAGAGGCCATGGCTCACGGGCCCAGCCGCTCCACGGCATGTGGGATCTTCCCAGACCGGGACACGACCCCGTATCCCCTGCATCGGCAGGCGGACTCTCAACCACTGCGCCACCAAGGAAACCCGCTCATTTTCCTACTTTTTTTTTTTTTTTTTGCGGTACACGGGCCTCTCACTGTTGTGGCCTCTCCCGTTGCGGAGCACAGGCTCCGGACGCGCAGGCTCAGAGGCCATGGCTCACGGGCCCAGCCGCTCCACGGCATGTGGGATCTTCCCAGACCGGGACACGAACCCGTATCCCCTGCATCGGCAGGCGGACTCTCAACCACTGCACCACCAGGGAAGCCCCATTTTCCTACTTTTTAATAAAAGGTTACATATTATAAATACTCATCCTGACCCTCCTGTTTCACTTAATAATATATTTTATAGATTTTCTATAACACTACATAAGATATTTTCTAATTTTTTATAGCTACATAATATTATATATATTTTGTTCAATCATTCTCCTATTGATAGCCTTTGGGTTGTTTTTCATTTTTTGTTGTTATAAATGATGTTTGTAACAGACATCACTTGGATCTTTTCAGCCTCATCAGGATCCTTTTCCACTAATTTTTCCTCTCGCACTCCTGTGATGACCCATCTAGCACGAGCTATGCTTTACTCCAACCAGACAGTGCCTTGTCCAATGCCCAAGATATGTGACTTTCTGTCCTAACTTAGGGTCCCCCTGTTGCTCCTGAGGTATGAGATGTCCCAGGACAGGCTCAGCACCCTTGCATTCAAACCAGAATTGCAGGAAAAGGAACCTTAAAGAGAATGAGAGAGTGAATCTTAGAACAAAGGGAGATGGAAACCAGCAGAAAAATGATCAACCCTACCTCCCTCCATCCTGCGACTGTCCTGAAATGCAGTAGTTCATAGGGTCTTAGGATCCCACAAGATCCCCCAGATCTTGTTTGAAATCAGATAGAAGCCCGCACAGTAAATATACCTTGTGTTGCCTCCCCCTACTTCCCTGCCTTTTCTCCCCTTTCCTTCACTCCTGGTCTTGCATTCTCAGGTAAAGTAGCAACACAGAGGTGTTTGCCTCAGGTTCTATGCTCTGGAGAACTCCGGCTAAGACTGCTGGAACCAGGCATAACCCTTGAGAGCAGACCCCTCAGCATAGGATTTTGGAGTTGTTTCTCTCCAGTCTGATGTCAGTAGGGACTCTATTGCTGATGGTAAGTGGAGGTGGTAATAACTCCTGTTTGCAATAGCATCAGAATCACTAAGACTTTCATCTAGGGTTAATTGGGATGAGGTACAAGGGAAAGTGAGGCTCTGGCATGTGCTGGGGCTATAGCACATCTCATGTCTCAGGTATAGGGAACAATCATAAGTATGAGGATTATGAAGGAGATTGGATCCCGTTCATAGTATTGGGCAACCCAAATAAGGCCACATTGAGCCAGTTGCCACTGTGATAGTCTGAGGAACACCATGCTGACTACAAAGCTGTTGTTTCCCAGCTCCAATCCCACTTTTCTATACTATGCTTTGTGATGCTCTATGAGCCATTTCTGCCATTTCTGCTTTAGCAGCGGGCTCCCTGTTAGGTTTTTCCACAAAGGAACACTAGAGGGAGACTGAAAGCCTGGAGGAGAGACCATCAGCCCCTTCCCGTGTTGTGCTCTGTGTCTGTCAACATCACCCGTCAGAGATACCAGCTCCAGCACCTTTCCTCAGAGGCCTGAGTTCCTGCTCCATGGAGGCTCTTCAAGCCTCTAGGCTTTAATAAATCCAACCTGTTTCCTTTGTTCCCCAGTCCCTGGAATGCTAGCTTCTTTCTATGCCATTATTTCTGTGTTTTCTCAATGTTTTCCTTTTGCCTTTTCAGTCTTTCAATATCCATTTAACCAATTCTTTATGACACATTGTTTCTTATACAACTGGATTAAGTCAAATAAATTGAGAGGGGTACGCTTTCCAAAGATTATGGAAGTAATGTATTATCTGGTACATCTGAAATTGGTTCTAATAGTTTACTTGGTTGGTTGACAGAACTTGGGTTCAATGGTGGCCTGCATTCACTGGGATGGGGATGCAGAACTTTCCCTCATGTAATGCAGAAGAGGAAATTTAAAGGTTTTAGAAGATGGGGATGTTGGAGTGGATTTATCATCAGCGACCTGTACACTAACACCCTTGACCCACCCTCATTACATCATATTGAATGACTCACAGGGTGCTTCCTTCACTAGGGCACTAAGCACCAGTAAGGATGAGGGGAACACGAGTATTGTAGAAAAGCTCTATGGTCCTTGTCCTCTGTAAGCCAGGCAGGATGTTGAGAGATGCTGCCATTGCAAGGGGTCCCCGATTTCAATGAGAATGTTGGGGTGCCAGCAGAGCACTCACCTACTACGGATAATGGGGACATATTTCTGGTGATGAACATCACAGATGAAGGGCCAACCAGAATGTTTGGCCACCAGCCACAGAAATGAAATAGACAGACATTCTGCTGAAGTGTTACTTGATCCTTTTAACGGAAAAAAAAAAAAAAAAATCCAGGTCTTGTGCCCAGAAAGTTGACTTGAGTCACCACAATGCAGAGTCAAGACCTTTCATCTAGCTTGTGGACCTAAGCCAGTTCACAAACTCAAAGCCCTTTGATTGAAGAGGAGGGTGGGTCCCTTGAGAAAGTACCCTGCAAAGTGGCCACAAGTATATACTGTAACTCTTCCTCCAAGCTTTTCTCAGAGATACAGCAGTCAATTACTATCATGACTGTTTGCTAAGGGAGAGGAAATATTCAGAACTTGGCTATTCAGCTTCTAGAATAGGTTACAAGAAAATGCTCAACTCCTGCAGCCTCAGGGTAGACTGTGCTGAAAATCAGGCCCTGGATCTGATTTTAAGGGTGGAGATGCTGCAAAGGAGACTGTGCAAACTTGACAGATTTCCTATGTAAATGACAGGGCCTTGATAGAAAAAGGATGAGGTCCTGAGATCTGGAATTGGGACATTTAGATAGGTGAGCTTGAGAGTCCGTGATGCATTTACTGATATGAGGACGCTCTT
>NW_006790307.1:3425465-3478808 GCF_000442215.2 Lipotes vexillifer
GATTCAATGTTTTGGCAAAGACACCAGGACCTAGTCCTCCCAGTCTGCTGAGATGGCTCTCTGAAGTTTGGATACAGCGATACTGTCTAATAGGTGAAGAGGAGATGCCAGAATTTCCTTGGCATGAGATTCAGAAAGCATTCAGAGAGCTCAAGAATATGGGAATGTTTGAAGGACCCACCACCTAACAGTTCATGAGAGGTCCTAAAGGATGCTCTTTTTCTAAAGGTAAAAAAATGTACCTGTGAAGGAGTCACCAATATCTTTGAGAAGTTTGATGGTTTCTGTCTTATATAGACTGGAGCTGACAGTGTGAGATGCTGCATAGGAATTGTAATCCTTGGAATTCAAGAGAATGAAGGCATTAAGAAATGTCATAAGCCAGGTGGCAGCACTGAATCATCGGAGGCAAGATGGATCCAATTACAAAAATGAGTAAGAACAGCACACGTCATGGTTTGCTCAGGACAGTTTTTGCGTGTTGTCCCAGTATAATTATTAATAGTGCCAGCTTTCACCCTTGACACCCTGGTTTAGACAATAAGTCTTTGGTCATTCTAGTAATGGACAGAAAGAATGGAATGGCAATCAGGATGCCTTGATCCACAGGGATCTAGGGTGATGGCTATTAGATCATGCTGTTTCTAGGGTCAGAATACAAGGACAGTGGACTAAAAATCCACCTGATTTGTAAAACAACAACAAAACAATTTTTAAAAGTGAGAGTTGATGACTAGTGAGTTGATGTCAGCTATTATAATAGGAAATTGCAATTTCTCATTCACTTTCCAGAGCTAAGACAGTTCACAGACCTAGAGCCAACTGGCCCAAGTGCATCTTGCAGTTTATCTAGTGAGTCCACAGATCCATCTTGTGGTAATTTTCCCTGTACTGAATGTGTAATTGGAATAAATATTCTTGCACAAACGAAACTTTTACATTTGACCATTGACTTGCAAAGTAAGGCCCATAATGCTAGTAAGAGCCAAGTGAGAGTTCCTGAAACTGTCACCCCGACCTCCTTGGCAAAGATAGTAAGTCAGAAGCAATACCATCCAAGAGGAATTGCAGAGATGAGTACCACTACAAGACTGAAAGGATTCAGGAATGGTGCTCCCTATCATCTCAAGGTTTAATTCTTGCTCCTGTAAAAAACACATGGATAGGGCTTCCCTGGTGGCGCAGTGGTTGAGAGTCCGCCTGCTGATGCAGGGGATGCGGGTTCGTGCCCCGGTCCGGGAAGATCCCACGTGCCGCGGAGCTGCTGGGTCCGTGAGCCATGGCTGCCGATCCTGCGTGTCCGGAGTCTGTGCTCCGCAACGGGAGAGGCCACAGCAGTGAGAGGCCCGCGTACCGCAAAAAAACAAAAAAAAACAAAAAAAAACATAGATAATGGGGGATATTATTGGAATATCATAAACATAAACGGGTGGTAGCCCCTACTGCAAAAGCCATGTCAAATATGGTAACTTTACTGGAGCACATCAACATAGCCAATGGTATTCAATATCCAGCTATTGATTTGCTCAATTTCAATCAGTAGAAAGGATCAAGAGCAGTTTGCTTTTGTATTGTATACTTATTGTCTTGACCCAGACCTATGTTAAGTTTCTTGCTGTCTGTCATAATGTGTCTGCATGCTATTAGTCATCTTGATATTTCATGGAACATCACTGGTCTACTATACCGATGACATCATGCGCATTGAATCTGGTGAACAAGAAGTGGCAAGTACCCTGGATGATGGCCTAGTACTAAAAAGTGGAAGAAAAGCCCTATGGGGATTCCAAAGCTTGCCATGTTGGTATAGTTTTCTATATACCAATGGACTGGGCCTTACTGGGATATCTCTTTCCAAGATGAATATATTTTTGCACCTCACACCTCGTGCCACAAGAAAATAAACACTGTGCTTTGTGGGCCCCTGGAGTTTGGAGGAAGGACATACAGAATACTGCTTTGAACTATTTATTGGATGATGCAGAAAGGTTCCATTTCCTAAGACACCCAGAGCAAGAGGGGCTCTGCAATAGGTCCAGGATAAGATGCAAGAAGCTTCTCTGCCACTCAGGCCAGGCAATCCAGTCATTTACAGTTTTCAGTTTGCAAGTCTTTTACGTCTTTTTACAGATTTATCCCTAAATATTTCATATTTCTGATGCTATTTAAAATGCTTTTATTTCAATTTCTGGTTGTACACTGATGGTACATAGAAATATAATTTATTTTCACATATTATATTATGCTCTGCAACCTTGCTAAACTCACTCATTAGCTGACTGGATGCCAGATATTGAAACTTTACCTTGTTAGGTATATGGTTTTTTATTCCTGTAAATATTTTTGAGATTTGTTCCAGGATCCAGTGAATTTACATACAAGGATACAAACAATTCGATCCTTTCATGATTTATTTCCCAGGTCCAGAGTAGTTCTCCATGGAATTATTCTCAACTACTGAGGCAACTTCCTGAGCTTCTTATCCATTGCCCTGTGAATTATGGTTTTTTTTGTCTAGCCTGTCTGGTGGGAATAGGCACAACTGCCAGCCCTTTTGAGCACCAGGCACAGTTTTCTAATGCTTTGATTTGATTTTTATCCTAACCTGGGATGACTCCTTCACATTGATGAACTAATGAGTACTGTGCTGAATGCTTCAGCAGATGTTCAGAGTTCTCTCTCTGTGAAGCTCTCTCGTTTCTAGTTTCTAGTATTTCTGGTCTTGGTCTCCTCAGACTCTCAGCTGTATCTTCTCAACTCAGGGTGTCCACCAGGATTTGCCTGGGTTCCCCCCCACCCCGGTGCTGTGGCCTGGAAACTCAGGGTGCTAAGTCGGGGCAACAGTAGGGCTCATGTCACTTGTTTTCTGTCTCTCAGGGTTTGTTGTCTCCCACCGCTTAATGTCCTCAAAAAACATCGGTTCATATATTTTGTCTGTATTGTATTTTTGGTTGTTTTGGGTGTGAGGATAAATCTGGTTCCTATCCCTCCATCTTGGATGGAAATGGAAGTCTCAGAAGTAAACTCTGAGTAAATGTATTATGTTTTATCTGAAATTCTAGGTATTGTGTAGCTTAAGGATTTTCATGTTCTCTGAAGTGGCGACATCTGCCAGTAGCCTTTTCCAATATCCAAATCCCTTTTCTTCTCAGTAACACAACACTGATTAAAGATGCACCTAGCTAAAACACACAGCTCTCATTCTCCCTGGATGCTAGGTGTGCACAGTGGGCCAAGTGCTGCTCATAAAGTTGTCAACAGTGATGTGTTGGACTTCTGGGATTCCTTTCCTCCATCCTTCTGCCTAGAAGGCAAATGGAATGACTGGAGCTCTTGTAACCATCTTGGTCCATAAAGAAAATTTGCATATCTTTAATGACTGATCAGAAAACTATAAATGGTTGATTCTTCATGATTGTAGCTTGAGTTTGAAACTCTTTTTGTATAAGAGACAGTTACCTTCTTTCTTTTTTAAGCTACTATCACTTGGAAGTTTTCTGCGTTTGCTCTGAATCATTGTATCCCATATATCAAGTTTGCCAAATTGCCCAAAACCTAACAAACACCTAGAGACAAAACTTGTCACAAAGAAAATTTTGAGGTAAATTTATTTGTGGTGATTAAAATTCATCATTTGGTATTTATCTCCACTTTTCTACTATCTTATATGCTCAGTGCTTTGATACTATCTCCCTGTCATCAAAAATTGCTTTCAAGGGCTTCCCTGGTGGCGCGGTGGTTGAGAGTCCGTCTGCTGATGCAGGGGACACGGGTTCGTGCCCCGGTCTGGGAAGATCCCACATGCCGTGGAGCGGCTGGGCCCATGAGCCATGGCCTCTGAGCCTGCGCGTCCGGAGCCTGTGCTCCGCAACGGGAGAGGCCAGAGCAGTGAGAGGCCCGCATACCGCAAAAAAAAAAAAAAAGATATGCTTTAGATAGTCAATATGCAAATATATAACTCATAAACCTGCCTGCAGCTTGAATTCAAAACCAGAGGGTAATGTCTAGGGGAGATCCTATTACTCCAATTTTTTCTTCAAGCTTTTCTCTGAAACTACACTATATAATTTTGGCACATATCATGACCATAGTGTTTCTCTTTCTCTCTGGTCTGCTCTGGGAAGCTGATATGTTATACAGAATAGACTCTAGACTCAGTTGACATCCATGTCCAGTTGAAGCATTTACATGTGACCAATCACAGCAGGTAGACATAGAGACTGGTGTTACCTAGTATGTCTCACATTTACAAGTCACTCAATTTTTTAATTTATTCAAATTCTCAATATGAGCTAAACATTTTCATTTTGAATATAGTCTCTGAGCTTTTGAGGGAGAAAAAAAAGATCTGTGAGGTGTGGATTTTATTTTGATCAATTTTCTTCTCTGCTCTAGCAGCAATTGCTTACTGTATGCTAGGGGGAAAGTAGAGGGATGATAAGATAATCCCTTTCCCCTCCTTGTGGGATTTATATAAGACTATAATTTTGTGGACTTGGCAGACACCCTGAGAATTTCTTAGCCCTGGGGATACGTGTGATTCTTGGACCTAGTACACAAACTCATTCATAACTTATAGGTATACAATTTAATAGGACTGCCAAGGACTGCTTGCCTGGTTATGAATTTATATGTACAAATGATAGGTGCATGACATAGTTTTTTAAAGAAGGAAAATGCACTTTGAATTTTATATTTTTATTTGCTTGGTAAGTGGGGAAATGCATCTGAAAGGGAAAATTGTAATTGTAATGTAGATTGCAAAGTAAATTATCATTGAAATACTGTTAACCAATGTATACTATTGACTCATCTATGTAACTCATGCATTTGTCAAGGGCACTTGCTCTTCTTTCTGCCCAGAATACTCTTCTCCAAGCTCTTTGCATGGCTAATTCATTCTCATCCTTCAGTTGTCAGTTTGAAGTCCACCTACTTAGAAAGTTGCCATCCCCTTGCCATCCTATCTCAAGTTGCCTCCCCTGGTTACTCTTTATCTCCTTATTTGTTTTATTTCCATCTAAAATGTATCACACTCTATAATGATCTTATTTATTTACACTTTTACTTATTTAATGTCTGTCTTCCTGAGAACAATTGAGCTTTATGAGGATAGGGAATTTTAAAAAATCTTGTTCCTCTCTTAATCTGTAGTATAGCATAGAGTCTGGAAACTGGGGTGGTCTCAGTAAAATATAGTTGGATAAGTTGCAGGAGTGAAACATAGAGTGAGCTTCCTACTATGTGCCAAGCTTCACCTAGCCAAATGCCCTTGATTTACACAAAGTCTTATAGGTAAAACAGGCTTGTAAATAGTAAATATCAACAATATGATGTTTGGGGTACATGCAGGATGTTTTGAGAGCATATAGATGGATCACCTAACTCAAGGTTTCTCAACCTTAGTCCCACTGACATTTTGGACCAGATAACTCTTTGTTACAGGGGGCTGTCCTGTGCACTGTTAGATGTTTGGCAGCATTCATGGCTTCTACACACTAGATGCCTATAGCACCCCTCGCCTGAGCTGTAGCAACTAAAAATGTCTCCAGATATTGCCAAATGTCCCCTGGGAGCAATATTGCCCTAAATTGACAACCCCTGACCCAACTCAATCCATATGGTAAATATTTGAAGGAAGTGTGTTTTCTTGTTTGTCTGCCCATAATAGAAAATTTGAAAGGTACAGAAGCAAAAAAAAAAAAAAAAAAAAAAAAAAAAAAAAACGTAATCCTACCTCTACCTGGTTCGGGGTAACCATCATTTTAACAGATTGACACGTTTCTTTCACTTCATTTAGCTCTGTAATTTTCCCTTTCCATAGATGAGATCACATATATCCAATATCGTGTAATATATCTTCTTCTGTAATTTAAAAAAATCTTCATGTAAATTATTTTAATAACTATATTTTTATATATAATATATATTTAATAACACATAATGTACATTATAACTATATAATATTCCATACTGTGATTATAACATAATTGATATAACTAGTCCATTAATATTAGATATTTAGGTATTTTCAATTCTTGCTATATTGCAAGTTTATAACAACTTGCTATATTAACTGTGGTGTATAAAATTACAGATTTTGCTGCAACCTCTCTAAATATTATTATAATCTTTAAAACGTTTGCCAATTTGATAGACAAAAAGTGTCTCATTTTTGTTCACTTTCACATTTTTGTTAATTCATTTGCTTTGCATATTAATATCCTTTGTCTATGGATGTAAAAGAATCTTGTGTTTTCCTCAGCTATTTCAAAGAGTACTTTAAATTCTTTCTATGTTATATGTTAAACACTCTGTCATATACTGCTGGCTTTTAAAAATTTGTTACGTAACACTTAATTTGGTTTATGATATTTTTGAAAGACAACTGTCAATTTTAAGATACTTAAGTATTTTGATCTTCTTGTTTATGATTTTTTCCATTTATTTCAAGCTTAAAATTCCTCTGCATCTAGAGGATCAGATAGGTATTTATCTGTGTCTTCTTCTGTTTTTAAAAATTATGTTATATATACATTTCACTCTGCTACTTCTGGAATTTGTTTTGGTGTATTGTATAAGATCAGGCTAAATTTTGGTATTCTTCCAGATAGCCAGCTAATTGTCCATGGCATTTTTGTTGCATCAGCTTTCTTCCCTACTAATTTGTGTTGCCTTCTTTTGTAATAGAATAAGTTTGTACACACACTTGTAATTAATATTACAAATGAGAAACAGTATTTTGATGAGAATCAATGAAGCTTTATAGTATATGTTTTATTTCTAAATTAACTGTATCGTGGTATAATTTACATACAACAAAATGCAACCATTTGGAATGTACAGATCAAAGAATTTTGACACATGTATACACTCATGTACCCACTACCACAATCAAGATATATAATATTCTATCATCCTAAAAGACTCTTGTGCCCCTTCCCAGTCAATTTCCAGCCTGCACCCCTGATCCTAGACAATTCCTGAACTGCTTTCTATCACTATAGACTAGATTTACTTTTTCTAGAACTTCATATAAATGAAATAATAAATCATGCATACTTTCGTGCCTAGCTTCATCTAAGAGATTCTTCCATGTCATTGAGAATAACAGTAATTAATTCCTTTTAACTGTTGAGAAAGACTATATTGTATAATACATGATCTTATTTATCCATTCATCAATTGATGCACATTTGTATTGCTTCCAATATGGAACTATTGTGAATAGTTGCTATGAACACTTGTGAACACATTTTTTTGAACATATGTATTCATTTATCTTGGGAAAATATCTAAGAGTAGAATTGCTGAGTCATATGATAAGTGTATGTTTAACTTTATAACAAACTGCAAAGCATTTTTCCAGATGGTCGTACCATTTTCCATTTCCACCATGAATATGTGAGAGTTCTAGTTGTTCTCCCTCCTTGCCAACACTTGATGTAGTCAGTCTTTTTAATTGTAGTCATCAAATTGTCATTTTTAAGTTGTAGGAGTATCTTATTGTCATATTAATTTTCAGTTCTTTGATAACTAATTATGCTGAAAATCTTGTCATGTGTTTCATAGCCATTTCTATATATTCTTTGGTGAAGTGCTCAAAAAAATTTTTTTACCTTATTTTCACTAAGTTCTTTGTCTTCTTATTACTGTGTTATCAGAGTTCTTTATATGTTCTCTATACAAGTTCTTTATCAGATACATTGATTGTGAATAGTTTCTCCCAGTATATAGCTTATCTTTTCATTTTTTAAATGCTGTCTTTGAAACACACAAGTTTTACATTTTTAGAAAGTCCAATTTATCAATTTTTAAATGGCTATGACTTTTTCTAAGAAATCTTTTCTGCCCTAAAATCACAAAAGTTTTCTCATATGGTTCATTTTGAGTTAACTTTTCAGTATGGTGTGAAGTAAGGATCAAAGTTTATTTTTTTTGCAAGGATATCTAGTTATTCTACCAACATTTCTTGGGAAAAAACTACCCTTTTCCTCAGCAAGTTACCTGAACATAATAGCTGAAAATCAATTGACCATATATGTGTCAGCCTATTTCCTCATTCTTAATTCTTTTCTACAGATCTATAAGTCTATTCTCATGCCTGTATCACACTGTCTTGAATAATATAGCTTTACAAGTCTTGAGATCATGTAATGTAAGCCATTCTTTCCTTTTCTTTTTTCAAAATTGTTTTGGCTCTCTCAGGTTCTTTGCATTTCCATATAAATTTTAACATCAGCTTGTCAACTTCTATGTCAAAGTCTCCTTGGATTTTTATTGAGATTGCATTGATCAATTTCAGGCGAATTGATTTCTTTACAATATTGAGTATTCTTTTTTTTTTTTTTTTTTTTTTTGCGGTATGCAGGCCTCTCACTGTTGTGGCCTCTCCCATTGTGGAGCACAGGCTCCGGACGCGCAGGCCCAGCGGCCATGGCTCACGGGCCCAGCCGCTCCACGGCATGTGGGATCTTCCCGGACTGGGGCACGAACCCGTGTCCCCTGCATCGGCAGGCAGACTCTCAACCACTGCGCCACCAGGGAAGCCCAATATTGAGTATTCTTATTCAAGTACATAGTCTACCTCTCCATTTATTTAGTTCTATTCGATTTTTCCTTCCAATGTTTTGTAGTTTTCAGTGCACAAGGTCTTCCCAGATACTGCTCAGTTTATCCACAACTATTTCATGGTTTTTGAAGCTCTTATAACTGATATTTTCTATTTTTGCTGCTAGTATAAAAAAATACAATGGAGTTTTACATATTGACCTTGCATCTGTGATTATGCTATATTCATTTATTACCTCTAGTTACGTTTCTGTCAATTCCAGGATTTTAAACATTCACTATCATATCATCTGTGAGTAAACATCATTATACTTCTTCCTTTCCAAACTGCACAACTTGCTTTTTTCTTCCTCTTGCTTTTTGGCTCTGGCTAAGACCTCCAGTGCAATGTTGAATACAAATGCGGAAGCGAACATACTTGCCTAGTTCCAAAGGCACTACTATCGCAAAGGCTCATAATAATAAAAACACGTGCAATGATATTTTTTAACATTTTATTGAGCCTTTACAATGTGCCCAGCAGACATTCTTCTGTGCACTTTTGTAATTAGTTCTCACAACAACTCCTTATGTGTCATGGTCATTCCCATCGTACAAATAAAGAAATCAGGCTGCAGAGAGGTTCACTCATTTGCTCAAGGTTACACAGTGAATAAGCAGGGGTGTCAAAATTTGGAAATCAAGGATTTGGATTGACTCCAGAACTGGTGTTTACCTCTGCATTTCATAGCCATAGAGTAGCTGAAGAGTAGAAGATAGAGCAAAGGACTTGGCAAGAGGAGACTTGGGTTTGAATTCTATTTCTGCATTAGTTCACTTCAGGTCCCTCACATTTAAAAAGGATAAAAATACTTATATCACAGAGTTATTAGGAGAACTGAATTTTACATAAGAAATTATGCAACACATCATTAGTACTAAACTTTGTTTTTTAACTCTTTTATCTATTTTAAGTTTAAGGTTGTTTTTCTCTGATAGACTAAAAAATGCACTATAGTTTTGATGTGTATCCTTGACTTATTCTCTTCTACTTTTTGGCAGCCTCCCTACCCCAAAATAATATTACTTAACACCAACTTGAGCAGACAGTGCCCTTGGCAAAAAGGAATACTATAAGAAGAACAGTCATCAGTTTTGCTATTTCCATCGGAGTTGCCAATAGTTCAGGTGTTTTGTGTCAATTTTATACAAGACATTGTAAAGACATTTTTGTTATTTTGATAAAGGGTAATCCCAATGCTTTATAATAATAGTTTTAGGAATATTAGTTATAGTGAAGGGAAGAGAGGCCAAATGTCAGGGAGTTAAAAGGGTGGGCTCTGAAAGCAGAAGGTCTGTGTTCAAGTCCTTCCCTGGCTCTTCTTGTTAGCTATGGAACTTTGAACAAGCTACCCAGTCTCTCTGTATTTTGATTTCCTCCTCAATTAGTAGAGATATTACTAGCTCTTAACCCTTTTGATTTTTAAGAGAATTAATTGTAGTATATAATAAGTGCTCATTAACAATTAGTTTTTGCAACCTAAATAGACATTTCTCCAAAGAAGATATACAGATGGCCAATAGGCACATGAAAAGATGCACAACATCGCTAATTATTAGAGAAATGCAAGTCAAAACCACAATGAGGTATCACCTCACACTGGTCAGAATGGCCATCATCAAAAAGTCTACAAATAATAAATGCTGAAGAGGGCATGGAGAAAAGGGAACGCTCCTACACTGTTGTTGGGAATGTAAATTGGTGCAGCCACTATGGAAAATAGTATGGGGATTCTTCAAAAAACTAAAAATAGAGTTGCCAGACTTCCCTGGTGGCACAGTGGTTAAGGATCCGCCTGCCAACGCAGGGGACACAGGTTCAATCCCTGGTCCGGGAAGATCCCACATGCCACCGAGCAACTAAGCCCCTGTGCCGCAACTACCGAGCCCACGTGCTGCAACTACTGAAGTTGCGTGCCTAGAGCCCATGCTCCACAACAAGAGAAGCCACCACAATGAGAAGACTGTGCATGGCAACGAAGAGTAGCCCCTGCTTGCCTCAACTAGAGGAAGGCCGTGCACAGCAACGAAGACCCAATGCAACCAATAAATAAATAAATAAATAAAAATTTAAAAAATAAAATAAAAATAGAGTTACCATATGATCCATCAAACCCACTCCTGGGCATATACCCAGACAAAACTGTAATTCAAAAAGATACATGCACCCCTATATTCATAACAGCACTATTTACAATAGCCAAGACAAGGAAACAATCTAAATGCCCATCAACAGATGAATGGATAAAGAAGATGTGGTACATATATACAATGGAATACTACTCAGCCATACAAGGAAAGAAATATTGCCATTTGCAGCAACATGAATGGACCTAGAGATTATCATACTAAGTGAAGTAAGTCAGAAAGAGAATAACAAATACCTTATGATATCACTTATATGTGGAATCTAAAATATGACACAAATGACCTTACCTATGAAACAGAAACAGACTCACAGACATAAAGAACAGACTTGTGGTTGCCAACGGGGAGGAGGGGTAGGGGAGGGATGGATTGGGAGTTTGGTGTTAGCAGATGCAAACTATTATGTACAGAATAGATAAACAACACGGTCCTACTGTATAGCGCAGGGAACTATATTCAATATCCTGTGATAAACCATAATGGAAAAGAATATGAAAAAGAATATATAACTGAATCACTTTGCTGTACACCAGAAATTAACACAACATTGTAAATCAACTATACTTCAATAAAATAATTTTTTTTAGAAACGGAAAATAAGTTAACACTTGCCACTCTTTAAAACTCATGGAACTCATTTTAAAAACTTGAAGTGTATGTCTATCATTTAAAATTTGTCTTTGTTGGCTTCCCTGGTGGTGCAGTGGTTGAGAGTCAGCCTGCCGATGCAGGGGACGCAGGTTCGCGCCCCGGTCCGGGAAGATCCCCCATGCCACGAGCGGCTGGGCCCGTGAGCCATGGCCGCTGAGCCTGCACATCCAGAGCCTGTGCTCCGCAACAGGAGAGGCCACAGCAGTGAGAGGCCTGCGTACCGCTGTTATTTAATAGCATCACAATATTTCTAATTACACAGATAATATTACTCTTGATGCTAATAGAGTATTCTCTGCTTGTTTTTTTCCAAGCCTGCCTCAATTTTGCTTGAGTTAATTCTACAATTTTCTCCAGGACTTTTTAACCTTCAGGTTATGAAGCAGCCAGGAAATTGGCCTGTATATTAGAAGTAAGAGTAATACAGGTCTTGATGTTGTCTATAAGCCTATGCACTGCAAAAAACAAAAAAGACAATATTTGGGTTGACTAAAGATTTAGGTCAGCAATGGAAAGAGAGAATTCATGTTGTCTTCATAAAGTCACAAATCAAGGAATTTTTGTTGGCTTACTCTTTCCTTAAAACAACTTCACTGACTGGTATAGTAGGATTGGCACAGTACACATGCTACATTCCTCTTAGATCAAAAAATGTTACTATACTTTTTTTTTTCTTAAATCCTTTCTTTCTCCAATTTTCCCTTCCCTAATTCCTTCTTTGCACATCTCAGTAAATCCTAAACATCTGTTGGTCCAGGTACTATTTGGTTTTTCTTAGTGACTGACTATATCACTTCAGGACAAAGAAGCAAATATCTTTCACTACTCTGACGGCATATCAAACAATTTTTAGGAAACAAGTTAAAAATCAGTAAAAGAAAAGAAAGAGGGCTGACAGCAGTATTTCGAAGGCTCAGAAACTCTAGGTTAGGGCTTCCCTGGTGGTGCAGTGGTTGAGAGTCCGCCTGCCGATTCAGGGGACACGGGTTCGTGCCCCAGTCCGGGAAGATCCCAAATGCCGCGGAGCGGCTGGGCCCGTGAGCCATGGCCGCTGAGCCTGCGCTTCCGGAGCCTGTGCTCCACAACGGGAGAGGCCACAACAGTGAGATGCCCGCGTACCGCAAAAAAAAAACAAAACAAAAAAACCTCTAGGTTAAAGGAATGCAGAAAGCTGGTTTCAGTGTATTTGTCCCCACCTGGATGTTCTTGATAAATAGTTCACAACTAATTTGCTTGTTTGAAAGATTAAAAATGGGCTGTTTTCACTCAATCTGCCTGGTGTTGATCTAAGCAGTAAAGACGATAATGAAAAATCTCTCAAGAGATTACACTGTAAAGGAGGCATTTTGGGAGCCGGCATGAGGCCAGTTTTTGTCCAGTGCTATAAAAGCGTTTCTGAAATTAAGTGCTAGAGTCTTTGCAACCGTTCCCAATTTCCCTCTTCATGTGTTTGGTGTAAAATTGCTCTCTGTATCTTCAGTCAAAAGATGTGTCCATCTGCCTCTCAAAGATTAAACTGTAGCTGTTAACAAGAAATAGCCATTGGGGAAACATATTTGTTGTTAAAAAGGCATGTTTTCCTTACATGAGATGTTAAGGGAATGATAATAAATCAGCATTCTCCTGCTTTGTATTACGCTATAGAGTAAATGTTTTGCTGTACAACATTAATCTCAGGAGACAGGATGCCTTGATTAATACAGGAGGGCATAACCATTGGCAGCAACATGAATGGACCTACAGATTATCATACTAAGTGAAGGAAGTCAGAGAAGACAAATACCATATGATGTGACTTATATGTGGAATCTAAAATATGACACAAATGAACCTATCTACAAAACAGAAACAGACTCACAGACACAGAGAACAAACTCATGGTTGCCAAGGGGGAGGGAAGATGGGGGAGGGATAGACTGGAAATTTGGGATTAGATGCCAACTATTATATAGAGAATGGATAAACAACAGGGTCCTACTGTATAGCACAGGGAACTATATTCAATACCTTGTGAGAAAGCATAATGGAAAAGAATATGAAAAATTTATGTATAAGTATAACTGAATCACTTTGCTGTAAGCAGAAATTAATATAACATTGTAAATCAACTATACTTCAATAAAATAAATTTTTAAAAATACCAGAGGGCATAAGATCAAGAGAAAAGCATTCTCTTAGCCCAGTAAACTACCTAGAACCATAATAGTCAAAAAACAATATTTGATCCAAAACCATATGCTGACTCCAAACAATTACAGACCTCTTATTACAGATATGTTCCTTGGAAGATACATATATATTTTTCTTTCCAATCCCAGCTAGGATTCCTATGTCATTTTAGTCAAAAAAGACAAATAACACAAAAATTAACATTTCAATCAATAATTCCTCTTACCTCAGGTGTGTCCTTTTTAAATTATTCAAATTATGTAAACAGTTTAATTTGCCTTCACTTTTGGGTTTCCTTCTATTTGTAATTATATATCATCTTGATTTTTTTTTTCTGTATTTTATTTTTTTTAATGTTCACTCTTCTTTTTTTTGGCCATGCCGCAAGGCATGTGGGATCTTAATTCCCTGACCAGGGATCGAACCCACACCCCACGCATTGGAAGTGCAGAGTCTTATCCACTGGACTGCCAGGGAAGTCCCTCTGTATTTTAATTACAGCGGAATTTAATTACAGATAAGTACTGGGAGAACTATCTTGAATGTTTTATTTAGTTTTTAAACATAAGAATTGAGAAATAATTTGTTAATTACATGTAAGCATTAATAAACAAAATATAAAATTTCAACAAAATCATAATTAAAGGTGACTCTAATGTCGTCCTACTGTGGGGAGGAAACAGATGAAAGGGCAGGAGATATCTACCTATAAAAATAGAGCTACTTTTGAACAAATGCACTGAAATATTATTTAAATACTTATATTTCAGAATTATGCAGGCAAGAATATTCTTAAAATTTATTTATAACACATATAACTCAATGGGATAATAGAGAATCAGGAATGTGAACTCAAGAGAATGTGATCAAAGTGTGAAGGGTTTCTCAGGTAATACTGTTTCTGTTTGATTTCATTGAAAGGTATTGCCATTGTGTTAAGAAATGAGTTATATATTTTCATTGTCACCATTAAAAAAACTATGTCATTCTTAAAATGGTTTTAAAAATGGAATACCAAAGATCTAACAAATTAAATCATACAATTAAGTTTGAGATTACAGGGTAGAGAGTTTGGAGAATACATTCTGGAACATATTGGGTTGGCCAAAAAAATTTGTTCAGGTTTTTGCATAATTTCTTACGGAAAAACTTTTTGGCCAACCCAATATTTTTTTGTTGTCTGGGGGAATTATTCCTTTTACTAGTATTACTATTTTTTCCTTGACCCTTTCAAAGTTGTTCACCAAGCTATTCTATTTTTATGATTTGGCTATTGGTATGTCAGCTTCTCGATGTTGATATTTATCAAAATACATTTTTTTTATCCTTATTTTATTTTATTTATTTTTTATTTTTATTTTTTTTTTGTGGTCCGCAGGCCTCTCACTGTTGTGGCCTCTCCCGTTGTGGAGCACAGGCTCCGGACGCGCAGGCTCAGCGGCCATGGCTCACGGGCCCAGCCGCTCTGCGGCATGTGGGATCTTCCCGGACTGGGGCATGAACCCGTGTCCCCTGCATCGGCAGGCGGACTCTCAACCACTGCGCCACCAGGGAAGCCCCCTCTTATCCATTTTATCTATTTCTGAGTAATTCTGGGAACAGCACATAGGTGGATTTATTAACTCTGTGAGTCTCTATCTTTTAGAAGTTGGATGCCTTACATATTGTATGATTCCTGATATATTTGTTCTTGTGTCCGCCATACTATTTTGTGTTTTTATCTATGATATTTTTCCTTTGCTTGTTTTTTCTTATTTTTTCCTGTCTCTTCAACTGATTAAGATTTTGCTCCACTTTCCCATCTACTTATTCGCATATTACATATTCTTTCCCTTCCTCTCTTCCTCCCTTCTTTCCTTTTTTTCTTCCTTCCTTTCTTTCTTACTGTTGACCATTAAACTTTTTTAACATTCAGGAACTTCCCTGGCAGTCCAGTGGTTAAGACTCCACACTCCCACTGCAGGGGGCATGGGTTCAATCCCTGGTCTGGGAACTAAGATCCCACATGCTGAGTGGCGTGGCCAAAAGAAAAAACAAATTTTTTTTTTTAACATTCATACATATGTTTACATTTTCTTAAAATCCAAAGTTAATCAGAATCTTTCTCCTCCTTCTAAAGAAGACAATAATCTTAGCACACTTCACTTTTCTCCAACTACCATATGATTTTGACCTAAAATTTTAGATACATATTTTTACTAAAAATGAAAATATGATTTTGTTTTTGTTTACAAACAACATTCATTTGCTTTTGCCATTATGCTTTCCTGATTCTTTGCCCATTTCTGATTCTTGTACATCCCTAAAATTTAGTTAGCTGAAACACAGAACTTCAAAGTTTTTCTAATGATGGTCTTTGTCTAAGAGGTATACGTATGCTTTACAATATGTTCATAAACTACAGCTTGACTGGCTGTAGAATTATAGTATATAATATTATAGTATATAGTTATACTATTATATTAATTATATAATATACTATTATATAATATATTATATAATATACTATTATATAATATACTATTATATTAATACTATTATATTAATTATAGTATATAATATGTAGTATATTTTTTCTTCAGAAAGCTTACAGATAATCTATTTCCTTAGGCAACTATTTTTACTAAGAAAAGTCTATAGAGTTAATCTGATTTTTATTTTTCTTTCGTAGGGTTTTCTCTTTATCTTAATATTCTGCAATCATGTCTAGGTGTTAACTTTTTTCTGTTTTTGATTGGGAATGTATATTTTAATAGAACATTTTGCTCATGTTTTTAGTATTTAAAAATTTGCATATTTAAAACCTTTAGGAATTTGAAGGCAAAAGAAACGCCATTAGGTTACTTTTTTTTTTAATGTGTTAAAATTGATATATTTCTAAGTAACACTCAGTTGGTGTGCCTCTTTAATAAGTACATCAATTACAACTTTCACTTGCAATATAAGTAATTTTCAAGAACCGGAAGCCCAAAATGCTCAGCTATGAAAAAAAGGAAAAAAAATAGACATTAATTTTTTTTAACATCTTTATTGGAGTATAAGTGATTTACAATGTTGTGTTACTTTCTGCCGTATAACAAAGTGAATAGGGCTTCCCTGGTGGCGCAGTGGTTAAGAATACGCCTGCTTATGCAGGGGAAACAGGTTCAAGCCCTGGTCTGGGAAGATCCCACATGCCGCAGAGAAACTAAACCTGTGCACCACAACTACTGAGCCTGCTCTCTAGAGCCTATGAGCCACAACTACTGAGCATGCACTATAGAGCCCATGAGCCACAACTACTGAAGCCCATGTGCCTAGACCCTGTGCTCCACAACAAGAGAAGCCACCGCAATGAGAAGCCGTGCACTGCAACGAAGAGTAGCCCCAGCTTGCTGCAACTGGAGAAAGCCCGCGTGCAGCAACAAAGACCCAACGCAGCCAAAAAACACCCCCTCCCCCCAAAAAAGTGAATCAGCTATATGTATACATATATCCCCATATCCCCTCCCTCTTGCATCTCCCTCCCACCCTCCCTATCCCACTCCTCTAGGTGGTCACAAAGCACTGAGCTGATCTTCCTGTGCTATGCGGTTGCTTCCCACTAGCTATCTACTTTACATTTGGTACTGTATATATGTCCATGCCACTCTCTCACTTCGTCCCAGCTTACCCTTCCCCCTCCCCTTGTCCTCAAGTCCATTCTCTATGTCTGCATCTTTACTCCTGTCCTGCCCCTAGGTTCTTCAGAACCAGTTTTTTTTTTTTAAAGATTCCATATATACGTGTTAGCATATGGTATTTATTTTTCTTTTTCTAACCTACTCCACTATGTATGACAGACTCTAGGTCCATCCACCTCACTACAAATAACTCAGTTTCGTTTCTTTTTAAGGCTGAGTAACATTCCACTGTATATATGTGCCACATCTTCTTTATCCATTCATCTGTCGATGGACACTCAGGTTGCTTCCATGTCCTGGCTATTGTAAATAGAGCTGCAACAAACATTGTGGCACATGACTCTTTTTGAATTATGGTTTTCTCTGGGTATATGCCCAGTAGTGGGATTGCTGGGTCGTATGATAGTTCTATTTGTAGTTTTTTAAGGAACCTCCATACTGTTCTCCATAGTGGCTGTATCAATTTACGTTCCCACCAACAGTGCAAGAGGGTTCTGTTTTCTCCACACCCTCTCCAGCATTTATTGTTTGTAGATTTTTTCTTGATGGCCATTCTGACTGGTGTGAAGTGATACCTCATTGTAGTTTTGATTTGCATTTCTCTAATGATTAGTGATGTTGAGCATTCTTTCATGTGTTTTTTGGCAGTCTGTATATCTTCTTTGGAGAAATGTCTGTTTAGGTCTTCTGCCCATTTTTGGATTGCGTTGTTTGTTTTTTTGACATTGAGCTACATGAGCTGCTTGTATATTTTGGAGATTGATCCTTTGTCAGTTGCTTCATTTGCAAATATTTTCTCCCATTCTGAGGGTTGCCTTTTCGTCTTGTTTATGGTTTCCTCTAGTGTGCAAAAACTTTTAAGTTTCATTAGGTCCCATTTGTTTATTTTTGTTTTTATTTCCATTTCTCTAGGAGGTGGGTCAAAAAGGATCTTGCTGTGATTTGTGTCACAGAGTGTTCTGCCTATGTTTTCCTCTAAGAGTTTTATAGTGTCTGGCTTTACATTTAGGTCTTTAATACATTTTTAGTTTATTTTTGTATGGTGTTAGGGAGTGTTCTAATTTCATTCTTTTACATGTAGCTGTCCAGTTTTCCTAGCACCACTTACTGAAGAGACTGTCTTTTCTACATTGTATATTCTTGCCTCCTTTATCAAAAATAAGGTGACCATAAGTGCATGGGTTTATGTCTGGGATTTCTATCCTATTCCATTGATCTATGTTTCTGTTTTTGTGCCAGCACCATACTGTCTTGATTACTGTAGATTTGTAGTATAGTCTGAAGTCAGGGAGCCTGATTCCTCCAGCTCCGTTTTTCTTTCTCAAGATTGCTTTGGCTATTCGGGGTCTTTTGTGTTGCCATATAAATTGTGAAATTTTTTGTTCTAGTTCTGTGAAAAATGCCATTGGTAGTTTGATAGGAATTGCATTGAATCTGTAGATTGCTTTGGGTAGTATAGTCATTTTCACAATATTGGTTCTTCCAATTCAAGAACATGGTATATCTCTCCATCTGTTTGTATCATCTTTAATTTCTTTCATCAGTGTCTTAGAGTTTTCTGCATACAGGTCTTTTACCTCCTTAGGTAGGTTTATTCCTAGGTGTTTTATTCTTTCTGTTGCAGTGGTAAATGGGAGTATTTCCTTAATTTCTCTTTGAGATTTTTCATCATTAGTGTATAGGAATGCCAGAGATTTCTGTGCATTAATTTTATATCCTGCTACTCTACCAAAGTCATTGATTAGCTCTCGTAGTTTTCTGGTGGCATCTTTAGGATTCTCTATGTATAGTATCATGTCATCTGCAAACAGTGACAATTTTACTTCTTCTTTTCCTGTTTGGATTCCTTTGTATCTTTTTCTTCTCTGATTGCTGTGATTAAAACTTCCAAAACTAGGTTGAATAATAGTGGTGAGAGTGGGCAACCTTGTCTTGTTCCTGATCTTAGAGTGAATGGCTTTAGTTTTTCACCATTGAGGACGATGTTGGCTGTGGGTTTGTCATATATGGCCTTTATTATGTTGAGGTAGGTTCCCTCTATGCCTACTTTCTGGAGACTTTCTATCACAAATGGGTGTTGAATTTTGTCGAAAGCTTTTGCTGCATCTGTTGAGATGATCAGATGGCTTTTATCGTTCAATTTGTAAATATAGTGTATTACATGGATTGATTTGCGTATATTGAAGAATCCTTGCATTCCTGGAATAAACCCCACTTGATCATGGTGTATGATCCTTTTAATGTGCTGTTGGATTCTATTTGCTAGTATTTTGTTGAGGATTTTTGCACCTATGTTCATCAGTGATATTGGCCTGTAGTTTTCTTTTTTTGTGACATCTTTGTCTGGTTTTGGTATCAGGGTGATGGTGGCCTCGTAGAATGAGTTTGGGAGTGTTCCTCCCTCTGCTATATTTTGGAAGAGTTTGAGAAGGACAGGTGTTAGCTCTTCTCTAAATGTTTGGTAGAATTCGCCTGTGAAGCCATTTGGTCCTGGGCTTTTGTTTGTTGGAAGATTTTTAATCACAATTTCAATTTCAGTGCTTGTGATTGGTCTGTTTATATTTTCTATTTCTTCCTGGTTCTGTCTCAGAAGTTTGTGTTTTTCTAAGAATTTGTCCATTTCCTCCAGGTTGTCCATTTTATTGGCATATAGTTGCTTGTAGTAATCTCTCATGAGCCTTTGTATTTCTGCAGTGTCAGTTGTTACTTCTCCTTTTTCATTTCTGATTCTGTTGATTTGAGTCTTTTCCCTTTTTTTCTTGATGAGTCTGGCTAATGGGTTATCAATTTCATTTATCTTTTCAAAGAAACAGCTTTTAGTTTTACTGAGCTTTGCTATTGTTTCCGTCATTTCTGATCTGGTTTTTATGATTTCTTTCCTTCTGCTAACTTTGGGGTAATTATGTTCTTCTTTCTCTTATTGCTTTAGGTGTAAGGTTAGGTTGTTTATTTGAGATGTTTCTTGTTTCTTGTGGTAGGAGTGTATTGCTATAAACTTCCCTTTTAGAACTGCTTTTGCTGAATCCCATTGGTTTTGGGTTGTTGTGTTTTCATTGTCATTTGTTGCTAGGTATTTTTTGATTTCCACTTTGATTTCTTCAGTGATCTCTTTGTTAGGTAGCAGTATATTGTTTAGCCTCCATGTGTTTGTATTTTTTACAGATTTTTTCCTGTAATTGATATCTAGTCTCACAGTGTTGTGGTTGGAAAAGATACTTGATACGATTTCAATTTTCTTAAATTTTCCAAGGCTTGATTTGTGACCCCAGGTATGATCTATCCTGGAGAATGTTCCATGAGCACTTGAGAAGAAAGTGTATTCTGTTGTTTTTGGATGGAATGTCCTATAAATATCCATTAAATCCATCTTGTTCAATGTGTCATTTAAGGCTTGTACTTCCTTATTTATTTTCATTTTGGATGATCTGTCCATTGGTGAAAGTGAGGTGTTAAAGTCCCCTACGACGGTTGCGTTACTGTTGTTTTCCCCTTTTATGGCTGTTAGCATTTGCCTTATGTATTGAGGTGCTCCTATGTTGGGTGCATAAATATTTACAATTATTATATCTTCTTCTTGGATCGATCCCTTGATCATTATGTAGTGTCTTTCCTTGTCTCTTGTAATAGTCTTTATTTTAAAGTCTATTTTGTCTGATATGAGAACTGCTACTCCAGGTTTCTTCTGACTTCCTTTTGCATGGAATATCTTTTTCTATCCCCTCACTTTCAGTCTGTAGGCGTCCCTAGGTCTGAAGTGGGTCTCTTGTAGACAGCATATGTATGGGTCTTGTTCTTATATCCATTCACCAGTCTATGTCTTTTGGTTCGAGCATTTAATCCATTTACATTTAAGGTAATTATCAATATGTATGTTCCTATTCCCATTTTCTTAATTGTTTTGGGTTTGTTGTTGTAGGTCTTTTCCTTCTCTTGTGTTTCCTGCCTAGAGAAGTTCCTTTAGCATTTGTTGTAAAGCTGGTTTGGTGGTGCTGAATTCTCTTATCTTTTGCTTCTCTGTAAGGGTTTTAATTTCTCCATCGAATCTGAATGAGATCCTTGCTGGGTAGAGTAATTTTGGCTGTAGGCTTTTCCCTTTCATCACTTTAAATATGTCCTGCCACTCCCTTCTGACTTGCAGAGTTTCGGCTAAAAGATCAGCGGTTAACCTTATGGGAATTCCCTTGTATGTTATTTGCTGCTTTTCCCTTGCTGCTTTTAATATTTTTTCTTTGTATTTAATTTTTGATAGTTTGATTAATATGTGTCTTGGCGTGTTCCTCCTTGGATTTATCCTGTATGGGACTCTCTGTGCTTCCTGACTTGCTTATTTTCTTTCCCATATTAGGGAAGTTTTCAACTATAATCTCTTCAAATATTTTCTCAGTCCCTTTCTTTTTCTCTTCTTCTTCTGGGAGCCCTATAATTCGAATGTCAGTGTGTTTAATGTTGTCCCAGAGGTCTCTGAGACTGTCTTCAATTCTTTTCTTTCTTTTTTCTTTATTCTGCTCTGCGATAGTTATTTCCACTATTTTATCTTCCAGGTCACTTATCCGTTCTTCTGCCTCAGTTATTCTCCTACTGATTCCTTCTAAAGAATTTATAATTTCATTTATTGTGCTGTTCATCATTGTTTGTTTGCTCTTTAGTTATTCTAGGTCCTTGTTAAACGTTTCTTGTGTTTTCTCTATTCTGTTTCCAAGATTTTGGATCATCTTTAGTATCATTACTCTGAATTCTTTTTCAGGTAGACTGCCTATTTCCTCTTCATTTGTTTGGTCTGGTGGGTTTTTACTTTGTTACTTCATCTGCTGCGTATTTGTCCGTCCTCTCATTTTGCTTAACTTACTGTGTTTGGGGTCTCCTTTTTGCAGGCTGCAGCTTTGTAGTTCCCATTGTTTTGGGTGTCTGCCCCCAGTGGGTAATTTTGGTTCAGTGGGTTGTGCAGGCTTCCTGGTGGAGGGGGACTTGTGCCTGTGTTCTGGTGGATGAGGCTGGATCTTGTCTTTCTGGTGGGCAGGACCGCGTCCAGTGGTGTGTTTTGGGGTGTCTGTGGCCTAAGTATGATTTTAGGCAGCCTCTCTGCTAATGGGTGGGGTTGTGTCCCTGTCTTGCTAGTTGTTTGGCATAGGTGTCCAGTACTGGAGCTTGCTGGTCGTTGAGTGGAGCTGGGTCTTAGCATTGAGACAGAGATCTCTGGGAGAGCTCTCACTGATTGATATTACGTGGGGCCGGGAGGTCTCTGGTGGACCAGTGTCCTGAACTCAGCTCTTCCATCTCAGAGTCTCAGGCCTGACAGCCGGCCGGAGCACTAAGACCCTGTCAGCCACACGGCTGGTGAATGGTTCTTCAGCACTACTCCTGCAAAGGCTCCTTTCTCCACAGATTCCCAAGTCCTCTCACCTGGAGAGGCAGCATAGCCTGCCCTAGGAATACAAGGATGAGGAAGTTGCATCCTGACCTCAAGCACTCTCTTTAGGAACACGCCCACGGTGAAACTGAAAGATGCAATTCTGGGTCACAGCTTCTACTATAGTGGTTAAAATGCATAAAAACTTGTGCTGAGCAATCACAGGCGGCTTGATAAAAAAATCAATGAGGTTTTGTAGTCTGTAATCCCACTGGCTTCCAAGGAGGCTCTGCGTCAGCACCACGGGCAATGATGTCAGTGAAAGGTATTATATCGCTGGTCCCGCTGACAACCTGGCAGACCTTCTGGTGGGCTCCTGTCTACTTACTTTGGATCCATCCTTGCCCTCTGGATTCTCTGGAGACTTTCTCTTCGGCATAATGACTATGTTTGTGCAGCTAAAAAGTAAAGCAATGGGCTGGCACCGCCGCTGGATGCTGCCCCCGCCGCAGCTGTTCATGCTCAGGGCTTGCCGTAGCCCAGCCTCTGGGACCTCTAGATGTTAATTCTTAAAGTATATTTACCCGTTTGACACATGGTGGAATTCATCAGTCCTATGACCCTTGTCTTTCTTTCACTCTGAGAAATTCTGGGCATTCTCTCTTGTCATATTGCTTTGAGCCCATTTTCTCTGTTCTTCCTTTGGCAGCTCCTGTTAGATTACGTCAGGCCCTCAGCTTCAACTGCCTGCAGCTATATGCTTCTGTCTGATTTTGTTTTGTTTTGCCATTTCTGATGGTAATATCTTGGTTTCTGAACCACATATTTCCCCTTCTTGCTTTTAAGTCTGGCCATGTGCTTTTCAGTTTACAAGATCTAGTTTACCAAGCTATTCTATTTTTAGCTGAAGATGGAAATCACCAGAACTTGTTAAAAAGAGAACAGCAAATAAACAGTATACTGTGGATACATGTAAATGCAGGATGCTAAACTTATGTAACCACTTACTTAACCCCAATCAATATTTCTTTCTCTGCCATAAAATAAGACTAAGTTTTAGCTGAGTCACTCTAGCAGTTATGATTGAGTTATATGAACGTAATTCCATAGGCCTCTGTTATCTACTCCTAATTGAAGAAAAAGATAACTTTCTAATTCTCCACAAGCAAATAGTTGCCATGACTCAAACCCTATTTCCCCTGCAGTTCATATCCCTTCTAGATCTCCAAGGAAGAGAAAGACCATTATCCTAAACAATTGGCCGATGGAGCCACGTAGCTCTGCAGAAAAGAAACCCAGAGCAAGAAATGGCCTTTGATGCAGCAGAAAGTGAGAAATGGGAAAGATACATAGACCAGAGGAGGAAAACATTTGCCACTTTATAAGTAATAGTCAGGAGAAAGACTTTTGAATTATTACATTTGGATCCTTCCAGGTAGGCTGGTAATAGCAGTAGCTGTTACCATGACAACCTACAGATGATGTTAGAGTTCTCCAATTCACGAGGCACTTATATTGTCAACAACAAAGCCTAAAGGAAGCAACTTTTAGTTTTTTTACTTACTTTTAAATTTTTAACATTCTTCTGACATTGTCCCATAAGCACATGCTCCCAAATGATTATGCTCTACAGTTTTCTGAAGCAAACTTAAATAAATGAATAACTCCCAGATAGAAACAAAGATGTTCAGATACAAAGATCAGAGATGACTGGCCTGATTCCCAGAGAAGAGTCAGTGACAGACCTCAGATGCATGAATGTATTGACTCTATGGCTCATAGCACTTAAGTCTTCCCCATCCCCAGATCCCAAGAGAGCAGTTCTGATACATGACACTAATGTATCATCTACCTTGAAAAATACATATACACTTATTTATATATATAAATATATATTTATTTATTTATATATATATATATATATATATATTTATTTATTTATTTATTTATTTATATTTACTGAAGTCAGTAAAACCAAATCCCTAAAATAGGATCTTTCTTGGCAGAAGAAAAATATATGATTTTTTATCTGATCTTTTCTTCAGATTATCTTCCAAGTGATAATTAAATTAAATTAACATCCCAGACTGCACTGAGTGAGGTACACATATAAAATCCTAGGAACATTCCAGAAAGATAATTCTTGTTAGGGCTGGGGGAGTCATGGAATGAAATATAAAATGCAAGATCCTATTCTATCCTAATGCCTACACAAACGAGAAATTAAAGATCTGAGAGTTTAAACAACTTATCTGAGGTTGCACAGTTTGTGGGCAGAGCCAAGAAGAGAAAACTTGTTTTCTTAACTTCCAGAGTGGTGCTTTTTCTATTGTATTACACTGAGTATGATGAGTTCCTCCCTTCACACAGCTGACAGAGTCTGACGGACGATTAGGCAGGTGGGAGTGAGTAATTTGCTGTGGTAGTCATCCTTTTCCTGTTACTGTCACAGGTGGAACAGAAAGTCTAACTTTTGTTGTGCTACAAGTAGCATTGCACAGTATAAACGAACTTTCAGTTAACATTCTACACATGCCTGGTTTCTGTGTGGCAAACAATTTTACTACCTTAAAATTCAAACTGTTCGGGGGTAAATTTGAACACCGTTTCTGATAAGGCAAAGAGAAAATCCATGATCACTGCCAAAATTGCTGCCTCTAAGTGACCTTCCATAGCAGTAGGGCAATCGGCCCCGCTTGGGAAATGCTTGTTTGGCAGCAGCAGCTCAGCCTTGCTGTAGTTCAAGCCTTTGCTCTAACTCAGCTCCTGGTGATGTTTCCTGATGGCTAATATGCCATTTTTTGAAGACTATCAACAGTTAAAAGACGCATAGCCCATCAGAGGCATTTATCATCTCAGCTACTATTGTTTTTCTGCTGCTCACTTTCAGTAAATATTTTTAAGAAACAGATTTAACTTTTACCTTCCACTGGGGTCACCTGATGAGTCATGGCATGTTGAGGAAGGAAAGATGTCAAGAATGTTTAATCAGCAGTGATTTAAACAAGGGACATATTTGAGGAAATTAACAAAATCAGCAGGCACATGGCTCCAGGGTGATTTTTCTTGCTGGTAAGACTAAACGAAAATCAGAACCCAAAGCAGTAGAAGTCTTTCAGGTCCAATTCATGCTGCCGGAGTTAAAAGACTGCCAGGATGGAAAGCTGAATCACTCCCTATGCCAGTTACAGCTGTGTTTTTCATATTTATAATGAATTTCTTGATTCCAATCTTAACAAAAATTCACTCATCTTCCAAATTTTATTCTTACCTCCTACCCTCCATTTCTTCCCTTTGGCCCATGCCCACTCCATTCCTAGGAATTGATTGCAAAGTAGTTAAAAGCATTTAGTATAACATCAGTTCAGAATGCCCTAATTCAGCCTGATGTAAACATCCTGAGGTAAAATATTCAGGACAGCTGAATCCATGAGTGGTGATTCTTTTTCTTAGTGAAGCCGTCAAAGACAAGTGGACCAGAAAAAGTGCTTAAAACTAGTAAGACATAATGTATTTGGGAAAAACTGTAAGGTATATGTTTAAACAAATCACTGGTAAAAGTGCAGGATGTGGAACTGATTTAACAACCACCATGAAAGAAAGGCTGTGAGATTTTATTGACTGAAAGTTCGGCAGGAGACAGAGAAGCAGTGTTGCAAACTTCTGCTGCTTTATGAGTAGTGTCCAAGAGCAGTGTGCAAAAGATTTAATTCCACCTTGCAATAATCCTATGATACCTGGATCCTCACCTATAGTTCTGGTAGCCAGATTTTCATGTTTCTGCCTGGTGTTTTTGGTCACTTCCATGTCACACTTACTTTTCATAATGTGTGTCTGTGTCTTAAGCCCATCTACTGAGAATTAGTAGTGCTAAATACTCATGGGAAAAATGTCAAAGAGCACACAAAGAAGAATCTAGTGGCAGAGAGTGGAGAGAGTGGGCCTATGAACACCCAGTTGTGAATTACACAGGGACTATTGCCTCACAGTCAAATACCTTCTTCAAGTCACATTAAGTAAGATTCTGATGGGGATGAAGTTACCCTTCAGTGTTCTGCTTAGAACTTCAGATCTCATGGATGCAAAATAAGCAATATTCATTTGCTTATTATGATGGAAACCAAATGGGAGTATCAAAGCAATGTATCACAGATTCAGAACCTATTGACTAGAAAACTGATCTCTTTCAGTATTTGTGGGAATTCCGCCCCCGTTTGTGTTGTGCTAAATGAATTGTTATATCCAAATGTTTGTCAAAACCACCGTATTTGTTCTATTGAAAGGTGATAAGCTTGATTAATTATTGCTAGACCTGAACATTTAGCTTGGGAGAGAGGTTAAGTCATCCCATGGCAGGGGTTAAGAGTTATTTGCCTCATGTGTGCCTGTTGCTTGCTTTGTATGATCAAGGTCCTCCAGGAAGAAAACTGAGAATAAGTTAAGGTGACTTGGCAGCGTCAGGAAAGGGATTCAGGGTTACACCACCATCTTTTGAGTAGGTGTAGAAGGACAAGCCGACTTGGTCACTACCAGTAGCAGTACAGACAACTCCCACAGACCATAGCAAACAAAGGAGCAGTTGTTAATGGTGCATGATTATCCCCCCAGGGCTCAGCACAAAGGAGGCAAGCAAAATCACCAGTCTCCCAATCTTTCCTGGAAAGGGGTCCATCTGCACATTTTGAAAGCTGCTGCCTGAGGGTCAGGCTTGTACTCTAGCACACACCTGGAGGCTGCCTGCGATTCTCCCTGGAGACCTGGGAAATGTGGAGGAACCAGGAGGGCATTATGCTAAGTGAAATGAACCAGACAGAGAAAGACAAATACTGCAATGGTATCATTTCTATGTAGAATCAAACAAAAAAAAGTGGAACTCAAAGAGACAGATAGTAGAAAAGTGGTTGCCAGGAACAGGGTTTGGGGTGGAGGAAATAGAGAGAGATTGGTTAAAGGTACAAACTCAGGTATAAGATGAATAAGGCCTGAGGATCTAATGTGTAATATGGTGGCTATAGTTGATACCACAGCTATTGTACAACTTAAGTTGCTGAGAGAGTAGAATTTAAATGCTCTCACCCAAAAAGAGGGGTGATATATGTGAGGTAGCGGTTGTGTTGATTAACTTGATGCAGGCAATCCTTTCCCAATGTATACATATATCAAATTATCACATTACCTCAATTAAGCTGAAAAAGGAAATAAATAAATAGATGGTATCTGTATCCAGAACCAGTGATCTAAATAAACTCAGTTAATAGCCTTCTACAGAGTTAACTTCTGCCAGAGTAACATGATTATATCACAAGGAAACAATATATTAAATATATTTCAAAATATCCCCCGTTGGGCTTCCCTGGTGGCGCAGTGGTTGAGAATCTGCCTGCTAATGCAGGGGACACGGGTTCGAGCCCCGGTCTGGGAAGATCCCACGTGCCGCGGAGCAACTGGGCCCGTGAGCCACAACTACTGAGCCTGCGCGTCTGGAGCCTGTGCTCCACAACAAGAGAGGCCGCGATAGTGAGAGGCCCGCGCACCGCGATGAAGAGTGGCCCCTGCTTGCCACAACTAGAGAAAGCCCTCGCACAGAAATGAAGACCCAACACAGCCAAAAATAAATTAATTAATTAATAAACTCCTCCCCGCAACATATATTATTGGACAATATTAATTTACATATTAACTGAGAGACTTCCAACTGCTTTTGAAAGGCTGAAGCAGCCAAAATTGTTAATAGAAAGCAGAATCGTTTCTTTGGGAGTTTCAGAAGTAAAGAAGTGCTTGCTGAATATAGGAATACTTTTTTTTTTTTTGGAGTATAGTTGCTTTACAATGTTGTGTTAGTTTCTGCTGTACAGTAAAGTGAATCAGCTATATATGTACATATATCCCTTCTTTTTTGGATTTCCTTCCCATTTAGGTCACCACAGATCATTGAGTAGAGGTCCCGTGCTATACAGTAGGTTCTCGTTAGTTATCCATTTTATATGTAGTAGTGTATATATGTCAATTCCAATCTCAAGAGGGAGGTTTAAGCAGAGAAAATGGAGTCACAGAGGCTGAAGATATAAGAGTAAATGTCACATTTGGAGAATTTCAGATAGTTCAGAATGGGAGTGATGAGAAAGTAAGTGACAAGAGATGAGGCTGGACAGGAACGGGGCTGCCATGAAGAGCTTGTTGGCTTCACTAAAGAAAACGAATTTTTATACTGAGGGTTATGAAGACTATTTGTGTGGTTTAAGCAGGTGTGAGTGTCTTGAATCGGATATACAATTTAGAAAGACCACTTTCACTACAATATGGGGCAGTACTGGGCAAACCCAGCATCTTGTAAGGAGACCAGGAAAGAATAGAAAGTTGTTCCAGTAATTCAACAAGAATTTGGTGGATGTTGACCAAGTTAGTAGTAGTGAGGACACAAAGAAGTAAAGAGAATCAAGGAGATCTTTGGGAGGCAGAACTCATAGGAATTAGTCTAGTTTGATTTGGGGGTGGGGAAGAGACAGGTTAAGGATGACTCCCTGGGGTCTGTCTTGTGATGCAGATGGAGGTGCCTTCAGGGAGAGAATACAGGAAGGGAGGGCAAGCCTCAGGAGGGAAAGACAAAGATATTATGTTTCATTTTGGAGATGCTGAGTTTGAAGTGCCTATGAGACAGGTAAGTGGAAATGTCTAGTAGCACTTGAATGCATGAATCTGGAGGTCTGAAGGGAGAACATGCTGGAGCTCCAGACATGGGAGTTATTGGTATATATGAATGTTAGTTGGAGCCAGAGGAGCAGATGAAATCATATTGGAAGCATCTATAGAATGAAGAGAGAAGAAAGTAAGAGGATTGATCCCTGAGGAACATCAGCTTCTAAGAGGTTGTCAGAAAAAGGAACCCATGAAGGAGTATGAGAAGGTGCAGCCTGAGATAGGAGAACTAGATGAGTACAGGATCATAGAAACCAAGGACAGTGTTCAAGAAAGAAGATGTGGGAACCGATGATAGACACGTCTGAGAGGTCAAGTAAGATAAGAGCTAAAAGTAGTACATTGTGTTTAGCAACCATTAAGATACAGCAATGACCTGGCCCTCAAGTTTCTTACAATTTACATGGAATTGGCAGGGAACTGGCATAACAAATACATGGGAAGACACAATGGAAGCATAAGAACATGTAAATTATGCTGTAAGCATGTGTAAACATAAGAATTTAAATGGTCTGAATCACATTCCATACAATTGTTATAGAAAGGCTTAAAAAAGAATTTAAATGAAGTTCTATAAGAGGGAGAAATTTGGCTTGATAGAGGACCCTCCCATAGGAGAAATGGAAAATTGATTCCATTTCTATAAAGTTTTATGGGATTGCTCTGAATTCTCTTCTCATATTTCATGTGTTCAAGGTAAATTTCAAAACTGTGACTGTTTTACAGTAGCAATATATCATATTTGTGACACTTGGATTCACTGACATATAGTGTAAGAGTTTTCTCCCTGTGGTCACTGTCAGGTTTCATTTCATATATTGTTTTCAGGCTTAAGGTTTTTCCCTTTTTTTTTTTTCACAAGGAAGAATAAAGAAATAAGATTTACTGAGCTAGAAGGTTAAGTCCCAGCGTGGTAGGCTTTATTATTCCCATTTTACAGGCTAAGAAGTTGAGCCTTAGAGGGGTTCAGTAACTTGCTTACAGTGAAGCCGAATTCTTTCTAACAGATGTTATTATGCTGCCTCTTCCCTTGTCATTCTTCATGTTTTGAAAAGCTGTCACTAAAATAACAGCAAGATTCCCATCCTCTCCCCCTAATAGGTTTCTGATAATATTTCTTCATTCAAACGCTGTCTTATATGCCTAGATTAGAAATCTTTGCAGGTAAATACTGCTCTGAAAGAAAATGAACTTCAGAGCTCTTTACCTGATAACACTCTAAGCAATTAGGATAATTATAATTGTTACCTCCACCATCATCATTGTTACTATTGCACTGGCAGTTTACTCAGACACCAATAAAACTTTTAAAAAGACCTTACAAGATGGCTTAAAAATCAAAAAGGATTTAAGACGCTTACAGTTAATGTGCTATAATCTCAGTGGTCCAAGAAGGCATGTTTATTTCTCAAACATCACCCCCTCACCCACATGTATATTTGCTGATGTTTAAATTTCTATTAACTTTAATGTTTAAAACTCTATGAACAGGGAGTAAAGACTTTCATTGCACAAGAGAAATGAGACTTAAAGAAACATACCTTTTGAAAGAGGGAAACTGGATGAATAGAATGGACTCCAAGATGTAAATTACTGTTCTAATTAGATCTGAATGGTAGAGAATAGGTGAAGTACAGAGGTCACTTTATGACCGAAGTGTCAGAAGTTAGAGGGTGCCACAAAGGGGGGAGGGAGGAATGACAGGCTGAGATGACCAAAATGTGGGGCATCATGTTTTTACTTAAAAGCATCCCTAGAAGGCTGACATGCCTATAATTCCTTCTCCCCACATTTTGTAAAAAAAGTTGCAAAATGTTTCTTTTAAATTCTGAACTATAGATACGGCTTTCTTTAGAATCTTGTCTCTGCTTTCTACCTCTAGATTTATTATGCAGTTCTTGGCTTGTTGACATGTGCTTAGGTATGTTTATCCTTATTGATAGTTTTAAATTATAAATGCCTTGAGGCCAGGATCTAACTACCTTGCTTACCATAGCAGAATACTATTGGTACATGTCTGCAAAACAAATAGCAAATATCACCAGGTTTGGTATGTGAAAATTAGGAGTATTTGTCCTTTGATTAGATGCTTCATAGGTGGGGAATGTATTGTACCATTTTAGGCTTCTGCAAAGGGCACCATCTAAACCTAAGGAAAAGTGAAACAAAAGAGTGAAGAGGTCAGGGAAGAGCCCAGATGGTTGAGGCAAGTGCTGTTGTGACCCAAATTGTTCCTAAGAAGGTGATATAATTTTTTTTAAATTTTAATCTTTTGAATTGACAAAGGTGTAGACTTTGTCTATTTAAATATTTTTTAATTTCTTGAATCTTTGATGTTCACACTTTTGCATATTACCTTCTGAATAATGAACACTTTTATTTATCCTTTGGACATTCCCTTTCTTACTGATTAACTCAAAAAGTTTCATTTGAAATATGCCTGAATGAAAGTCACCTGAATATTGCAAGGAAGGATTTTTGATCAGAACATATCAAGAAGTGTCTTTAGGGCTTCCCTGGTGGCACAGTGGTTGAGAGTCCGCCTGCCGATGCAGGGGACGTGGGTTCGTGTCCCGGTCCAGGAAGATCCCACATGCTGTGGAGCGGCTGGGCCCGTGAGTCACGGCCGCTGAGCCTGCGCGTCCGGAGCCTGTGCTCCGCAACGGGAGAGGCCACAACAGTGAGAGGTCCGCGTACTGAAAAAAAAAAAAAAAGTGTTTTTATATTTTTTAAAGCCTAGGAACACCTTGATGGAACATTCTTAGGTTTCTGACAAAGTATTGGATCTATCTCCATTTGTCTTGGTCAGATGAACTCAACTACCAGTGTTGATCAGCCATAGGAAAGAAGAGATTTATTTGAAAGAGCAATAAAGCAAGATGCTGTCTTGTTAGTAATTTTTTTTTATGCTCTAAATTTGCCCAAGCACATTTTTTTGGTAATGATCCCAAATAGGACTGCCAAAGGAATTTCACATAGAATACATAGAATATAATGAAGACCACATGGTGGTCCTGTTTTAAAGCATACTGGCAGTCTCCCTTTTCCATTTCCGTTCCTCACCATCCTTTCACTCCTCCCATTTTCCTTTCCTATGTCCTCTCTCAAGTTGGTACAGGAGATCCGGTATTGAAGGTGGTCAGGAGGAACACTTGATGGAGAATGAGATGAGTGAACAGTTTAAGGCTGTGTAAATGAGATGTGAGAGGAAGTCTTCAAACCCTTAAGGATTTCAACTCAACCCAATGTTGTTTGGTACATCCTAGAGGAGGAGGGAGTCTCTAATAATTTTTCAATGGCCAATTTATTGTCAATATGACCTAGTTTAAGTCAGTCAAATATTGAATGAGGGTGTGAAAATTTCTCCTTGTGGATTCAGATTAAATATAATACCTGATTTTTTTCTTTCTCTGTTTTCAGCCATATTTTTAAATCAGAAATCATTGTGTTGAATACTTCATGAACCCAGATTATAACTTAACCTATAAAACATCTAAGTTAAGAAAGGAATCAGAGATCATACTTTAATAAAATCCCAATTGAATTTAAAGTCTCCTGCAGCAGGTACAACATTTGGCACAGAGGAGGGTGAAATGAAATGGCGACTCTTGAACATGGGCATGCAGCTCACAGGAATACAAACTGACCTGGCACCAGAAGTATAACGTATTAAGGCTAACAAGTATTTTCAATCAAGAATAAGGCCAAAACTAAGAGAAATGAGAGAGAAGATAAACTACAGAAGGTCATTTGGGCCATCTAAAGAATAAAATTCTTTTTGAGGAAAACTTTCTATTAAGACACTGCAAAATAAATTCATGAATTGAACAGCTGTGCTTTACTTCTAAAAGATTTCATGGACAATTTATTAGTATGCATGCATCACATCTAAAAGACTGAAGTTTAATTATACAAAATTATTAAAAAGAGAAAACTTGTGTTTCTCTTTCTTTCAGTGAGAGAGCAAAACAGTTAAGTGCTTAACTGGATACCTTCAGGCTCTTTCACAAACTGAATTGGGAACATCTTTTCTTTTATAGTCTTGGGCTCTACTCATATCAGTCTCTACCTTTGAGGAGAGAAAATGCATGGTGGGAAAATACAATAGTGTATAAGGACAGCCTACAACCCCATCACCATTCCATCCCATAGTTAACCCAATATGACTCCTTGTTGCTGAAGCCTCAAGCCAGAAACCCACAGTGGATATGAAAGGTAGATGAAATTCATTTTCTATTCCCCCGCCTCAAATAAGGGAAGAGCCTAAAATATTAAGACCATGACATTAAAATTCCACAGCTCAATCCAAGAAAAGCCTATGAATGATATGCCTCCATGTTTCCAAAAGCTGACAAGAAAAATCCAGCAGTAAATCAAGATTAGTAGAGCTGTCCAGGGTCCTGACCCCCATTCAGCACCATCTGTGGCCCTTTGTCTCCTTCCCCGTCTCTGTGGTTTAAACACTAATCATCTTGACCTTCAACATTCCTTCAGAAATGCTGACAGCTCTTGCCTACTACTCCAGAACACTTTGGTACCTTCCTGTACAACCTGACTGTAGAAAATCTTAGTAGATGTGGCTTTCTCATTCCCTCAACCTGTGGACATCTAGGATAGGGAGCATGGAACCCTCTGGATTAAGTGCATGCTTTGATGACCCTGGAGAGACTTAAGACCATTCATTTATTTCTAAGGACAAAGTAATTTATTTATATTTAAAAGTTATTTCCCAAGTTGGACTTCTTGGTTATGAAAATATCCATGATTTGATATTCTTGGGTCCCAGGGGCTACCAGCATAATTAGTTATTAAGAGATAAAGTAAGACAACACACTCATGTAAACAAGGTCAATATTAAAAGGCCAATATAACCATGGTCACTATTCATCACACGCATGTTCCCATGCTAGAGCAAATACTGCTAAGGGGAAAAAGTCAGATATTAGCATAATACAGTCTAGTTACCAGGAGGTATTACTGCAGTATTTTCTGCCTAAAGAAAGGATAGGAGAGACCAAAGAAAATGTCCTGAAACTTTGTCAGGTAAGAATATCCAATTGTTTAATGTGATTTAATATTTATCATTTACAAATTTATAAGTCTTTCTCTTGAAGCCATAAATGTTTAAAACCCCTCATATTCATGTAATTAATATGATAGTTTATGGTCGGACACTATTTTCTTTTACTCTGGAGATTTAGATCATTATTGAAAATAATATAAATCCACATGGCTAATTTTCCAAATGCTGCTTTTAAAATCCAGTAAATTTATTCTTAAATAATGCAACTTCTGACCTGCTTAGTATTCAAAACCAAAAACTGAAATTCTGCCACCCTCTTTGCAGACTATTGATTTGAGAACTACAGCTGCTGAAATTAAACTTTATTGTTAGCACAGAGCTTTCAGCTGAGAAAGCAATTTCAAACTGGTTTCTTTTCTAGCCCAGCCTAATATTAAGTAAATATATGTCTATAAGTGTCTCTAGCAGATTATTACCTAAAGTGGTGCATGCAACTTTGCAGGTGCAGCTCTGAGAAACTAAAATCTACTTTGGTGATGAGTCTTACTACCCAACAGATAAACGTTAATATTGAAACAATACACAGTTACCCTCAGAGCTCTAAGAATGATTCCAAGTTAGACATTTCTTCATTTAACATACTTTTTTTTTTTTTTTTTTTGGCCACACCACACGGCATGTGGGATCCTAGTTCCCCGACCAGGGATGGAACCCGTGCCCCTGCATTGGGAGCACGGAATCTCAACCACTGGACCGCCAGGGAAGTCCTAACATACTTTTTAATTTAGTGCTCTAGGATATGTGCATACAGCAAGGAAATGGCCACAGTCCCTGTCCTTGAGGGGTGCCCTGTCTAGAGAGAAGACAGAAACAGAAATAGATACTATAGTGTAGCATGTCAATAAATAGAGGTTTGCACTTTATATGATGGGAAAGGCTTCTCACTCATGTGGGGGGTAGTTTTAGGGAATGGGGAAGGCTCCTGAGAGAAAATCAAGTAGAGACTGATGAGAAAGATGTCTTTGCTTTATTTCTCTAAAATAGCAAGCTCAATTTCCTGGTTCAAAAAATAACTCTTATTCTCTAAAAATAATAAAATAATGTTTCCCCTGCTGGCATAAACACTAACTGAAGTAGCAGAAATGATAACCCATCATTTTATAGACATTCTGAAAGACAACAGGGAAAATGACGAATAGAAAAATAAGATGAAGAGCTGTGAATTTTAAATAACAAGATCACTAAAGATATCACCTATTTGACCTCAAATCTATAGGCAGTAAAATTTTGGGAACTAGAGGAAAGAAACACAATGCATTTTTGTGTATGCGCTATCTTTTAAAGAATAGCCTGCCTTTCAAAGTTATGCCTTGAAATACAATGAACAAAATACACAGAAATTTGTCTAGGAAATCAATAAAAGTTGACTTGGTGTGTTATTGTGCCAATTTAAACTTACATCTGAATTCTATCAGACTTCGCTTCTTAGTAGAGAAAGTCATGGTTACTAGCCTAAGCAAAGATAAATCTCTACCTCAAAAAATCTCATGCCAATTTACCTGCTGTGATGCATTTTTGCATCATAAAAAGATGAGGCTGAGAGTGTTAAGTGAAACTATTTGTAAAAACCGCTTTAATCAGTTCACTGTAAAAAACAAGGAAATATAGTACAAGCTATACCCTGTATCAATATAACACAAACATGAGTGACAATTTGTCACCTTGCTACATGATTTGAACAAAGGAAAAAATTAATCTGGATAATTCAATCCAAATGGATTTGGGTACAACACTCAGGAATGAGGAATAAGAAAGGAAAACCAGTATGTGGCCCACAGACCAAAGAGACAAAACTATAAATGGTGACAAAGTCCAGGGACAATTTTATCTCCCAATAACAGTACATGAGCTAAGGCATAGACACATTCTTATTTATATGCAGTGTAACCATCACTACCACCACCATACCAACTAACATATTCTCAGCATTTATGTACTATGCATCAGGCACTATTCTAAATGACACATCTTTATTATTTTATTACATCTCTGCAACAACACCATGAAGGTTGTATTTCCACATTCATAGAATCTAAGACATCATTGACTGTGAGTCATGCCATTGTTTTATATGCGTACTGTTAAGAGAGTGAAAACAAACTATGATTTTCTTTCCATTTAAGCCACATTTAGATTTAAAAATGCGAAATAATGTGCACTTGAGAATCAATGAAATTCAATACTCTGGTCTTTGTTTTACAAAAGAACAAACTAAAGCCAGAGAGGTTAAGGTAAGTTTCCCAAGGTCATATTCAAGCAAGGAAAGAAAGTGGAGGAACCAGGGTATGAATCTGGAAATCAGGTGCCTAGACCAGGACCACTATTTATGTGATCTTGAATGATCAACACCTCTCCGTGCCTCAGCCTCCTTTGAAGCAGGATTTTTAGTTTTGAACTAGATTATTTCTAAGATCCTGTTCAGCTCTCACACCTTGGATCTTTATCTTTACAAACAAGCAGTGGTTTGGAATTTAATGAGAGAAAAAAATGACCATGCACAGCATAATTTCATGACCATGGAAATGAGAATATGTCCTTGGAAAGAAATCAGACTTTGGGGCAGCATAGCATAGTGGAAGCATCAATGGCTTTTGTGCCAGGAAGACCTGACTTCTAGTACCAATGCAAGTTCTCCTGTAGCTACATGACACAGGGTGAGATGCTTAACCTCTCTGAACTGAAGTTTCTTCATCTGAAACATAAGAATATGCCTGCTTCAAAGGGCTGTTGTGAAGATGAACTATTATAGTGAAAGTGAATCCCTTGACATGGGACATTTACTCCAAAAGGTTTAGCTCCCAATACTCTCAAAAAAGTTGTCTAAAATAAAAGTATAGTCTACACTCTGTCACAGGCTATTTTGGGGCTATATGTATTCTCTTCTTACAAATGTCATATGACAATGGTACTGGGAAGTTGAAAAGTATGGAGGAAACTGTGTAGTGTATTACTAGAAGATAGATATTTTGAAAAATAACAGTTGTAGACATTTGTTATTCTATCCCACCCAGAGTATCTGTTTCCCCTTCTTCTGGTGATAATGCCATGGGAACAACTCTCTTTTCCATTCTCAATCCATGTGCTTTTTTAAAAAATACATTTATTTATTTATTTTGGCTGTGCTGGGTCTTAGTTTTGGCATTCAGGAACTTTAGTTGCGGCATGTGGATCTTTCAGTTGCAGCATGCAGGATCTAGTTCCCTGACCAGGGATCAAACCCAAGCCGGGCCTCCTGCAATGGGAGCGTGGAGTCTTAACCACTGGACCACCATGGAAGTCCCCCAATCCATGTGCTATGAATGGAGTTGACTGAACTCCTAAATCCATGGAGAAGCATGAGACTCAGGCTTGGAAAATCAAATGTCTCATCAGATCTGAAGAGATATGATCTGGAAAATTTTTCCACAACTATTGAGAGAAAGCATGTGCTCTTTTCCACTGGACTTGAACCATGAAACTTGAAGCTGCTAGCATGGTAGTGTAAGAAATAACACAATGCAGTTGAGGACAGAGCTGAGAGATGGAGACACACAGTGCCTTGACGGTATCACTTTATTCCATGGATCCAGCCACACTGAAGCCATGTATGACCCCTGTCTTAGTTCAGGCTGCTAGAACAAAGTACCACAGACTGAGTAGCTTATAAACAACATAAATTTGTTTCTTACAGTACTGTAGGCTAGAAGTTTGAGATCAGAGTGCCAGCATGGTAAGGTTCTGATAAGGATTCTTGCTTATAACAGACTTCTCATTGTATCCTCACACGGCAGAAAGAGGGTGAGAGAGCTCTCTGGGGTCTCTTTTATGAGGGCACTAATCCCATCATGGGGGCTCCATCCTTATGACCTAATTACTTCCCTCCCAAAGGCCCCACCTCCTAATACCATCACTTTGGGGGTTAGGATTTCAACATATGAATTTTGGGAGGGACACAAACACTCAGTCCATTGTAACCCCTGTGAACTAATAAGTTCCTTTCTTGCTTAAGCTTATTTAGGCTAGGTTGTCTGCTACCTGAGACCCAAAAATATCCTCAGTAACTCCAAATAAAATAGTTAATAGACTGCTTGAACGAATTTGCCTACTGGAAAGAGAAACTACTACTAATTTTCTCACCTAATTCTCTTCCTATGACTGGACAGAACCAGGACTACCACTATCATTTTGCAAGATTCATTTGCAAGTATCAATGTCAGGAAGTCAGGTGGGGTTCTGAAGAGCCACAGAAGAGAAAAGCCACAGCACCTCCCCTGGTTCCAATGTGTGGAAAACCTGTACTACACCACTCCTAGAGTCAGCACTCCTTTGTCTTCCTAGACACGATCATTTCATAATCAAAGGCCATTTCATAATCAAAGGCCATATTTCTTTCAGTTCTTTTTTCTCTAAACCTTTTAGTAAAACTGGTAAAACTCAACTCATAAAATGGATTGGCGTCAGTTCCATTTTCTCTCATCTTGGTAAAAGCACTGATGAAGGGGCCAGTGCAGATGAAAGCAGCCTGCAGGAGAAGGAGAAGCCACAGGGCCTGCACCAGCTCAGTACAAATGAGAAAAAGAACACAGGTGTGGGAGAAATGGTTCACACAGAGTACAGTTCACATAGACTTGGAGTTACTCCTTTTATTTTTTAAATTTTTTAATTGAAGTTTAGTTAACTTACAATATTGTGTTAGTTTCAGGCATACAGCAAAGTGATTCAGTTTTATATATTTTTTCAGATTATTTTCCATTTTAGGTTATTACAAGGTATTGAATACAGTTCCCCGTGTTATACAGTAAATCCTTGTTGATTATCCATTTTATGTATAGTAGTTTGTAACTAATCCATACTCTTAATTTGTTCCTCCTTCCCCCTTTCCCCTTTGGTAACCATGTTTGTTTTCTATGTCTGTGAGTCTGTTTCTGTTTTATACATAGATTCATTTGTATAATTTTTTAGATTCCACATATAAGTGATATCATATAATATTTGTTGTTCTCTGTCTGACTTCTCTAAGTATTATATTCTCTAAGCCCATCCACGTTGCTGCAAATGGCAATATTTCACTCATTTTTTTTTATGGCTGAGTAATATTACATTGTATATATATATCACATCTTCTTAAACTAATCCTCTGTTGATGGGCACTTGGGTTGCTTCCATGTCTTGGCTGTTGTAAATAGTGTTGCTAGGAACATTGGGGTGCATGTATCTTTTCTAATTAGAGTTTTCATCTTTTCTGGTTACATACCCAGGAGTGGGATTGCTGGATCATATGATAACTCTATTTTTAGCTTTTAAAGGAAACTCCATACTGTTTTCCACAGTGGCTACCCCAGTTGACATTCCCAGAGTTACTCCTTTTAAATCAGGACTTTCATTAAGCACTGCTCTAAATCCTATATGTAATTTAGATAAAATCCAAAGGTATATCTAATCCACATTCCTTATCCAGCATTTAGGACTCTCTATTCTGCCCCCAGACTGGTTCTCTAGCCTCTCTTCTCCCTCCTTTTCCATACTAACCAACTGTCTTTGCCAGACCCAACCACTCCCATCTCTTGAATACGTCAGTGGTCTCCTATTGCTGTGACTTTTCTCTCTCCACCTAAAGAAACCTCTCATCTCCTTTTAACTGTCCTAATTTCCATAGGGATCAAATCAATGTGCTCTTGTCTCATGAAGCTTTCCCTGACCTCCTCAGCCAAAAGAGATTTTTCTTTCCTCTCAACAGTTAGAGCTTTCATCTTCTCTCATTTGACCTGCACTTATATACTGCCAGGCTCTAGGAGTTGTCATTTAATGTAATGTATGCATTTCATTTCCCCAACTAGGTTGTTCACTCCTTGAGGTCAATCATGATTGTATCTTTTTTTTTTTTTTTTTTGCAGTACGCGGGCCTCTCACTGTTGTGGCCTCTCCCGTTGCGGAGCACAGGCTCTGGACGCGCAGGCTCAGCAGCCATGGCTCACGGGCCCAGCTGCTCCGCGGCATGTGGGATCTTCCCAGACCGGGACATGAACATGGGACATGTTCATGGGACATGAACCGGGACATGCATCGGCAGTCAGACTCTCAACCACTGCGCCACCAGGGAAGCCCATGATTGTATCTTATGTTTCATAGTAAGCCCAGTAGTACCTGGCATACTGATTGTACACAGTAAGTGTTCAAAAAATAATATAAGTTACAGGGAATACAGTCAATATTTCATAATAACTTTATATGGAGTATAATCTATAAAAATATCAAATTACTATGTTGTACTCTCAAAACTAATATAATATTGCAAGTCAGCTACACTTCAATTAAGAAAAAGAATATTAAAAAACAAGCATTTTAGAAAAAAAACAATTGCAATAATAGGGCATAAGCTGAATTGCTATATCTAAGAAAGCCAGAAGAGTGACTCAAACAAGGTAGAAACTTATTTCTCTCTCATATAACAGCCAAGAAACCATCCAAGGCATTGCATGGTTATGATCCAAGAGGGTGTTCATGGATTTTTCTCTTTTTGTTTTATTATTCCACCATTTTTCAGGATGTTCCCCTTGTCTTTATGGACAAAGCTATCTTATCAGCACCATAGCTGCATTTAAGGCTATAGGAATGGGAAAGAGAGAAGTGGGAATTCCTAATAAGAATGTGATCTGGAAGTCGTAATCGTCATTGCTACCCATTTCCCAATGGCCTAAAAATAGTCACATAACCGTACCTTGCTGCAAGGGACCTTGGGAATACAGTCCTTTGCTAATACAGGCTATTAGCCCATCTGAAATTCATGAAGTTCTGTTTCTTAAAAGAGAGAGAGCGAGAAAGAGAGAGAGAGGGGGAATGATAGATACTAGGGAACATCTAGTTGTCTCTTCCAAAATACTCAAGCAAATTAAGTTAACATGCCACGGACTAGAAATTTTGAAGAAGTAAGAAGATATAAAATCATTAAGGGGAAAGTAGGGAATCTTATAAATAGAATTAATCTTCAACTGATCATTAGGATCGTAATACAGATTAGGACTATTTCTGGGCTATTTGTAAGTTAGAGAAGCACAAGAGGTCATCTGAACAGGTAGCGTCTTTTGTTTTTCTGGCTTGTAGAAAAAATAACAATACTAAAAAGTAAATAACTTTACTTTAATCCCTGCCTATTCCTTTAGAGAAGATGCCTTAGTGCTTAACATTAAAAATAATAATAGTTAGTACTAATAATAATTGGTAGATTGAGGATCGAGGCTGAGTAAAATGCTTCCCTGTGCATGTTTTTACTCACAATCTCTCTTGACAAGTGAGTTGGTAACTGGGTGTCAACTTTGGAAGAGGCAGAATTGCAGATGTTTGGGAAGGAATGACAAATGTTAAATGCGAGGGGTTGAAGGGAGAGACTGGGTCAGCTGAAATGAAATACATAAGACAGTAGACACGGTGTTTGTGTAGAAGCGTCGTACAAAGACCCACAAACTGCACCTACACAAACTTCAAGTCTAGCAAGATTGATCCTGATATATACACAGAGGAAATTGTTCAGTCCAATTTCCCCATCCTCCTAACGATGCTGAAGCATCTCTTTGCAGCTAGAAAGTGATAAATCCTGAGAATAATAGTTCAATATGTACACGAGAAAGTGTGAGACCAGTGTTAGGGAAACCAAGCCTAGAATTTCAAGCATATGCACTGCACAGAGGGTGGAAAGAGCTTAGGACCTGGTTGTGTGACTGAGGCCACAAACTTAACACTTTGGAGGTTCAGTTCCCTCAGCTGTAAAATGTAACATTACTGGGACAGAGACTGCTATCAACTTAGCTAATAGACATGCTCCTCCCTCTTCTTACTAGTAGGAACTCTATATTATTGGGGCCAGAATATGCTCAGCTAAAATAGTACATTTCCCATCCTTCCTTGCAGATAGGGGTGATATCTTGGTTCAGAAATCACTGAACTGGGAGCTTCCCTGCTGGCGCAGTGGTTGAGAGTCCGCCTGCTGATGCAGGGGACACGGGTTCGTGCCCCGGTCGGGGAAGATCCCACGTGCCGCGGAGCGGCTAGGCCCGTGAGCCATGGCCGCTGAGCCTGTGTGTCTGGAACCTGTGCTCCACAACGGGAGAGGCCACAACAGTGAAAGGCCTGTGTACCGCAAAAAAAAACCAAACAAACAAAAAAAAAAGAAATCACTGAACTGGACTTTTTGGAAAACTTGGAATCTTCTTTAAAGAGAGCTGGGAGGTGTGTCTATCTGCATTTCAGCTTCCTTTCTTCCTCCTCCCACCGGGAACATGGATGTGATGGTGGGAGCAATATTGTCCATCTTTGCAATCATGAGGCAATTGTGAGACTAGAAGCCATTCACTAAGTCTGATGAAGAAGGTGATGAAAGAAGCCTGGGTCTCTGATGGCCATGGAGGTGGACCAGGATGATGAGAGGTTTTTAATGTGAGACAGAAATAACCCTCTTTCTTGTTTCGGTTACTATTTTTCTTGTCTCTTTTACCAGTAACCAAATGCAATTCCTACTTCACAGAATTGATATATAAATTAAATGATACTATATATATAAAGATATATAGTTTTTTTCTTTATACCATTCATAAAAGACTTAATTTTGGAGTAAATAATGTTTAGGACCTCAATTTTTATTAAAACAGTCATTTTAGGGGTTTTTTGGGCCTGCATGTGAGGTTGATGAATATCTTAAAATATTATTACTTCACATATACATACATGAATAATTGCAAACTCTCCACTTCTACTTTTAAACTGCTCCTCTGTTCTTTTTTTTTGGCATTTGTGGATCGGTACATAGGGTCACTGTACTTAATTCCATTTACTGCCCCCTCTGTTCTGATCAGGCTGTGGACTCACTCTTTCTCTACGCTGTCCATTTTCCCCTGTTGCTTTCCACACACAGAAAGTCCCTGCCCAACTGCCTTCCCAATGCCTGTTCATTCTTCAAATTCATCTGGTTTCCAGTCTATGGTAACCATACTCCATCAATGCTGCTCACAGACCCTTCCATACCTGAACTCTTCTGTTGATTAACTACACCAAACTATTCAGCACTGAATAATGTCCTTTTTTTATTCACAAACGAGCACTCAGACGGCGCCCTCTCCCTCTTTCTCTCCCTAAGGATAAGAATGATCATCAGTGGCTATAGTGACAGCTGCAAAGACGACGCCAAGAGCCAGCTTCACGCTCAGGAGAGAACACTGCGTCTCCTCCTCGTGGTTTCGGGTGCTCTGCACATCCAGAGAAACTTCTCTAGTAACGAACTGTAGAAATGATCCCTGAAAGCATAGTCTTTGAATAATGTCCTTCTTATCTTGCCGTGTAATTGTTTAAGATGTGGACTTACGTTCTGCAGTAAACTGTTACTTCCTTGAGAGAAGAACCACATTCTTCAAGGAATGTCCAAATGAGATCAATGCACATGAGACACACAAGGATATCATTTTTGTTGCTTTAGACTCTGCACAACTTGGGTTGCCCCTCCCATCCCCCGACTTCTCATAGTGTCCAGCACAGAACTTGGCACAGAGACAATGCCTAATAAATACATGCTTAATGAAAGTGAAAACTCTTTGCTGTGTTTAGGTCATGATGCAAGAGTGGAAAACATTCAAATGATATTCAAGCAAGAATTTTCATCTAAAAATTCAATGTGCCTGCCCAGTGAACTTGATGTACTGGGACAAACAAGTACAATTGAAAAGAACTCTTAGCTAGTGAGAGACAGAATGGAAAAATACCAGGCTCATCAAGAAGCATTTCCAAGTTCTCTATGTCCTTCACTGACCAAAGAATTTATTCTATCCAATCAAAAAAGCACTTCAAAATGCCAGTGAGTTTCTTTCTACCTGGGGAGGCAAAGGCTGAGCTTGTCATCTTAGAAGAAACCTACACGTGCATATTTAAAATTCTCTCTTAGACTGTCTGGCACAGAACAATTATCATTTCCACCTATCTCTTGTTTAGAGGAGGATTTTCATGCTAAGCCAGAGATTAAGCATAACATTTAACCTTCAGTTTTCCATTTCCTTTACAGCTTTGAAACAGAAATTACTTTTATTAAAGTATGAATTGAAAAGTCAAAACAAAATACGGTGGCAGAGTTTGAAATTCAAGTGTACAGAAAAAGAGAGTCAAAAGGTAAGGACTTCATTTCCACATCTGAGAATTAAAGCAAGTTGCCTATAAACTGAAATGTGACTTGTACAAATTCGATGAATATTTTTAAGGCGGTCTAGCTACTGTTTGTTAATAAAATGGAACATGCAGAGAAATTTATTTTTATTATACAGTGAATGTATGGTCATTAGGGGAAGATTAGAAAATGTAGATGAAGGAAAAGAAAGAGAAGAAATATTTTAAATCATCCAAGAGCCTACCACCAAAGAAGGGAAGAGAAACTGTGGACATCTGGGGTTAGACCCATTAGGAATGTGTACGCCGTTAACAAGATGATGAGTTAGATCCTTACTGTTCTCCCACACTTGACAGTAAATTCAGCTGAGGATGAACAGCAATCAATACTTTGCACTCTTACCTCCAGCCTCTGGGAACAACCTTCCTTCTGCAGCCTTGCTGGGAAGTGTACCGGTACAGCAGCTAGCGCCAATGTCACTCCCTCCCCCTCACACAATTTATAGAAGATGAAGGGGAAAGTCAGGAGGATGCTTCTTCCCCTCTCATATGAAGAGGAGGTTGTTTTCTCTCCCTGAAGCCCAGTGAGGGGAACTCCAAAAGAATCATCCCTAAATATTAGAGGTGCTTGTAAGGTGGGGCACCAGCACCTCATTCTCTAGCTGGATGCTGGATCAGGGCCAGACCCTTGCATGTGCATCCTATCTAGGAGCAGAAGATGGTGAGGGAATTCTTGGGAAGGCATTTGGGGCTCAGAACCTAGGAATATGGTAGCGGGATTTTTTTTTTTTTTTTAACATCTTTATTGGGGTATAATTGCTTTACAATGGTGTGTTAGTTTCTGCTTTATAACAGAGTGAGTCAGTTATACATATATATATGTTCCCATATCTCTTCCCTCTTTGTCTCCCTCCCTCCCACCCTCCCTATCCCACCCCTCCAGACAGCCACAAAGAACCGAGCCGGTTTCTTAGGCGATGCTCTTAAACCCATCAGGAGATTTAAAAATACAGCAGGAGGGGCTTCCCTGGTGGCGCAGTGGTTGAGCGTCCGCCTGCCATTGCAAGAAACACGGGTTCATGACTCGGTCCGCGAAGATCCCATGTGCCGCGGAGCGGCTGGGCCCGTGAGCCATGGCCGCTGGGCCTGCGCGTCCGGAGCCTGTGCTGCACAACGGGAGAGGCCACAACAGTGAGAGGCCCGCGTACCGCAAGGAAAAAAAGAAAAAATAATAATAATAAAGAATTAAGGACTACATCTTAAACTCAAAAATAAGATTTTTCCAGTGACTGAAAATTGATGGGATCTAGCCTACACTTCACTGAAGGAGCAACCACACACACATTTTTGTCTTAATGAGTTGCAAATTCTCAATAAGTCGTGTGTGTGTGTGTGTGTGTGTGTGTGTGTGTGTGTGTGTGTATTCTGATAATATGTAGGACTCTCTGTTGAACTCTCCTGTTGAAAAGAACTAAAAATGATAGATAAGTTTTTTTGTCTTTTTAAAAAATAAACCTTAAGAGTATAGAAAAGATACAAATAATTATCAGATTAAAATTTAAGTACAAGAAACAACTCAGAATGGCAAGTCAAGGACAAAGTCCCCTTTAGCCTTGAGGGCATTTGCTTAAGCAGAAGAAAATGAGCTGTAGCTTTCATAGCCTGGATGGCACAGGGAAGCAGGTGAGGACCCAGAACCTGTCTATAGCTTGTAAAACTTGGATCTCAAACTGCTACACACCTAGTGTAGAGATAAATCATAAGAGGCTATCAAACAACTGTGTCTACCCCATTTAAAGAAATGAAAAATAAACTTGAAAATATCTGCAAGAAACAGATAATTATAAAAAGTGATCTAGCAGATTTTTTTGTTTTTGTTTATTAGAAGATTTTTTTTTAAGTGGGTGTGTTTAACAGCAGATCAGATACAGATACAGAGGAGAGAATTAGTGAACAAGAAGATAGGTAAAAAGTAGTTATCCAAAAGGCAGAGCAGAGAGAGCAAAAGATGAAAAATACGGAAGAGTCGTAAAAAATAAACTGAGAAGGTTGACTATATATTTCATTGGAGTTCTGGAAGAGAGAGAATGAGACAGAGGCATATTTGGATAGATTATGGCAGAGATTTTTCTACAGATGGAAGTCAGCAGTCAACCCATTCTGGAAGTCCAGTGATTCCCAAGTGGAATATATAAGAGGAAATTCACACCTAAATACGCCAGAGTAAAACTGCAGAAAACCAAGCAAGGTAAAGCTTAAAACAGACAGAAAATTTTTTAAGTGAAATTACCTTCGTAACAGCATCAACTCTTAAGAGTAATCCTGGAACCCAGAAGACAGGAATGATCTATTGAATGTATTGGGGGGAAAAATGACTGTCAACAGATTCTGCACACAGCAAAATGATCTTTTAAGAACTAAGGAAAAATAAAGACATTTTCAGTTCAACAAACACTAAAAGAGTGTGTGACCATTAGACCCTCTCCAAAGAGAATTCTTAGGAATACTTCAGGCAGGAAGGAAATAATTCCAAAGAAAAGCTCTGAGTTGCAAGAAGAAATGAAGAGCAGAGAAAGTGTTAAATAGGACCTAAAACTAAATGTCCATTAAGTGTTATAAGCAACAGTGATAATGTGCTTAATGATGGCATTAAAACGTATTTAAAAAAAAATAAAATCATATGGGGTTAAATGGAGTTAAAGTATTTAAGTCAATGACAAAAGTAAAGCTGTTTGTTAACTTTACATATTTATAAGTTAAAGTATGCATTTGCAAATCTAAAATAACAACTAAATGAATGGAAATAAGGTAAACAACATTACAATTTATAGGGGAGAGAAGCAAGCCCAAATAAGGCAATACAGAGAGAAAAATAAATAAGCAGAATAAATTTTTTTAAATAATAGATAAAAAACTAAATTTATCAGTAAATGCTCTAAATAAAGGACAAAGATGGCCTGAAAAAATTCCAATTATATGCTGTAGCTATATATAGGGATATATGTGAAATACAATGACACAGAAAGTTTAAAAATAAAAGGATTAAAAAATATATACCATGTAAAGACTACAACTCCGCCCCCCAAAAAAAGTTGGTATAACGAATTAATATTACAAAGAATGGATTTCAAAACAAAAATCATTACCAGAGAGGAAGATAATAATATATCAGAAATATTGCTTTTTCAAATTTGTATGAAATGTATAATATCATGGCTAAATTCATGAATCAAAAATTGATATACCTATAAGAAAAAAATTAATAAATTTAGACATACTTCCTTCAGTTATCTGCTCCACAAAGAGACAAAAGTTTAGCATAGAAATAGAAAATATAATCAGTATAATTAACACACTTGACCTAATGGGCATATATAGAAAACAGCACCAACATCTGCTGAATATATATTCTTTTGAAGGGCACAGGAAAGTTTATGGAATTGATTACTGACCCATCAAATTTTAAAGGACTGAAATCTCTGACCACATTGCAATTCAGCTAGAAATGAAAGCAAAGAAGAGAACTAGAAAATCCCCATATGTTTGGAAATTTTAAAAATATGTTTCTAAACAACCATATTACTTAAAGGAAATCATAATGGAAATTAGAAAATATTTTGAACTAAATGATGATAAAAACACTATATATCAAAAATTGTGGGATATAGCCAAAACAAGAAGGAAATTTATACTCTTACATGTAAATATTAGAAAAGAAAAGAGGCTGATAATGAGCTAGGCATATATCTGAAGAAGTTAAAAAATAAAGACCAAAATAAACCCACAGAAAGAAGAAAGCAGGAATATAATAAAGAGCAGAAATTTATGATAATGAAACTAAACATACAGGAGAAAGAACCAACAAAGCCAAAATTGATTTTCAGAAAAGAATATTATTAAATTACAAACTGTGATGAAAATGATCAAGAAATTAAGAGAGAAGGTGCTATTAACCAATATCAGGACTGAAAAGGTGAATATTGCTACAGATGCCTCAGACATTTAAAAGATAAATTTTGGTACAGCCACTATGGAAAACAGTATAGAGGTTCCTTAAAAACTAAAAATAGAACTACCACACGACCCAGCAATCCCACTCCTGGGCATATACCCAGAGAAAACCATAATTCAAAAAGATACATGCACCCCAATGTTCATTGCAGCACTATTTACAATAGCCAGGACATGGAAGCAACCTATATGTCCATCAACAGAAGAATGGATAAAGAAGATGTGATATATATATATATATATATATATATATATATACACAGTGGAATATTACTCGGCCATAAAAAAGAACAAAATAATGCCATTTGCAGCAACATGGATGGACTTGTCTTACTGAGTGAAGTTAAGTCAGACACAGAAAGACAAATGTATGATATTGCTTATATGTGGAATCTTAAAAAAAAGGGTACACATGAACTTATTTACAAAACAGAAGTAGAGTCACAGATGTAGAAAACAAACTTCTGGTTACCAGGGGATAATGTGATGGGAGGGATAAATTGGGAGACTGGGACTGACATATACACATTACTATATATAAGATAGATAACTAATAAGAACCTGCTGTATAGAACAGGAAACTCTACTCAATACTCTGTAATGGCCTATATGGGAAAAGACTCTAAAAAATAATAATAAAGTAAAATAAAAAGATAACAAATTTGATTTAACAAATAATTTTATAACAAAATTGATAAATTTCCAGATAAAAATAGAACTTATCAAAACAGATTAAAGAAGACAAAGATGTCATAGGAATCATTCAAGAAGATATAGCTAATCAGTTGCAATTCTATACATTAATAATGAACTACCTGAAAAAGAAATAAAGAAAATCCCATTTACAATAACATCAAAAATAATAAAATATTTAGGAATAAATTTAATGAAGGAGGTGAAAGATTTGTACCCTGAAAATTATAAGACACTGCTGAGAGTAATTTTTTACAAAACACAAATAAATGGAAAAATATTTGGTGTTCATAGATCGGAGGATTTAATATTGTTAAAATGTTCATGCAGGGCTTCCCTGGTTGCGCAGTGGTTGAGAGTCTGCCTGCCAATGCAGGGGACACGGGTTCGTGCCCCGGTCCGGGAAGATCCCACATGCCGCGGAGCGGCTGGGCCCGTGAGTCGTGGCCGCTGAGCCTGCGCGTCCGGAGCCTGTGCTCCGCAACGGAAGAGACCACAGCAGTGAGAGGCCCGCGTACTGAAAAAAAAAAAAAAAAAAAAAAAAAATGCTCATGCAACACAAAGTCATGTATAGATTCGATGCAATCTCTATCAAAATTCCAAAGACATCTTTCACAGAAATAGAAAAAACAATCTTAAAGTTCATATGGAACCACAAAACACACTGAATAGCCAAAAAATTCTAAGAAAGAAGAAAAAATCTGGACACATCACACTTCCCAATTTCAAATTATATTACAAGGCTATAGTAATAAAAAAGAGTTTGGTACTGCCATAAAAACAGAGACATAGATCAATGGAACAGAATCAAGAGTCCAGAAATAAACACACACGTTTGGTCAACTAATATTTCACAAGGGAGCCAATACTACTCAATGGGGAAAGGATGATCTCTTCAATAAATGGTATTAAGAAAACTGGATATTCATAAGCCAAAAAAAAAAAAGAAATTGGACACATATCTTACACCACTCACAAAAATCAACTCAAAATGGACTGAAGACTTAAATGTAAAACCTGAAACCATTAAACTTTTAGAAGAAAATAGCTAAAAGACTCCTTGAGATTGGCCTTGGTGATGATTTTTTTTGATGTGACAACCAAAGCACAAGCAACAAAACCAAAAATAAACAAGTGAGACTACATCAAACCAAAAAGTTTCTGCACATAATAAGAAACCATCAACAAAATGAAAAGGCAACCTACTAAATGGGAGACTATATTTGCAAATCTTCTATCTGATATGGGATTAATATTCAAAATATATATGAAACTCATTCAACTCAATAGCAAGAAAACAATCTGATTTTAAAATGGGCAAAGGACCTAAATAGATATTTTCCCAAATAAAACATACAAATGGTCAACAGGTACATGAAAAGGTGCTCAACATCACAAGTCATCAGGGAAATGTAAATCAAAACCACAATGAGCTATCACCTCACACCTATTAGAATGTCTAACATCAAAAAGCCAGGCAAGGGGCTTCCCTGGTGGTGCAGTTGTTAAGAATCCACCTGCCAATGCAGGGGACACAGATTCGATCCCTGGTCCAGGAAGATCCCACATGCTGTGGAGCAACTAAGCCTGTGAGCCACAACTACTGAGCCTGTGCTCTAAAGCCTGCGAGCCACAACTACTGAGCCTGTGTGCCACAACTACTGAAGCCTGCGTGCCTAGAGCCCATGCTCCACAACAACAGAAGCCACCACGATGCAAAACTGGTGCACCGCAACGAAGAGTAGCCCCCGCTCGCTGCTACTAGAGAAAGCCCTCACACAGCAATGAAGACCCAATGCAGCCCCCCCACAAAATTAATTAATTAATTAATTATTTTTAAAAAGAACCTCTTTAAAAAAAAAGACAGGCGAGGGAATTCCCTGGTGGTCCAGTGGTTAGCACTCCCCGCTTTCACTGCCACGGGCCGGGGTTCAATTCCTGGCCGGAGAACTAAGACCCCACAGCCTCATGATGAGGCCAAAAAAAAAGAAAAAGAAAAAGAATCAGTTTAAAACAAAAAAGACAGGAGATAACAAGTGTTGGCAAGAATGTGGAGAAAAGAGAACCCTTGTACACTGTTGGTGGGTATGTATATTGTACAGCCACTATGGAAAACAGTGCAGGGGGTTCCTCAAAAAATTAAAAATAGACCTGCCATACAATCCAGCAATCCCTCTTCTAGGTATATAACCAAACGAAATAAAAAGAGGATCTTGAAGAGATATCTGCACTCCCATGTTCATTGCAGCATTATTCACAAGGGCCACAACATGGAAATAACCCAAGTGCCCATCGACAGATGAATAAAGAAAATATTGTATGTGTTTTATATGTGTATATATATACAAATATATACATATGTATATATATGCACACATACATACATATAAACAAACACAATAGAATATTATTCAGCCATAAAAAAGAATGAAATCCGATCATTTGTGACAACATGGATGGACTTTTAGCGTATGATGCTAAGTCAAATAAGTCAGACAGAGAAAAACAAATACTGTATGATCTCGCTTATATGTGGAATCTAAAAAAGTTGAACTCATAAAAACAGAATTAATGGTGATGTTAGGGGCTGGAGGTAGGGAAATTGGGGAGATGTTGGTCAAAAGGAGCAAACTTTCAGTTATAAGATGAATAAATTTTGAAGATCTACTGTACAGCAGGATGACTCTAGTTAATGATACTATAATATACCCTTTGAAGTTACTAGCAGAGTAGAGCTTAAATGAGTCATAGAGAAGCTCGCTATCACTGCTTCTATCCCACATTGTAATGAAAGTCTTTAATATCAGAGTAAAGAAGAAAATTATACAAATGGTGAAGAGATCAGGAAAGAAGATACAAAATGGTAATTTTCACAGTTATGAATGTTTACATAGAAAATAGTCTACTCATAAATTATTAGGATTAATACTAGAGTTTAACACATTGCTAATACACTACACACAAAACTAAATTGTAGTTTTACAAATAAGCAATAATAATTATAATTGACATTAAGAGCAAAAATAAAATTTTCAAAACATCAAAAATATTAATTACCTAGGAATAAACTCAACTAAAAGATGTACATACCTCTAAATGGAAAATTATAAAGTTTGAATGAAGGACATTAAAGACCTAAATAAAATGTAAACTCTGCCATGGTCACAGACTGAAAGGACTCAATATTATTAAGATTTCAATCCTCCCTTAATTGATTTATGGATTCAATGTAATTCTAGTAAAAATCTCAATAGATGTCTGTGTGTACTTTTAAAATGCAAAGATATCTCAAAGAGGTAACTCTGTATTAAATTTATATTTAATTTCAAATTATCCATCTTAGACTATTTTCCCTGAGAACATATAGAGAGAGACAAGGGAGAAATCATTTCTTGTGTTGCCATCAGCAGTGAAGGGGGATGAATAGGTGGGCTGTAGAAAACAATGATCATGCAATGTATCTTACAGTTCCTGGATACTCAGCAAATAAGTGTGTAACCCATTGTTGGGAATGTATGGTGTATATGATGGGGCTGCGGTTGAGTTGGATGCTGAAGGGGGGCATCCAAGTTTTTTCTAAATTAATTCGAAATGAGGGTGTAAGAAGGAGCTGCGGGGAAGAAATTTCTGGGTGGGAGGAGTCATCTGCAGTAACTGAGGTATTCTGCCCGTTAGTGCATAACTGAGAACTCCTGACTACCTTCCATCATGAGCTCCCATATCCTAGGTGTGATGATTTGGGACCAGGTTAATCATAATCTTAATGATAAAGTAGCTGTAATCCAGAGCAGGCTCAGCTGGGTTGGGACTGCTGAATCTCTGACATGAGTTGGTAAAACTCAATTTTCAACCCTATTACTCAATTTTTTGAGCAAAATAATTTTTTCATCCATAAAACAGACCCTGTTTTATGTGCGTATGTGTGTCCCTCCAAGTTCCTAGCAAACCAGAACATACAGTTTGACAAGAAAATGAAGGAGAGGTCCAAAGAATGAGCACAAATACCCATGAAGCCTGAAAGGAGGGATCAGATATTATCAAGGCAAGAAAATGTCTAGTAGAGAAAATTTGGGGGCTTGAAATAAATCTTTGCTTACTACATATTTTTCCTAGGTCCTGGCAATGTTCTGCATTTTGCTAGCCTAGTCACTCTT
>NW_006790307.1:3478862-3549228 GCF_000442215.2 Lipotes vexillifer
CTCTTTCCCTTCCATAATATTCTCCAAACAGCTTCAACTCATGACTTCAAAATGAAGGTAAATGTGTAGGATGGGCAGCATGGAAAGTTGAAATAATTGGGAACATCCTGTGTCTCCTCCCACTGCTCCCAAATGCCTGCATCGTTTGACTTCATTCATGGACAGAATCAAGGTCTTTGAAGTACATGCTGGCATCATCTGGGTTGAATACCCTGGATTTGGCTAATTTCTCATAATAACTCCACTATTCCCCTAAAGCAAGGAGAAGTGAGGTTTATGAGTCACAGCTATGATAACTCCGATTGCTGTTTAGTTCTGAAAAAGCAAAAAGCTTTGGTATCCCTCCTCCATTAATGTAAATACACCAAGGTCATTGAAAACCTACCACATCATGCCCACATCTATTCCTTGGTACCACTGAGCTGATTTGGATTTGTTTTCATCAGTCTGTGAGATCATTACTATCCTGCTGTATAATTGAATCATTCTGCATTAGCATCAGGCTTTCTCAAAATGCATTTACCAACAGGGAGTGGACATTCAGTAGTAACAATTATCTGGGTGTATTTCTCCCTAGCAACTTCTCTTATGGAATGTTTGACTTATCTTGTGTTAAGAGCTTTTACTGAATCCTCCTTTTCAATCCCCTCCCATCTCTCCATCATAGATACTAAAAATAAAAATCCAATTTTTGGAATGGATGAGTTATCATATGGCAATTTTTCTCTATATGATTGTCCCAATCTTTGATCTCTGTAGTACTTTCATTTGGGGTTTTTATGTAAAACTGTCATTGACCTTGCAAGTACCAGCTGTCCTCTTGAAATATGAGGCTGGTAATGATGATACACAGCATTGATAATAACAAATTGTAGTTCATATTTCAGCTGAGTTGGGCTTTTATGCTCTGCTATTAAACCCAAAGTATTCCATATGAATAGAAAACATTAAAATGTAATTTAACTGGCTGATCTCTTCCTTTTGCTACCGAGCAAGACATCTGGAATTGAAACCTACACTGAGTCTGCTCACGAATCAGGTCAGATCTGGCATTGGGATTAGGTGACTCTTTTAAATGGAAGATATGAAGTTCCTATTTGAGGAGATTCGATTTTTATCTAGGATGGAGACCATTTTAACAAGACTCTCAGCTCTGTCATAAACTGTAGGGCAAATTCACAAAACCCTGGACTCTATCATAGGTTAGAATGAAAATTAAGCTAAAGCAGAGCCTTGGGAATAGCAAACCAGCAAGTAAACAAAATAAAAGAAACTTGGACTCAAATTAAATTATTTTGACTAGAAAAGAGAATGTTTCTCCACATTATCTTAAAATACTGTTCTCGGGTAAATTTTTGCCTTTTTGAGCACTTCCTTATACAGACCTTTCTTCTGGTCATAAGAGATGTTCATACTGCCTTGACAAAACATTTTTATGGCATGGATATAAAGAGAAAGGAATTACAAATGTTTAGGTTTTCTTTTTTAACTAAAAAAAAGGACCTTTGATGATTCCATAGAATCTAATTTTTAAAAATGATACAAGTGAACTTATTTAGAAAACAGAAACAGACTTACAGATATAGACAACAAACTTATGGTTACCAAAGGGCAAACATGGGGAGGGATAAATCAGGAGCTTGGGATTAACATACACACACTAGTGTATATAAGACAGATAACCAAAACTCCACTCAATATTCTATGATAACCTGTATGAGAAGAGAATCTGAAAAAGAATGAATATATGTGTATGTATAACTGAATCACTTTACTGTGCACCTGAAACATTGTAAATCGACTATACTCCAATAAAATTTTTTTAAAAAGACCTTTGAGAATCAAAAGAGAAATTCCTAAGGACATAGCATTTAAACATTAACCACTGCAGTGGACATGGGATGTGCCTTAGATCTTCCTCCAAGGAAGGACTTGTTGCCCCTGCAGCTGGGAGTGCTGTGGGCAGAAAGCCTTCAGCTTTCGACTCCTTCAGGAATTGCCCAGCTGCAGAAAGCTGCCTCACCTTAGGTCACAACCTCTGTGAGACAGCCCACATCCACTGGCTGATAAAGACGGGAGTAAGAAGGCCTGGCCCTCTTGTCCCAACGCAAGACCGCTGGACCAGCCATTTTAGGTTCAGAGCTTCCACACCCCACCCCCCAACCCCGTGGCAAGAACCAAGGCTGTCAGGTTACAGAGCAGCTCTCCACTTTCTAGCCAAATCCCACCTCCCTCCCTCCTTGCCACAAGTATGGAGCCCAAGAGGACACACCTAATAAACACTGTCTCAGTTTCAGTACCCAACCTGCAGCCATGATAAAACAGAAAGAAAATAGAGAGGAGTGAGAGGTAGATGACACTGTCTCTGAAAAGCTCAAATGAGAGTTTCTTTGGCAGGGAAAGAAAGGAGAGTATGGTGGGTGCTTGGGTGTGTTGAGGGTGAGGAGGGATGATGGTCTTAGAGAACTTTAGAGGAGGTGGAATTACAGACTCGAAACTAGATGACCAGATGGAAAAGAGTGAGTAAATAAGTTCTGACACCAATTCCAACGTGTGTGGGGTAGAAGTGGAGGGTCTCCCACACAACACCAAGCAATTCTCAGACACCAGCAGAGTGTCTGAGAATTGGTCTCAATTCTGACACCATCTACTTGGAGATAACATCAGATTCCACAGGGTGAGGGTTCAGTCCTATGAGACCGCCCCCTACACCCACATCAGATGCCAGTTGTTACCTGTGCTTCTGACCTACCCTTCACAGCATTTGCTACAGAATAAAGATTTAATAATTGCTCAGAAAAGTCTAGTCACTTTATTAAATATACCTGTACTCTTCTTTTGGCAGCCTGCTGGTTGTTTCCATTCGACTCAACAAGCAATTTTTTGTACCTGTGATGTAAAGATGCTGTAAAGATGATATAAAAATACATAAACACATGGAATGGGCAGTGAATGATCCAAGACAGGGCATCATTAAATGGTGCAGGGCTCTAGGAGTTCTGATAAGGGAGACACCAGTCCTGACAGGAGCCAGGAGGGGAGAATAAGATGAACAGACTTGATCAGTGCCAGGGATGGGTAAAAGGACGAGAGGTAGCTGGATACTCCAGCAGAAGAAACCATTCACAATGAGATCTATGTGGTTAGAGCACAGAATTTGCCTTTTCTGCCAGGATGGAAAACCTTTGCTGGGAATTCTAACTCTTCGCTACACAGGACATCAGATACTTTAAAGCAACAATTGATGTATTAATTATTGATCATTCAAAACAATATAGTATGCAGTGTCCCCCAAATTTAAGAAAAAAATATAAATCTAGATTAACCTTTTGTGTTAGAATAACTCACTAATATTTGAATTAGTGAAGATACTGAAATAAAGCTTTTAAAAGTTATTTTTTAAATTTCTGCTATTGTTTTATAAGGGGTTGAAAAGATCTAGAATCACAGGTACTTAGTTGCTCCCTCCTTTGGGCCTCCATAGCATTTCGTACTTAAATCGTTCTTCACACTAATTATATTGTGCAGCAGAAGTTTGTTTGTATGTTTTAAACTGACTTCCGTTTAACCAGGTTCCGGAAGTAGATGATGCTCTCTATTCTGTCTGTGAAACATGATGACTGATGCTTATGACACTTAACTGCTTAAAGATTCTACTCTTCAATTTGCCTTCGTGATACGTCAGTTGAGCTGTTTGCTTATCAAGAGTCAGCTGGGCTAATTCCCAAAGCCCTTTCATATGTGAAAATTAATAAAGGGAAACCTCACGAAAATGGAGTTGGAAGGCCAGAAGGGGGACCACTCAATACCAATACAGATCCCAACAGGAAGAGACTTACTTTGCATATGCCGGAGGACCCAGCTGGAGGAAGAAAAATTTTTTCTCCTTGCCTGGAAACAGCTCAGCCAATGAAAAGCCACTATACTTCTAACTCCCAGTTTCGTCCAACGGGCTGTTTAGAACAGCCCCTCCCAACTTCCCCTTCTCCTCTATAAAATGGAGTTTCCTCTCTTTCGTTTTACTGGACTTGCTTGTGGTTCACCATAGTTGCATGTCTCTAACTGAAATTCTGAAATTGCTGTTTTTGAATAAACCTGTTTTGCTGGTAAAAATAACTTGCTGTTTTATAGTTTTAGGTTAACAAGTCCAACTATACTTTCTATCACAATAATATATTTTAAATTTATTATTTGTGCATATTGTGCACATTAATAAAAATATAGACACAAAAGAGCCATTTCTATGGGAGGAAAAATGAATGATTTAGAAACTATTAATAAAGCCAAGCCACTATAAAACCCTGTTGAAATAGCTGTGACACAACTATTAAAAAAAAAAAAAAACTGGGTAAAGGAATCAGACATTATTCTGCACTCAGATTGATGGCAAATGGCTTTAAATTCCTGCTCCACTTTAAAGAATTTGAAATTGGATGTAATTTATATACCAAGTGATGGGCCCATACTTTGGGGACTCAACATCAAAATATTGGTAAATTAATGCCCTTTGCAGCAACATGGATGGACCTAGAGATTATCATACTAGATGAAGTAAGTCAGACAGAGAAAGACAAATATCATACAATATCACTTATATGTGGAATCCAAAATATGATACACTATATATAAAATAGATAAACAACAAGGACCTCAGAGAACTATACTCAATATTTTGTAATAACCTATAAGGGAAAAGAATCTGAAAAAGAATATATATGTGTGTGTGTGTGTGTGTATACACATACATATATTATATATAAAACTGCATCATTTTGCTGTATACCTGAAACTAACACAACAACGTAAATCAACTGTATTTCAATTTTAAAAAAAGAAAAAGAAAAAATGATACAAATGAACTTATTTACAAAACAGAAATAGATTCACAGACATAGAAAACAATCTGATGGTTACCAGAGGGGAAAGAGGGGAGGGAGGGATAAATTAGGAGCATGGGATTAACAGATACACACTACTATGTATAAAATAGATAAACAATAAGGTCCTACTCTATTGCACAGGAAAGTGTATTCAATATCATGTAATAACCTATAATTGAAAAGAATACATATATAGCTGAATCACATTGCTGTACACCAAAAACTAACACAATATTGCAAACTAGCTTTACTTCAATTACAAGAAAAGAAAGAACCCCAAATATTGGTGAATTAACATACATTCATTTGTATTAAGTGAGAAAAAGTCATTATAATATGTATCATACTCGAAGTATCCCTGTTTTAATCTATTTTGTTTCTATTAACTGACCAACTACTAGTCCCAATTACAAATAGGGAATCTACTATCCTATAACGATTGGTTTACAAGCTCCTGTGTGGTTGAGGCAGCCACCTAAGGTCAAAAGTTCTGAATTGAGGGCTTCCCAGGTGGCGCAGTGGTTGAGAGTCCGCCTGCCGATGCAAGGCACACGGGTTCGTGCCCCGGTCCGGGAAGATCCCACATGCCGCGGAGCGGCTGGGCCCGTGAGCCATGGCCGCTGAGCCTGCGCGTCCAGAGCCTGTGCTCCGCAAGGGGAGAAGCCACAACAGTGAGAGGCCCGCATACCGCAAAAAAAAAAAAAAAAAAAAAAAAAGTTCTGAATTGAGTGAGTGGTCCCAGAGCCAGAGCACTGACGACAAGATCAAAGATTCCAGTGGGCTGCAAAGGACCAAAACAAGGAGGGGTTCATAACATTGGAACATCTTGAACTGGTACAATTTTACAGTAACATTTTGTCAAGTAAAAGTATTAAATAAACCTACCATGCATTATCACCAACATTTTATAGGACAAGTTTATTCCTGCAAGAGTAAGAACATCAGCTAATGGAATATTATTTAGTATGATTCAAAACTTATGACATTGTCCTTATTTTGCCCATTTTGCCTCGACTATGTCAAAACCTTCATTTACCATCTGTGCTGATTCAAAGACTGGAACTTTTGAGCTCCTGAGAGTGTTGGCTGGTTAATGCAATGTTTCTAAAGTTGAAAAATGTGTATTCTCATTTTAAATGAAAAGGCATGTCCACAGACACTCCCCTCCCCATGTTGCCATACATTATTTTAATATTAAAAAATGCATATATTTTATGTGAATATAAAAGAAATACATGCTCACACCTCCTATCCAACTAAAAAACAAAAGCAAGTTTACAAATTAAATACTAACAAAACCATAAAATCATTAAAAGTCAAATTAAGAGCCCTAATTTAATATGATACATGATGTTGTTTTTCTGGAACTACATTGCTGATGTAGGCTTTAATATATAAGGATGCAGCCTCAGGTCAAGTTCTATATATAATCAACTTTTATATTTTGACTTCAACCATACTAATGCAAGAAAAGACATGTTTTCTCTTAGTATGATTTTGTTTCCTAATTCAGGATAAACAGTCTTCCTGTAGAATCAAAACACTTCCAGTGAATAATGGTCCAAGAATAATTTTCATGGAGTGTCAGCTCTGTAAATTGTTTAAGATAATTTTAACATTGTGTCACTAAAAATAGTTCTCTGTATGGGTATTTAATCCAATTATTGAAATAATGAATACTTCATAGCATATTTATTGTTAATGAATTTTTCCTAGTTAGTATCTGAATAATATATCCACTTATAAAATAAACATGATACCAGATGCTACAGTACAGGTTTTCTCCTTTTTAAATTCTCTACATCTATTCTCTCATATTCCATGTGACCCAATTCTGCCACCACTTTCCACTATTCTTATGACTTTGATACCTTCAGCCAGGCAGCACTCCCTGATGCCATTGATACAAACACAATCATAAATACAAACATAAACACAGGCACTTGGATTACAAAGCATTATTCAGTTAGAATGTCATCATTTTGATAAATCAAAATATGCTTACAGGAGATGGAAACAACGTAAGTGTCCATCATCGGATGAATGGATAAAGAAGATGTGGCACATATATACAATGGAATATTACTCAGCCATAAAAAGAAACGAAATTGAGCTATTTGTAATGAGGTGGATGGACCTAGAGTCTGTCATACAGAGTGAAATAAGTCAGAAAGAGAAAGACAAATACCATATGCTAACACATATATATGGAATTTAAGGGAAAAAAATGTCGTGAAGAACCTAGGTAAGACAGGAATAAAGACACAGACCTACTAGAGAATGGACTTGAGGATATGGGGAGGGGGAAGGGTAAGCTGTGACAAAGCGAGAGAGAGGCATGGACATATATACACTACCAAACGTAAGGTAGATAGCTAGTGGGAAGCAGCCGCATAGCACAGGGAGATCAGCTCGGTGCTTTGTGACCACCTAGAGGGGTGGGATAGGGAGGGTAGGATATGGGGAGTGGGAAGGGTAAGCTGTGACAAAGCGAGAGAGTGGCATGGACATATATACACTACCAAACGTAAGGTAGATAGCTAGTGGGAAGCAGCCGCATAGCACAGGGAGATCAGCTCGGTGCTTTGTGACCACCTAGAGGGGTGGGATTGGGATGGGGGTGGGAGGGAAGGAGACGTGGGAGGGAGGAGATGTGGGGGCGTATGTGTGTGTGTAGCTGATTCACTTTGTTGTAGGGCGGAGGCTGACACACCATTGTGGAGCAGTTGTACTCCAATAAAGATGTAAAACAAAATCAAATTAAAAAAATGAAGAAGAAGAAGAAAATAAAATCCCTAAAAGAAGGATTAAATTGCAAGAAGGAATGTTAAGAAAATAAATTGGTATATCTGTAAGACAAGCATTGATTGAATAAAATAGCGATAGTAGTAATGACTAATTATAGGAATATCAACAGGGTAGAGCTAGACACTGAATAATAATATAATAGGCAAAGAGATAGTCTAGGTGAAAGCTAAAAAAAAAAGAATATGCTTACATTAATTTTTAAATTTATCAGTGAAATAAAAACATAAAGTTAAACAGCTTTTGCCAAAAACTGAGAGTGTTTTTGAGAGATTCCACAGAACCTGTGGCCCTCTCAGGGTTCCAAAGACTAGTTTTGTTTTTTTTTAATAATATTTGGTTTTGATTTTTCTGTCTTTTGTGATCTCTTCTATTTTTATTTTTTGGCTAGCTGCACTGAGGTATAATTACATACAGTAACATTCACCGATTTTAAATGTATAATCAGATAACTTTTGAGAAACGCATGCAGCCAAGTAAATATAATACCACATCAGGGCATAGAATATTTGCATTATCTCCAAAAAGTCACCCTCTGCCTCTTTGCAATTCCCACTCGCTGGACCCTGGCAACAACTGATCTGCTTTCTGTCACTATAATTTTGCCTTTTATAAAATTTCATATAAATGGCACAAAGACTTGTTTTTAAAATTCTGGTTTAAGACATAGTGAAGGGAAGAAGACCAATGAAATAAAAAGGATTGGGGGTATTCAGCAGCTTTCTAGAATAAAGCATGAAGTGTCAATCACTTTTGAATTTAAAAACAAAAGAACAAAGTTGGGGTGATAAGCATGGAAAATAAACATAAGGGGAAAGACAGGTTCCTGGGGCAAATACTATAAACAAAGAAGAAGTCAAGAGCTAAAGACCAAGAATGTATTCCAGGGTCCCCCTGGTGGCGCAGTGATTGAGAATCTGCCTCCTAATGCAGGGGACACGGGTTCGAGCCCTGGTCTGGGAGGATCCCACATGCCGTGGAGCAACTGGGCCCGTGAGCCACAAGTACTGAGCCTGCGTGTCTGGAGCCTGTGCTCCGCAACGAGAGGCCGCGACAGTGAGAGGCCCGCGCACCGCGATGAAGAGTGGCCCCCACTCGCCACAACTGGAGAAAGCCCTCGCACAGAAACGAAGACCCAACACAGCCAAAAATAAATAAATTAATTAATTAATTCCTACCCCCAATATCTTCTTAAAAAAAAAAGAATGTATTCCAAAGGAAAGACCCAACTGATGGGGGAGTTTGACAGGTAAGCCCAGCAAGGCCTAGGTACCTAGGAGTTCAGCCCGAATGTTGTCAGACAGGAAGGAATCACCATGGCTCTCGGCTATCTGCGGACATTTCTTGTTCAGTGTTTCTACCCCCAGGTATTAAGAATAGGCACTGATACCATGTTAGTTTTCCTCTTTAGACTGTAAACTTCTCAAGAGCTGGAGCATTGCCTTATTCATCTCTGTCCCTCTACCACCTCACACAGTCTCAGGTACAGAGTAGAGCTCAAGTAAAATATATGGAATGAAAGAATTTCTGCACTGGAAGGAAACTTAAAGACCCTCTAGACCAAAAAGGTTTCACAAATTCCAAGCTACAGATTAGGAGGTAAATTTTCACCTCTAGCAAGAGCTTCTACTGTTTCATGAAGGCAAGATTCTATTGATAACATTTATTGAGCATTTATTCTTCAAACCCAGGTCCTTCTGATTCTAGAGACTAAATTGTTAACCATTTTGATATAATACCTCCAAACAGGTTTGAAGTCATTAGTCAAGTTACTAACTTTTAAAAGCCCAATTTAAAAAAAAAACAGCCACAAGATGGGCATTATGGTGGGATTGACCAGCTGTCCACCAACATTCTTACTCTCCTTTGTATAATATAGGGTTGTTGGAAAGTGGCAAAGTGGTTGCCCAGCCACAGACTACATTTCTCCACCCCACCTACATCTAGACGAGGCCAGGTAAAGATGGAATGTGAATGAAAGTTCTGTGTGGCAATTCTAGGCCAGGGCTTTAAGAAGTATTGTACCTTCTCCACACTCTTTTCCCTCCTCGCAGCTGGATTCAGGCGAAAATTGTTAGATCCTAGGGCAGCGGTCAGCAAACATTTTTCTGTAAAAGTCCAGTTAGTTAGTAATGTAGGCTTTGCAGCGCATAATATCTCTGTTACGACCATTCAGCTCCACCATTGTAACGTGAAAGTAGCCACAGACAATATGTAAATGACTGGACATGGCTGTGCTTCAATAACATTTTATTTACAAAACCAGGCAGTTGTCCAGATTTGGCCCACTGGCTAGAGTTTGCTAACTCCCGCCCTAGAGTATGGTGGAAACACAATACTGAAAGAATTTAATCCCTGCATTACTGCATGGATGCGTCTCTTGACTAATAGGAAATACACTTTGGATAGCTACTTGAGTGAGAAATAAATTTCTATTTAGTTTGAGTTAATACATGAATTTAGGGGAATCTATTTATAGCAACCCCTAGTGTCACCCTATAGAACAAAATTGGTAAATTGAAGTACAATGTTACTATAACAAATAAACCTAAAAATATGTGGTACCAGCTTAGAGGGCTGGCGGTAGGCACTGAGGAAACAGAGGCCTAATGCTAGAATAACAGAGATATGCAATGGCACATTTGTTAAAACCATCACCCGCATAGCTTGGAAAGAAAACAAAGTGCCTACTGACTCTAAAGCTCTCAATGTATATGAAGGTGGTGGGGAGGGGAGAGGATTGGAAAAAGCCAGAATCTTAACATGTATTGGCTGTGACATTAGTTGCTTGACTGCTGCCTTTGGTAAGATATTGCAAGAAAGTTATGAGCTCAAGCGAAGACTGATTAGAGAGCAGAAGGTAAAAGGGATGAAATGTGAGGCTTCCCAGTGTTAAAGAATGTTTCTGGACCTTAAAAGGAAATAAGAACTGAAAAGCGTCTTTTATCTTTTACTTAGCATGAAAATCTTTCTTCCTTTTTTCCTTTCCTCCTTTCTCCCTCTCCCCCTTCCTTCCTTTCTTTCTTTCTGTTATATAAGTTTCAGGCATACAGCATTATAGTTCAGCATCTGTATATACTGCAACGATCACCACCACAAGTCTAGTTACCATCCACCACCATATAGTTGACCCCCTTCACTCAGTTCCCTCACCCTCAACCCACTTCCCCTCTGGTAACCACTAGTCTGTTCTCTGTATTTATGAGTTTGATTATGTTATATTTTGCTTGTTCATTGGGTTCTTTAAGATTCCACATATGAGTGAAATCATACAGTATGTGTCTTTCTCCATCTGACTTATTACACTTAGCATAATACCCTCAAGGTCCATCCAAGGTCCATCACAAATGACAGGATTTCATTTTGTTTAAACAGCTGAGTATTATTCCATTGTGTGTGTGTGTGTGTGTGTGTGTGTGTGTGTGTGTGTGTGTGTGTGTAGACATACACACCAAATCTTCTTTACCCATTTATGTATCAATGGACATTTAGGTTGTTTCCATATCTTGGCTACTGTAAATAATGCTGCAATGAACATAGGGGGCATGTATCATTTAGAATCAGTGATTTTCGGGTTCGATCCCTGGTCCGGGAAGATTCCACATGCCACGGAGCAACTAAGTCCGTGTGCCACAACTACTGAGCTTGCACTCTAGAGCCCGTGAGCCACAACTACAGAGCCCATGTGCCACAACTACTGAATGTGGTTACATTTGGAAGTGGTTACAAATGGAACTGACTAGGAACAAATAGATTGAAGCCTACTAAGTTTCTGAGGGACTGTGTTATTGTCCCCTCCTTCTTAAAAGATTATACAGCTCTGTCCACTGCCTTAAGACCTGCAATGCCTCCCTGAGGAAGGAATATTCTTCCCTACCTCATGGATATCAGACTTTGGCCACTGGAATGTGAAAAGTAATGAATGCCATCATGTCCTATCATATACCTTATGAGCCATTCCATGACTTTTGCTAATTCCAGATAGAAGCTGATCCTTCAGTCTGGATCTTAGAATAAAGAAGTCACATAGAAAAAATTTTTGCCAAACTACAGGTGACGTTTAATGTGAGCAAAAAATAAGTCTTCATTGTTGTAAGCTACTATTATTACCAAAACAAAACTCAGCAATATCTGACTATCACATAAAATATGATAACCTTGGCCCAAAACCTGTGACCATTTGAGCTTAAAAAAGAACGCCAGGTCCCAAAATCACATGGAAAGGAAGATGGCTATGAAATCTGGACAACCACCGAGAATGGCACAGTCTCCACCATTAGCTTCAGATGTGGCCAAGGAGGATGACACACAGGGAAGAACCTCGGAGAGAGTCAAAAGTGAACAAGAAGGTTCCTCCTGGAAAGCAGATACAAGGTTCAATTAAAGAACTTGCCCCATTCCCAAGACAGGGGTTCTTCACAATGCCTCCCCAGTAGGATTCCATTGGATCTATGAGCCTGTGAGTGATGTGTGTTTCCCATTCTTTCTTTACCCAAATGACAGCTTCAGTGGCATATATCCTTGGCCTGCTCTACCACCGAACATTTTTTCAGTTTATAGGTTGCCAGACCAAAAAAAGGCCATAAGACCTGGTGAAGAGGAATATGTATCACCAAGAGATCACGGAGTTCTTGGTTTCAGAAAGTGGATGGTACTGAGGCTTAATTTTCTTGGGGAGGAGTCAGCATGTCTTGTGGGCGTGCAGAAGGGTGAGCCCGGATACTTCATGCTACAGGGGCAGACTGTGCAGAGAACTAGATAAACACAAGTTTGAGTTCCCCTCTCAGGGCATGGAGCTGTCCCTAGGAAGGGACAAAATTTCCCTATTGCTCCTACATGATAGTGTGGGTAGGTGACAACTTCTTACCAAAGGAATATTTGTGAAAATGATATGTGTCATTTCTGGGCCAGGGTTTGTTAAGAAGCAGATGTGCCTTATTTTCCCCTCTGTGGGCTAGATGCAGATAGTAACAATGAGGATTTAGAGAATGATGGAACCACAGGATAGAAGAGCTGTCTGCTGATCAGGAGACCCGCCTTGCATTGATACAGGAGTGAAAACTTAACTTTTATGGTATTTAAGCCATTTTTAATTTTTAAGTCTATTTCTTATGGTATCTGGTGTTACTTTAACTAATACAGAGATAATAATAATTCTTAGATTCTTTATTACTGGGAGGATTAAAGGAGGTAAAGTGTTTAATACTGTCCTGGCATATTGCGATGGTTAATCTATGTGTCAACTTGACTGGGCCACAGAGTGCATAGATATTTGGTCAAATGTTATTCTGGGTGAGTCTGTGAGGGCGTTTTTAAGGTTTGGAAAGTCTTTTTTTTTTTAACATCTTTATTGGAGTATAATTGCTTTACAATGGTGCGTTAGTTTCTGCTGTATAACGAAGTGAATCAGCTATAAGTATACATATATACCCATATCCCTTCCCTCTTGCGTCTCCCTCCCACCCTCCCTATCCCACCCCTCTAGGTGGTCACAAAGCACTGAGCTGATCTTCCTGTGCTATGCGGCTGCTTCCCACTAGCTATCTATTTTACATTTGGTAGTGTATATATGTCCATGCCACTCTCTCACTTCGTCCCAGCTTACCCTTCCCCCTCCCCGTGTCCTCAAGTCCATTCTCTATGTCTGCATCTTTATTCCTGTCCTGCCCTTAGGTTCTTCAGAACCTTTTTTTTTTTAGATTCCATATATATGTGGTAGCATACAGTATTTGTTTTTCTCTTGCTGACTTACTTCACTCTGTATGACAGACTCTATCTACCTCACTACAAATAACTCAATTTCATTTCTTTTTATGGCTGGGTAATATTCCATTGTATATATGTGCCACATCTTCTTTATCCATTCATCTGTCGATGGACACTTAGGTTGCTTCCATGTCCTGGCTATTGTAAATAGTGCTGCAATGAACATTGTGGTACATGACTCTTGTTGAATTATGGTTTGCTCAGGGTATATGCCCAGTAGTGGGATTGCTGGGTCATATGGTGGTTCTATTTGTAGTTTTTTAAGGAACCTCCATACTGTTCTCCATAGTGGCTGTATCCATTTACATTCCCACCAACAGTGCAAGAGGGCTCCCTTTTCTCCACACTCTCTCCAGCATTTATTGTTTGTAGACTTTTTTGATGATGGCTATTCTGACTGGTGTGAGGTGATACCTCATTGTAGTTTTGATTTTCATTTCTCTAATGATTAGTGATGTTGAGCATTCTTGCATGTGTTTGTTGGCAATCTGTATATCTTCTTTGGAGAAATGTCCATTTAGGTCTTCTGCCCATTTTTGGATTGCGTTGTTTGTTTTGTTGATATTGAGCTACATGAGCTGCTTGTATATTTTGGAGATTAATCCTTTGTCAGTTGCTTCATTTGCAAATATTTTCTCCCATTCTGACAGTTGTCTTTTCATTTTGTTTATGGTTTCCTTTGCTGTGCAAAAGCTTTTACGTTTCATTAGGTCTATGAGGGTGTTTTTCGATGCAATTCACGTTTGAATGAGTAGGCTGAGTAAAGCAGATTGCCCTTGCTAATGTGGGTGGGCCTCATCAAATCAGTTGAAGGCCTGAATAGAAGAAAAGGGCTGACTGTCTCATGAGTAACAGGGAGCACATCCTGCCTAACTGCATAAGCCGGGACATTGGTTTTTTTTCCTGCCTTTGGACTTAAACTAAAACACTAAGCTTCTTGGATCTCAATCCTGCCAGCTTTCAGACTGGAATTTGTACCACCAGCTCTCCTCGTCTCAGGCCCTCAGGCTCAGACTGGAACTATGCCAGTGGCTCTTTTGGATGTCCAGCTTGCTGACTTTAGATCTTGGGACTTCCCAGTCTCCATAATCATATGAGCCAATTCCTTGCAATAAATCTCTTTCTATACATATATATCCTGTTGGTTCCGTTTCTCCAGAGAACCTTGACTAATACACATATATTGTTTAATAAATATATATTCATTCTATTTCTCAGTGCAGCAATTAAATCCTATTTTCTTTTCCACCACTGCACTTCTGCCTGCTTTTATTCCCAGTTTATGTAGCAGAGAATATTTGCTTTATTCTGGCCTCCTTAAAGGGATCTTCCTTGCCCAGGTAAGAATGCACTAAAAGCTTATACTAAAAGCTGGCCTTGGATATTAGCTCTGGTCTCTGTAATTCATCCAGAACATATTCTGGTGTATCCATTCCCATGCATAAATCTTTTTCTTTTTTTTTTTTTAAGAATCAATTTTAGTTATTTTAGTTATTTTTTGTTGAGTTGGGTCTTCGTTGCTGCAGGTGGGCTTTCTCTAGTTGCAGTGAGCGGGGGCTACTCTTTGTTGCAGTGCACAGTCTTCTTATTTAGGTGGCTTCTCTTGTTGCGGAGCACGGGCTCTAGGCATGCAGGCTTCAGTAGGTGTGGCACACAGGCTCAGTAGTTTGGGCTTGCAGGCTCTAGAACACAGGCTCCGTAGTTGTGACACAAGGGCTTAGTTGCTCTGCGGCATGTGGGATCTTCCCAGAGCAGGGCTCAAACCTGTGTCCCCTGCATTGGCAGGCAGATTCTTAACCACTGTGCCACCAGGGAAGTCCCCCCATGCATAAATCTTTATTGTCATCTTCCATCACTTGACAACCTCCACTGTGCCCTCTACTGCCCTGCTCCCGATTTTTACTTCTAATTCTGATCTTTCATGCTGAATATGCATTACACCTGTTCAACACAGTGATGATATTTGTCCTCCTGCACTATGCACCTCCACTTCTGGGCTCTGTCCACCACTCCATTCCCACTCCTCATATCCATATCCAGAACCACTCTGGAAAAAAAGATTTTTGTGCTCCATGGATTTAAAAGTGGCTCCCTCCTACGTTTAGTAGAAGACTGATAGGTCCAATATATTCAAGGACATTGTGTAGCTTCATGGATCATGCCCTTATCCAGGAAACTAAGAAATTTGACTAAAGGCCTTTACTGTATAAACAAATAACTTTCACCCCACCCACTTCATGAGCTGCATGTTGGAAAGCCTATCAAGATATCGAAAAACAAATGGAGTCCTTTATCCATTACCAAAATTCCCCTTTATCTCCACCCTCTCCAGCTTATAAATGTTAGCCACTTGAAGGCAGGGACTTTGGCTTGTTTGTTGATGTATTCTCAGTCCCAGAAAAGCACTTAGCACATAAACATTTGTTAAGTAAGTGACTACAGACCCTTGCACCCCATATCCTTTTCTTCACCTGTAAATTCACCAGCACTACTTATACCTTCATTAAGTCTCCACTTCACTTCCTCCCCATTCACTAAAAGTTATTTAAGTTGGCAACAAACGAGGAGGCAGGGGACCTATGCTTGCATAGTTAGTTTGAATATGCAACTAAACATTAGATCTAGTAACTGGTTCCAGCAAAGCAGACATATTTACTTTCATTGCTCAAAGCCAAGGCTTTCTGCAAGTTCAAAGGTACTAATTTTGGTGGTGGTCCCTCAGGCCAACTCTCACAAGCACGTTGGGGTCCTGTTAGGATTACTAATGCTTAACAACACTATTTGAGACAATTATTCTTACTAATCCCTAATATGGACCAGCTCTATGAAAACTTGGGCTTGACAAAGTAAGACTTTCATGGTATCTACAGCTTTGGGCAAAGCAGAGAATAATAAGTGATGACAGCTTTGCAGAAACATCTCAACCAATTCGTGTATTTGGTGACACTGTTCAGCTGGTCCAACATCCCTGCCTTCCAATGAGTCATAAAGGGGATACTCCATGACTTTCTGGAATGGAAGGTTTCTTTATGAACATGAATGAAGTTTAATGAATTCTTGGTTCAGTGTTATAGCTGGGTCATTCTATTCTGTCTAAAATAGATGATCCAATGATATCATAAAACGTGACTGCTGGGCTTCCCTGGTAGCGCGGTGGTTGAGAGTCCGCCTGCCGATGCAGGGGACACGGGTTTGTGCCCCGGTCCAGGAAGATCCCACATGCTGCGGAGCGGCTGGGCCTGTGAGCCATGGTCACTGAGCCTGCGCGTCCAGAGCCTGTGCTCCGCAATGGGAGAAGCCACAACAGTGAGAAGCCCATGTGCCGCAAAAAAAAAAAAAAAAAGTGACTGCTATTTTAATAGAGGGGTGTTCTACAGAATCAAGAATGCTGGGTTACTGCAAGGTTTTTGTGGTTACAATAGATTTCTAGGGTTTTCTGATGATTTCTCTCCCATGTCTCTAATCCAATGGTTCTCCAACTGTATTTCCCACACTGGCACCATCATTTTGGAACCTGTTAGAAATTCACAATCTCAGACCCCATCTCAGTCCTACTTAATCTGAAACTCTGGTGGGCAGGGCCCAGCAATCTGTGTTTAACAAGCCCTCCAGATAATTCTGATACTTGCTTAAGTTTGAGAACCACTAACCTGACTATACTTTGGAATTCTTTACATGGGGAAAAGGGTTTTCTTGGTATTAGATATGACTGTGGCCTCACAGACATTGAAAATCTCATTCTCTCCTCTCTAAACCTTACCTACTCTGGTCCTTCATTAGCCTTGATGATACATCATTAGAGGAAAGCATATTGTTTCAGAAGAAGATCTAAGCTCTAGTGGCCTCTGCTCTGTGATTCTCCTAGAAGTTGATCTCAGCCTAGGCTGATTACTCTATCTGGGGACAAGTGGTATTAGAGGCCACAGCCACCTTTGAAATATGTGGGCATTCCCCTAAGGGACCCTGAATGATGCTCCTAGACAACCATGAAAAACAGAGGCAAACGTACCCTCAGTTTATGTTAACTGAAGTGGACCCATTCATGTGATATCTGCATCACATGCTAGGCAAACAGATCTGCCTGATTTTACTAAGAAAGCCAGAATAACAGGGGACAGCAGACTCAAACCCAGGAAATCCTCTGACACCAGAGTAATTAGTGAAGATAATATGTCCGGGCAGCAGTGCCAGGCAGAAATCCAGTTCTACACTCAGATGGCCCTTCAGCCATGGAGTACTGGTGAACCTCTACCAGACCAAATATGTCTAATGCATAGAAACCATTTTAAATGTATAATGCAATCCACCAGGGGTTTTGGTGGTCCCTAACTGATTTGAAACTCTCTATTCATCCTTCCCTGCCATATCTATCATGAGTCAAGGGACTATTGGACCTGCTCACAAACTCAAATATCCCTGCAATATCACCACCTTCACTTCCAACCTCACTTTTTTTCCCTAGCCACAACTCCATCCTATAGGTGAGGCGCCTTCTCTGTGAAAATGACACACTTCCTTTTCTACATACCCCACCCCACCCCAATACCCCTGGCCCTGCACGGCACTAGTGCTCTTTTGTTCATTTTCTATCTCTTGGTGCTCAGCTATATGGGTCACATTTGTGGTCCTTTGTCTGTCTTCTCAGTGCTAATTTATTTTACAAATATTGATTGAACGCCTAGTATACCCCCAGCATTGAGAATACAGCAATAAATAAAGGTAATTATGCTTTCTTCCTGCCCCACCCTAGTTTTGAGCCTATTGACTGAGCACTTATTTTGTGCCAGGCACTAGGATGACACATTTATATACGTGTACAGTTGACATTTGAATAACTTGGGTTTGAACTACATGGATCCACTTATACCAGAATTTTTTTCAATAGTAAATACTACAGTACACAATCCATGGCTGGTTGAATCTTCAGATGCCAAATGATGGATAGGAGGAACCAAGGATACGGAGGGATGACTCTAAGTTATATCCGGATATTCAAGTGTGCGGAGGGTTGGCCCCCTAACCCCTGCATTATTCAAGGGTCAAATGCACATACATTTCTTTCTTTAACATGTGAGGCATGTAAAATTAATATCTTTATTTTACAAATAAGGCAATTAAGGGTCAGATAAGTAATTTGACCAAGGTCATATAGCTGGTAATTGGAAGGCTTTGGATTCAAACTGAGGTCAACGCTCAGGAATGTCATAAAATACTGTGCTGGCTGCTCTTACAAAGCCATTCTACTTCTTAGTGACAACTCATTCCCCTTCTCTCCAAAACAGTGACTCCATCCTATCATGAGCCCTTTAGATGAGTTGAAGTTAGCTGTGTAACCAAGCATTATTTGAGCGAGAAGAGCCCATTGGCTTATATGGATGGAATTTTTTAGACTTAGTCTTATGTCATCTGTTTGGATCAACAACTCAACTAATTTTGTTCTCCAGCTTCTGTTTCATTCCATAACATCCGACAACCCTTCTGAATAATCTAACTTGGCTAGACCAGAATTTTCCCCCAGATCTTGGCATTTGTCCTCAGGCACTTAGCATCTTGCCAGTGACTAAGTCACATTTCCAGACCCTTAGTACTGTGGGAATGACTAGTCTGGCCAACACTTTGATCAACCTCCCCACCAGGGAAAGCACTGATCAGATAAAAAATTATATAATTTTAAAAATCATTAAAATTAATAAAACATTTTAAAAAACCTAATTGTACTGGAAAACTCTGGAATAGTTCGACTTTGTTTGAATTTACATGATCACAATCATATTAAATCATCCTCCAAGACAAACTTTTACATATGTGGAATTGTGGCCTTTTCCATCTCTGGAAAACTCTGATTCTACTAAATCTGTCCTGTGTTTTGTTTTGTGTTGCCTAACCCTTTGCGGTCATGTAGGACAAATCTATTCCTTTCTGCATAGCACTTAGTCAAATATTTTTATCATCTGCCATGCTCCTTGCTATGCCAAGTCACACCCCTCCAACCCCCATGTCTCCTCTATCTGGCTAAACCTCCGCAGTCCATTCAACTTTTCTCATACCAGGGTCTTCAGTCTCATCCTTATATCAGAGTCACCTTCTAAATGCTCTCATTAGTCGAAATTTCTCCTAAGTACGGCATCCAGAATAGCACATGAACTTCTAGGACTTCAAAACACATCCTCCTTTTAAAAGCGATTATGAAATATTCCAGACAAACAACATACATAAAGAATATTATAAATAACACCTATTTACCTATCACCAAGTTGAAACAGAATATTATCAAACAGATGAAAACTCCTGAATATCCTCCCCTTCAGCCTCCCCTTCTTATCCTCCAGAGGTAATCACTGGAGGATATCATAACAAACAGAATGATAATCACTGTTTTCTATTCCAATGTATATTTTTTATGCTGCCAAAGAACATTTTACTTTACCTTATATGCCGTCCATGCCATCTCAAACCGATAAGTATCGATCTTGTTTTTATAAACCTTCCGGAAGAGAGTTAGTGTAAGTAATAGCTCTTCATCTGTTTCCAGCTTTTCATTATCATTCCTCTCAATGATTTTTTAAAATGTTTAACTTAAATTCTTACTGTATTAATTAAGACAATTAAATCTAGAATTGACGACAGGGATGTTCCCCATCTTCTGATGTAAAATCTTTTCGTATAATTTGAAGGCATGTTTTAAATTTTTTATGCGAATATTTCTTCACCAATCTAAGTACTAAGATGATCACTTTGTGTTTTCTTTTCAGGAAGTTTGAGCCTTGAAAACTGTAATCTCTTCCCATTATCAGAAGTGATATTAGTTTGGTTTTGTGAGCCTCTCTCAGGAAGATTAAATTTTCCTCCATATCTCTGTGGTCCTGGAAGTCTATTAATAGGTTAATCTCCAAGCTGGATCTAACAGCTTGATATCTATGTGAGCTTTCCTGAAGAGCCTTAAGTGATTTCACATCTAACATATTTTCTGCTCCAAAGTTAGTAGGAATTGACTACATTTTCCCATAGTTAGGGACTGTTGATTCTGCTGAAATCTCAAATTCTTCAAAAGGACCTGATCAATAAAATAGAATATGTAGGGAGGTGATAGTCAGCTTAAGATCTATTTTTAACACTGTAACTTCAAGAATATTATGAATATATATTTCAGAATATTTTCAATTTTCTGCTGTTTTAAATAGACCCTTCAGTGAAATTATGTTTGATTTAGATGCTGTTGCAATTGAAATAAAACTAATTCTGAAAGTGTTTTTTTCCATATTAAAGAAAAATGGTTTTAGTCTCTGTTACCAAATGGATTCTATCTTCATTAGCCAGAAGGCAAAGACAAATCACTTCTGGCAGATTTTATACAAAGAGAAAGGCATTAAATATAGTTTATACCCATGAGAAAGACCGTATCTGAACCTTTAATATTAAATAACCTGGAAAATATACAAATCTCTGTAGTCATCAGAGTAGAATGCTAATCAAATGAATTATATAGCTTCAGTATTAGTAACAAAGTTTACCCTTTATTTGTCCGAAAGAGAAGCCTATGAAACAGAATAAACAGTTTCTGGAAATAATGGATTAAATTAGCAGAACCACAAAATGCAAATAATATAGTTGAATAACTGTGATTTCCCTCTTTTTCTGAAAATTATTAAAATAGAGGAAATAATTAACCAATTCCTATATATTATTCATCACCAAAAATTAACAAGTGCTAACACTTTAACATATTTGCTTCAATTTTTAAAATTTAATAAAGGAAATAAAATATTTCAAATGAAATTAAAATTCCCTTTGTCTCCCCCACCTCGGTTCTAATCTCCTCTTTTCCTTCTCAGAGGCAATTTCTACTTCACTGATCATGAATGTGATGTGTATCCTTTAGTTCATGCTTTTATACTGTCGACTGAAAAAAAATGCACAACCTAAAACTTGAGAATTACATTTTGTTTGGTGGACATACTGAGGACTCACGCCTGGCAGGCAGCCTCTCAGCTCTGAGGGACCTATTCTGGAGAGGTAAGGGAAAAGCCAGGATATAAAGGAGTTTTTGCAACAAAAACTGATCAAAAGATTACTGTTCATTAAAGAAAAACCTGACATCTCAAGTTAATGAATTTAGCGCTTTTCTATGTATGGGAAGATGCAAGAGTCTGGGCTCATTGAAATCATTCCTTTGAGATGCACCTTAACTATCTAAGGCCAGTAGCCTGTTTTAGTTTTTGTTTTTTATCCTGAACCCCTCATGGTGCATAGTTGGGGGAGGAGGGTGCAGTGGCTGTTGGCTTGAGGGCCACAACATCCTTTGTTTACTTATATGGCAGGTGACATTCTTTGTCTACAGTACTCACTACATCTATGTGTTCTTTTTATTTGTTTTTAATTTACATAAATGCTTTCATATGGTATCTATCATTTCTGAAACTTTCTTCACCATCCTGTTATTCAGAACCATCAACGTTGATTAGTATAGATCTAAGTCCTTCACTTGAATTGCTGTCTACATTTCATATCATAACACAATTTACTTTTTCACTAATGGGAAGTTTGGTCGTTTCTAATAGTTTGCTAGTTTAAACATGCTGCTGTTGACATCTTTTACATGCCTTCTTGTGCACGTGTGCTGGAGTTTCTCCAGAAATACATACTGTTATGTAGGTGCTATTACCAAAACACTCTCCACATCAGTTGTACCAACTACAGCTCCACCCCAGTGTTCCTGTTCTTCCGCATCCTCTCCAGGATATGGAGTGTCAGTGTAGGAAACATTTTTCATTCTTTTTGGCTACCCAGCACCCTGAACATCCTCCTACATTTGGAGAATCTCCAATTATGAGTCTCCACTTCCCACTATAGACATCAACCCTCTCCTTCCCACCCCCTCTAGACTGCCAATCAGACTCACTCACACCAGATCATGAATGGGAACCCAGTGACTTAACAGGAAACAGGCACTCCTTAGAATCCACTCTTATTGGCAACAGCTACATTCGTTTTTCAGAGGTTCCGAAAGCCACATTCTGTGCTGGTATTGGTGACAGGAACAGTGGTTGGTATTTAGGATTTCCGAAGGGTTGTGGGGTTTCACTGGCCCGCAGTGGTGTGTCTTCTAATAGATAACTGAATGCACCTCTAAACAGGGTGGACCCGGACGTTCCTTAAAAAACTAAAACTAGAGCTACCATATGATCCAGCAATCCCACTCCTGGGCACATACCCAGAGAAAACTATAATTCAAAAAGACACATGCACCCCAATGTTCATTGCAGCACTATTTACAATAGCCAGGTCATGGAAGCAACCTAAACGACCATCGACAGAGGAATGGATCAAGAAGATGTGGTACATATATACAGTGGAATGTTACTCAGCCGTAAAAAGAATGAAGTAATGCCATTTGCAGCAACATGGATGGACCTAGAGATTGTCATACTGAGTGAAGTAAGTCAGACAGAAAAGGACAAAGATCATATGATATCGCTTATACGTGGATTCTAAAAAAAATGGTACAAGTGAACTTATTTACAAAACAGAAATAGAGTTACAGATATAGAAAACAATCTTATGGTTACCAGGGGGGAAGGGGGAGGAGGGATAAGTTGGGAAACTGTGATGGACATATACACACTACTATATATAAAATAGATAACTAATAAGAACCTACTCTTTAGCACAGGGACCTCCACTCAATACTCTGTAATGACCTATATGGGAAAAGAATCTAAAAAAGAGTGGATACATGTATATGTATAACTGGTTCACTTTGCTGTACAGCAGAAATTAACCAAACATTATAGTAAATCAACTATACCCCAACAAAAATTTAAAAATAAATAAATAAACAAACAGGGTGGACCCAGGAAACAGGTTGCTGTGTTGAAACCATTGTTTTTTGACAGACTAGCTGTGTAACCTCAGGCAAACTAAACCACCAGTCTCCACTTTGTATGTAGGAAATAACTGTACCTATTTTTTAGATTTGTTGTGAGGATTAAATGAGCAAATACATATAAAGCACTTAGAACTATACCCGCACACAGCGAGCAATGGGCAAATGTTAGCTTGTATGATTTAATACATTCTTTTCCTGTTTAAACTAACTGTGATTGGTTTCTGTAGTTTTCAACTACAGAACTGTGTCTGATCTATTCAGATGTTTTTATTTTTTCTAACTCGATGGATGAGAAATCACAGCTTATGAATTTTATTGCATTTTCCTCAATGCTAGTGAGTCTAAGGCTTTTTTTTTCATGTTTATTGGTCATTTGAATTTCATCTTCTGTGAATCTCTTGTTAGTAGCCTTTGTGCATTTGCTACGGGGTTATCTTTCTTTTTCTTATTGAATTGTCTGCTGTCTTTATATATTCTGGATACTAAACCTTTGCTTTATGTGTTGCAAATAGCTTCTCCCAGTCTGTCCCTTACCTTTAACTTTGTTTACAGTGTCTTTTATCATGCTGAGGTTTTAAATTTTGATGTGATGTGATCTAATTTATTACACTTTTCTTTTTATCAGTTAGGCTTTTTGTGTCTCATTGAAGTTCTTTCCTATCCTGAGGTCATAAATACATTATTCTATTTTTTCTTCTAAGAGGTTGAAAGCATTTTTTTCTTTAACTTTTCAGTGTTTATACTATATGGACCATGATTTTTAAAAATAAGTTATGAAAAAGTTATAGCAATAGTAACTTTCTATTATTTCTTGGCTGCTAGCTTACCAACAAGGAGTGCAGCAGAATTGTTTGTTCAGAAATTGTAGAGCCATTTTACTAAGACGCAGGAAGCGAACAGGCTGACCCTCAGGAAAGACTGATAAATACAAGCTGACGAGAGTCTAGTTTCTTAGGGCCTTACTAAAGTATCAAGTAAATCTCAATACATTATCTTGTCTTTTTAAAGCCCTTCCAATCACATGCAGACACTCCTCACATGTTTTAAATATATCTCTCTGATTAACCAGAGGTCAGCAATTAAGGAGATAGTGCTTAAGTCAGACTAAGATGACTTTTCACTTCCCCTAAGGGAATTCTAGGCTGAAAGGGTTAAGAACAGAATGAAAGAGCAGCCTGGGAAAACCTTCTGGAGCTTAAAGCTGCCAACAGCCTTGCCCCAGCCCTGCTCGTGCTCAGCACGATGTCCTCTAGCCTCTCCATCAGTGCTCTCGGCTGAGGCTTAAAATGGATTGTGTCATTTTAAATTAATCATTTTCAAACTTCTTTCCATATCTATTTTGGCCCAGAATAGAAGTCTGGAGTTGCAGAATCTTTCCACCACTCGAATAAAAATGACTGTCTTCATTTGCTGCCACACCTCTCACCCAGGAGTTCATAGGTAGCTGAATTTTGTGTACATAAAATATAAATATTCATTTACTTAAAACTAGGCTTAGTTTTGCTTGAAGTTGAAATCAGCGGGGCTCCTGTAGTGTAGTGGGAAAGGCCCAGCAGAGACCTCCGCAGTTACATTGTGCCAGTCTACCCTGGGCTTGAAGTCCTACCAATAGATACTTGAGATGTATATTGATAGGTTAAGGTGTTTGTTTTCAAACTCTAGGGTCCATTAAAAACAGCTGGAGAGCTTATGAAAGTAAAGGTTCTGGTTCAATAGGTCCAGAATGAGGGCCAGGCATCTGCCTTTTTACATGCATGCCTAATAAAGATGGTCCATGAATGTCTCTGAGAAAATATAGGGTATGTTATTTCATCTCTAGGAATCTTCTGCTGAGCTCTAAACATCCCAGAGCAGGGTAATACATGACACAATCATGTGAATCAATGATCAGTTTTGCTAGTCATTGAAAATCCTTGGCAGAGAGGGATCTGGAAAGAAGAAGTTTTGGTGCATCAGAAAAGGTCAAGGTACCAGGAAAGGCACAAGAAACGTGTGGACTCTGCACATGGGAGCAGGGATGGGTCACAGGGCATATGCCTCACTAGCTGATCCAGCCTTTCCAGCTCTGCCTATGAATGCGGCTTGGTCCTGCACCCTCTTCTCAAGCTACATTCTCTCCCTAGCTGATCTCACTTTAAATGGGCCAATTTTATCAAACATAAATTATATCTCAATAAATTTGTTTGGTTTTTTTTTTTTTTTGGTTGTTTTTTTAAAGCATATTGTATTCCGCAAAAGACAAAGTTAGGGAATTCAAAAAGATGGGTCAGGGACTTCCTTGGCGGTCCAGTGGTTGGGACTTTGCCTTCCAGTGCAGGGGGTGCGGGTTCATTCCCTGGTAGGGGAGCTAGGGTTCCACATGCATCGGGGCCAGAAGGCCAAAACATGGAACAGGAGCAATGTTGTAGCAAATTCAATGAAGACTTTGAAAATGGTCCACATTTTTTAAAAAAATCTTTAAGAAAAAAAAAGATGGGGGCTTCCCTGGTGGCGCAGTGGTTGAGAGTCTGCCTGCCGATGCAGGGGACGCGGGTTCATGCCCCGGTCCGGGAAGATCCCACATGCCGCGGAGCGGCTGGGCCCATGAGCCATGGCTGCTGAGCCTGCACGTCCGGAGCCTGTGCTCCGCAACCAGAGAGGCCACAAGAGTGAGGGGCCCGCATACCGCAAAAAAAAAAAAAAAAGGGGGGGGGGATGACAAAGAGAGTATAAGAGATATGTGGGACTACACCAGAAGATCTAACACACATGTGATTGGTGTCCTACAAGGAGAAAAGAGAATGTGGCAGTAGCAACATTTGAAGAAATAATTGTGCAGTTTCTGAAACTGGTAAAAATAATCTACAGACTCAAGAATCTCAGAGAATCCAAAGCAATAATAAATAACAAAGCAAACTACATCTTGGCACATCATAAACTGCTAAAAGCTAAAGATAAGGGATTTCCCTGATGGTCCAGTGGTTAGGACACTGTGCTCCCAATGCAGGGGCCCCAGGTTTAATTCCTAGTCAGGGAACTAGATCCCGCACTCTGCAACTAAAAGACCCCGCACTCTGCAACTAAAAGACCTCACACGCCGCAACTAAAAGACCCTGCACGGCGCAACGAAGATCCCACACACAGCAACGAAGATCTTGCGTGTGGCAACTGAGACCTGGCGCAGCCAAATAAATAAATAAAATTTTTTTTAAAAGCCAAAGATAAAAAAAAATACTTAAAAGTACTAGAATCTCTCTTACCTGGATTTTGCACATTGGTTCTAGAAGGAACAGACGGGAGAAGAAAAATTGTTGGGAGAGTCTGGACCAAGTGATGACCTTCTCACAAATGGTGGGGCCTGTTATAAAGGAAAAACCTACAGTTTTCCACTTCCTATGTAGGAAAAAAGCCAGTTCTTCCTACTGTTTCTTATTCTGTGCGTCTCCTTTACTACTCACACAGAACACTTCACATCTGCCACTTCTAGTCACCAAAAGCACGAGGGTTTTCCCCACAGCAACAAGCAAGTCTCTGACACCAGCTGGATGTCCTACAAGGTAACTCCATTCTGACACTGTTTACCTGGAGTCAGACCCCCAGTGAGGGCTCAGTCCCACAACTCATCCCCACGCCCATTTCAGACGCCAGTCAAAAGCTTAGGTTATCACCTGTGCTTCCAACCGACTGGCTCTATATCAAAGGTTCCAACAACGCCCACCTCAGGTTCAATTAATTTGCTAGAGTGGCTCACAGAACTCACGGAAATACATTTGCCAGTTTATTAAAGGATATGGTAAAGGATGAACAGATACGCAGGGAGGGTCCTGAGTGCAGAAGCTTCTTTCTGTCCCTGGGGAGTTGGGGTGTGTCATCATCCCGGTGTGCATGTGTTCACCCAACTGGAAGCTCTCTGAACTCTGTACTTTGGGGATTTTATGGAGACTTCCCTATGTAGGCATAATAGATCATTAACTCTGTTTGCAGCCCTTCTCCCTTTTCAAGAGAATGGGGGAGGGGCAAGGCTGAAAATTCCAAGCTTCTAATCATGGCTTGGTCTTTCCAGTGACCAACCATCATCCAGGAGCCCATGCAGAGTTGCCTCGTTAGAACAAAAGACACTCCTATCACCCAGGAAATTGCAAGGGTTTCAGGAACCCCGTGTCAGGAACTGGGGTCAAAGACAAAATAGTAGAACAAAAGATACTCCTAGTACTCTTACCGCTTAGGGAATTACGGGGGTCTCAGGAGTTCTGCGCACGAAGCGAGGGCAGAGACAAATCCATATATTTTCTATTATCTCACACCTGGTATCCACCATCGTTAAATAAGGGTAATAGAAATTGGAGCTGAATGGAAGAACACTCTCAAAGCCAGGTTGGCACATGTCTAGCCTCAGGGATCTAGTGAACATAAGCTTGCCCTGAGTGCACTTTGGTAACAATGTTGGAATTTATACTCATTGATTTAAACCAATCACAGAGGCTTCTAGTCATGATGATGGACCACAGGGTAGGGGTGCCAGGGGGGCAGGGAGGGTTAACTCCACAGGGACCTCACCTGATACACATCAATAAAATAAAGAGCTTCCTGAGCAAAGGAATGCAAAATGCCTTAGAACCACACACAGCTGTGTTTGAATTCTAGCTGTAGCACTGGCTGGTCATGTGACTCTGGGACTTCGCAAGCTTTTGATCTCTAACGAATGGAGATAGTATTTATCTTGGAAAAATCCTTGAGGTTAGATGAAAATATAAATATAAATGTATAAAATAGATAAGAATATACATAATCCTGGCATGTTGGGTTGTCTACAATATTCATTTACCTTCAACTAGAAAATGAGAGGGTTCAAATTTCCAGGCCCCATTTTCTGATACCACATCATGGTGGCAGAGCTCTTGGTACACTGTGGCAAGATTACTAAAAATTACTTTTATTTTAAAAGAGAGATTTCTATTTGGTTATTTGATATTCATCTTATTCCCCAGAGACATGACTTTTTTCCAGTTAATTCAAATTTGTTTGCTCTACCACTATCATCTTGCTTAAGAGTATTATTTCAAAGGAAGTTTTTAGCTTTTGGTATATCCAATAGAAGCAAATAAATGCATTTTGAAAAATTATTTCCAAGGACCTTTCTGCAAAAAAGAAAGTAAAATGCTAAAAAGATGTGATCTAGAATGGATTGGCTACTTGAGTTTTAAAGTAAATGTAATAGAACTCAGTCATCACTCATGCCACCCCTCCAATTTGTTACGTGGATAAACGGTTACCTGTGAATTTTACTTATAAAATTAAATTTAAGGAATAAAATTTTCCCTATTCAGCATACATTCAAATTCACTGCTCATCAGAGTTAAACTTTATTCATTATAAATAATTTTCAAGTGTTTCTTTCAGAATTCTGAATATTTTGTCATACATTTCCCACTTCCTTACAAAGGAATTCAAATCTGAATGCATTTTTCTTAGCCTTATTATAAAGATGACTCAAAGATAGCCTCAGGTGGAATTATCCCTGTAACATTTTCTGTGTTAGATGCAATCACTGTCTTATGAATATACTGCTATATTTGGGGAATTTATTTCCAGTGATATCCATTTCATTCTATACATCTCTGTTAATAAAGTTCCCAAAGATTAAAAGATCATTAGGGGTAAAAAAAAAAGAAAAAATTAGAGGGGTTTTATGCTTTCTGGATTTAGGAAAGTATTGAGTCCTTAAGCTCACTCACAATTATTTTTCTCAAATCTCCTTGGTATAATTTCATTTAAAAACTCTCACTCTACTGTGTATTACTGCAATTGGTTGTATTATTTAATCTGTGACAATGTTCTCTACAGTGAATAAAACATTTAAAAATGCAGTTCTTATCTAGCTGGGTGATTTTATAAATTCCTTATTTTGAAGGAGTAATGATTACTCTTTTCTTTGTGGTCAAGGTTGACAATTTCATCATTGTATGTGATTCAGCAAACACATTAACCATAACGCTGTTTGAGAATTACTCCATACTTTCCTCCTAGGGAAGGTTCCAACCACTCTATAGAGTTAAGAGAAGTGATAAACAAATCTCAAATATCACAGCATTCACTCCTGAAATGTTATCTCCCCTAGGGTGAAACTGCCACTGCTTAAGAGTGCAGAGTTACGTTTCATGCTGTTTAGAGGAAGTAAGCAAGAAAGAAGAGGCCAAGTCACATTTCCAGGCAGTAGGAATTCCCTATATTTCATCAACGTATTCAAAGATCTCTGGAGTACCATGGGCTGTAACTCAGGTCTCTGTCCTCTGTGTCCAACTGAAATTGCATAGACAACTGAGCTGGCAGAACATCAAACCTATATATAAGCTAGGCTTTATCTAGGACATGAAAGCTGAAGTCTGTACTTTGAGCCCAGACTGGCAAAGCAAGATGGAAAATTTAATTCATAAGATGGAGAGAAAAAATAATTTAGATATTTCAAGACAAATTTTCCAAGTAAATAGTGTATTCTTATTCTCTTAGTTCTGAGAGAACATAGTCTTCCAATGTAAACTGAAATTACAGTGTAATATCATGATACACTCACTATGGTGGATAGACTCTAAAATGATCCTTGATGATCCCCACCTTCTGGTCTTTACACCTTTGTGCAACCCCTTCCTCTTGACTGCAGGTAGGATGCGTGGTGTGCTTCTAACTGATAAAATATGGCAAAGATGGTGAGCTGTCACTCCTGTTATTACATCTTGTTATATTAGACTCTGTATTAACATACTGGAGATAATGTTGTGAGTGTGGGGCAGTAAGTAGCTAAGTTAGGGAAATCTATGTAACAAGGAACTGAAGGTGGCATCTAGGGACTGTGGACAACTTCTAGGACCAGAGAGAACTTCCAGTCAACAGCCAGCAAAAATCTTGGGCTGTCAATCATACAGTGGGAAGAAAACAGATTCTGCCAACAACCTGCAGGAGCTTGGAAGCAGATTCTGGCCCAGTCAAGCCTACAGATGAGAATGCAACCCAGCCAATATCTTCATTGCAACCTTATGAGACTCTGAGCAGAGGACTCAGTTAAATCATACTCAGTACACGGAAACTGTGGTATAATAAATTTGCACTGTTTTAAGCTACTAAATTTGTGATAATTTGTTATGTAGCTAGAAAACTAAGATACCTACCAAAATGGCAAGAAAGTAATGCAGAGAGTACCAAGTGTTGGCAAAGATCTGGAACAAGTGGAATTCTCACACACTACTGGAGAGAGTGCAAATTAGTTCAACTCCTTCAGAAAACTGTTTGCAAGCATCTCCTAAAATGGAATATATGTGCATATTATGATTCAGCAATTTCACTTCTAGACACATGACTAAAATAAATGCACACATGTGTACCAAAATACATGTCCAATAATGTCCTTAGTCACATTATAATAGTCCCAAATTGGAAACAACCCAAATACTTAACATCAGGCAAATGAAAGAATAAGTTGTGGCTTATTCATAAATAGAATGCTATACAGCAATGAAAATAAATGAACTACAAATACGTACAACATGGAACTTACAAACATAATGTGGAAAGAAAAGCTGGTAATTTATATTAAATTCAAGAACAAGTAACACTAAACTGTGCCATTAGAAGTCAGGATGGTGATTATTCTGGTGGGAATAGTGAGAGGGGCTTCCGCAGGCTGGTAATGTTCTATTTCTTGATACGGATGCTGTGACACATGGGTGTTTTCACTTTGTGATAATTCATTGACTTATACACTCACTATGTGTGAATTTCCTGTAAGAATGTTATACTTTAACTAAAAGTTTGACCTAAAGATAACAATATTTCCTCTGTACAGCCTCTCTAAACCTTTTATGCCTCCAATTCACCTGTCCGTTTGTACTTTGGGTTCAAAAGAAGAAAAAGAGAAATATTAAAACTGTTAATAAGTGGTAAAGCCAGGAAACAAACCCACGTCACATGTTTGTCTAATAAAAGACTTCAGGCTTTTTTTTTTTTTTTTTTTTTTTTTTTTTTTTTTTGGGCTTCAGGCTTTTTTTTTTTTTTTTTTTACTTATTTATTTATTTTGGCTGCGTTGAGTCTTCGTTGCTGCACGGGCTTTCTCCAGTTGCGGCAAGCAGAGGCTACTCTTTGTTGCGGTGCGCAGGCTTCTTATTGCTGTGGCTTCTCCTGTTGCGGAGCGTGGGCTCTAAGGGAGTGGGCTTCAGTAGTTGCAGCACGTGGCCTCAGTAGTTTTGGCACAAGACTCAGTAGTTGTGGCTTGCGGGCTCTAGAGCACAGGCTCAGTAGTTCTGGCATATGGGCTTAGTTGCTCCTCGGCATGTGGGATTGAACCTGTGTCCACTGCACTGGCAAGTGGATTCTTAACCACTGTGCCACCAGGGAAGTCCCCAGGCTCTTTTATATATACATTTCTGAATTATTAGGATGTAGGTTTTATACAGCATGCCCTTTTATCCCTCAATACTCCAGGGTGTTTTTCTAAGAAAATATATTCTTATATAAACCACAGTACAGTTATCAATTTCTGGAAAATTAACATGAATACAATAATTTTATTTAGTCGCAGTAATTTTATCAGTTTTCTCAGTAATGAGTTTTCTAGCATTCCCTATTTAATCTATTCAGTATGAACTCATGGGTTTTCAATGGTTAATATAATTCATTGTTAGTGTTAATTACTTTGATGCTCAATTTCCCCAGAAATTGAGGTCCCTATGGAGGTCCCTTCAAACTGTCTCTGTATCCTTTTGCTAAGTTCCATAATTTTTGAGCACTTCCTTATCTTCTCACAGAAGATGTACTAGGCTTACATTTAATTTTCCCTTCCCCAGCCCTGAAGTCAGCCTTTCTCCAAGGTACTCTGTTTGCTTTTAGTGGAAAATGATATTAAATACCAAAATTTAGGTCCCAGGTGTGGTCATTGTTACTGGCGTCCCTTACTTCTAGCCCTCTTGAGAGACATATATGAAGATACACAGATACATATATATTCCAAAGACACCTGTAGGTAAGAGAGCATAATTGTTGGGGGGGTTTTTTAGCATAACTGTTATGATGTGATTTCTTTTGTGTTGATTCCTACTTATCTTGTATGAAATGTACAGGATTTAAGCTATGTTAAGTAGCTCAAAATGGCATCACAGTGGTCAACGTGAACTTCCATATTAGTCGTTTTGAAACGCCTGTGGTAGGAGTGCAGGTGTCTTAGACTGAGAAACTAGGAGAGTTACTTTAGATAAGGAATTTGTTTGACCACTGGAACAGAAGGAGCAACTGATAGAGAAAAGATGACCTGGGAATAACTGTTACACTCTACCAACAGACTCCTTACAAAGAGACCCAGCAACTTGAACGAAGGCTCTTCTCTGGGGACCTGACTCCATGCTGATGAGAGCTGATCCAGATGAGAGCTACTGAAGGCCCTGTCGGAGCAGAGGGCAACTTCCCACTCACGTTTGTCATGTGACCCAGTAGTGGGTCAGAGACCGCTGCTCGCGCTGGGACGCCTCCTTCCCAGACTTCTCCTTGGCGTGGCTCCTTACTCCCTTTTCCCTACTTTGACTGACCTGTATTGTGTGCCCACTGTGTGCAATAAACCGAGTGATTCCTGAATTGAAAGTTGGCTACATTTTGTACAGCATCATACAGCATCTCTAATCCCCTGATTCTTACCTTGCCTTATAGCTGGGCCCTGAGACAAATGGTACTAAACAAGCAGGGCCTTCTGTCAGTTTTATTGCCTCTTCTGAGTTCCTAACCTTTCCTCTAGTATCACCCAGCCCGGTCTTCCCACCTACATAAATGCAATTACACAGTACTTTGTAGTTTATGAGGCACTTTCGTGGACATTATCTCCTTTGATCCTCATAACAATCCTCTGATAGAGCCAGGGCAGTATCATTCTCATCAATTTCTAGAAGAGAAAACTAAAATTCCTGAAAGTTAAGTGACAAGTTCAGGGTCACATTGCTAACAAGGGCCTAAAATCCCAAGTCTGGAGTTGTTACATTACACCTCACCTTCCACAAGTGAAAACTCATTGGCCCTCAAACTTGGCTGGACACTTCTGTGAGTCCAGGTAACACATAGGGAAGTTAGGGGTTCCTTTCCCATCTACGTGACTACTCAATCCCCAGCTTAACCCATACCTACACATGTGATGGGTGAGAGAACTGAGCTGTTTTATTTCTAACCTTATGTTGAATAATATAGTCTCTCCTCCTTAGTTTCTGTCCAAAATAATGTGGTAAACAACTAACACATTGAAATCCATCACTTTGAAGACAAAGCACTCTACGACTAATGAAAGTATGGCATAAGTGGAAAAGCAAACAGTCTGCATCTTTACAAAATCTTATCAGAAAGATTCCATATTTAATCATTTATGAACTTAAGGAATCTCTGCCAAAAATGCAAGTTATGAGAATGTTATTTTTGAGAAGAGTCCCAGATATTTGGAAATAATAATTTTAGAGCATTGCGTTATTATACAGAGTATGTGTGTCTATCTTATCTAATACCATTCTCTCTACAGAAGTCATGTTGAATGAATTCAGTCCTATATCCATGTTTATCTCTAGCTTTATAACCCTGACGTGTATACAAAAGATAGAATTTTATGTGACAGTTGTGAAAGATCATGATGTCTTACATTTGCATTACATTTCTCTTAGGAAGAGACCTTCCATGAGCACAGAAAATTGATTTGATTCACCTAAATAATGGGGCAACCACAAAACCCCACAGAGCCTTTTTTGCTTTGCTTTGAGTAGCTTTGCTTACAGGAGGCTTAATGCTCTCCTTTGAGGGGAAAAAACACCTCATACCTTTCATAGTTGAAATAGCCGTGTTCTGTTAGGGTTTCCTGATATTATGGGCTATTGGTTATTCTTCCCCCCATTTAGACTATAGGTAGTGTATATCATCACTTCCTGATTCTGTGGGAGACATTTTTAGTTAATGGTTTTTTTGTCTTTTTTCTTTTTATACAAATTTATTTATTTATTTTTGGCTGCTTTGGGTCTTTGTTGCTGCACTCAGGCTTTCTCTAGTTGCGGCTAGCGGGGGGCTACTCTTCATTGCGGTGCATGGGCTTCTTGGTGTGGTGGCTTCTCTTGTTGCAGAGCACGGGCTCTAGGAGCACAGGCTTCAGTAGTTGCAGCACGTGGGCTCAGTAGTTGCGGTGCACAGGCTCTTCAGCGCAGGCTCAGCAGTTGTGGCGCGCGGGCTTAGTTGCTCCGTGGCATGTGGGATCTTCCCAGACCAGGGTTCAAACCCGTGTCCCCTGCATTGGCAGGCGGATTCTTAACCACTGAGGCACCAGGGAAGTCCCACTTTTTTCTGTCTTTCTCCAACCATTCATCATCCTTTCCAAACCCCTCTCTCCTCCATTGTTCATTCATATTTACTCTCATAGTTTATAGAGGAAGCATAGTTCAGTAGGAAAAGCATGGTATTGGGAGTCAGGAAGACTGGATTATGTCTCCACTTTACCCGGAAATATCTGTGTCAGTTTGACCTGATCACTTTACTTCTCTTGGTTTCAGTTATCCACCACCACTACCATCATTATCATCCTTGAAGTTCTTCAAGCTCTGAAACTCTGGCTTCTGTTTCAAGTAGAAAGGTATATACTAGTTTAACAGTAACTAGTTTAATAAGAGGAATCCCTCCACTCTGCTTGATTCTGATATGTGCCTGTATGCACATAAATATGGGGCCTAAATAAAACTGAATATTATGATTCTCACTTAGGGAGTGGGACAGAGAGTCTAAGTGGGAACTTTATTCATTCACCTATCAAGTATTTATTGAGATCTTTCTGTAAGCTAGCTACTCTTTTAGACATTGCAGATACAGCAATGAACAAGACTGCTCAAGGACCCTGATGTAATGAAGCTTCCATGTTAGATGTGTGGAGAGAAAAAGAATAAATATATAAAAATATTTTTTAAAGACACAATTTCAAATAGTGATAAATAATATGAAAAAAATAAAATAGAAAAATGGAATGGAAAGGAGCCAGGAAGGTGAGCAGGTAGTTCAGAATAGATCATCAAGAAAGGCTTCTCTGGAATTTCCCTGGCAATCCAGTTGTTAAGACTTCACCTTCCAACACAGGAGGTGCGGGTTCAATCCCTGATCAGGGAGCTAACGTCTCACATGCCTCGCAGCCAAAAAACCAAAACATAAAACGGAAGCAATATTGTAACAAACTCAATAAAGACTTTAAAAATGGTCCACATTAAAAAAATCTTAAAAAAAGTAATTCTTCAAAAATGTTTTAAAAAAAAGAAAAGCAAAGAAAGGCTTCTCTGGGGAGGTCACAGCTAAACTGAGCCTTCTGGCCAGTCATACAAATATCTGGCCACAGAACTTTCAAGCAAAGGGAGCAGCACATCAAAAGAAAGTTTTTCCAAGAACATCAACTATCAGACCAACTGGGCCAATCATTGATTTAGGTCTCTTTTACAGAAATCCTAAATCCAATTGGAAATCTAAGGGTGGAAATCCACATTTCAGTCTACAGCATTTACCATATTTTTCCTCTGAAAAGGCCCATTATGTTCAGCAGAGGAAACCTCAGCCTTTCCCTGAAAAGTGGATCATGAGAGACAGTAATTGAGAAAGAGAGAGAGAGAGAGAGAGAGAGAGAGAAACACCAGTGACAGATGATGCAGCATTAAATCACGCAACTAACTTGTTGGGAGGCTGGGAAAGGCAATTTACCTCTCTTGATGTCTGTTTTGACAACTATAAACTGAAGGCTTAGACAAAATAATCTTGAAATCCCTTTTCCATGCTATAGTGGAATTGTTTATTTGTAACTCTAAAATAGCTTTTTAAAAAAGATTTTCTTGCTATTTAAACAGTCTCTGCCATATTAGACTTAGAACAAATTTGAATAAGAAACATAAATTTTTCTAAAGCAGATTGTAGTTTACACTTGTATCCTCAATCCTGTACATAAGTAATTTATATTATTCAGATTATTTATTTCCATTAGCACATATGTTCTCATTAAATTTCATTATGTTAGCTTGTCCTCCATATTTTGAACAGGGTAAATTGAAGACTGAGTCCTGTAGCACTCCACCAGAGACCATCATCTCGGGTCACTCATCTAATCACATAGGTATCTGCATATTTCCTTTATCCCTATTTTATCCCTATTATATCATGAAAACTTGGGATTGCTCATTTAATCAGGTGAGAATCTACATACCTCCTTTATCACTAGTATATCATACAAATTCTACCTTCTTTTTTTTTAACTTTTGTAAAACTCAAGGCAACATTTACCAGTTTCCCGGTATCCAGAAACTCTCCTACTCTGCAAGCTTCCTTAAAGAACAGCAAACTAATCCATAGAACTAGTACTTGACAATTTAATTTATTAACCTCCTGGAAGGTTAAACTCATTTGAAAGTAAATCCTCTCTGATAACTCTTAACATAGGTAGGCTTTCAATTCTTTTCTACCATTGTCTAATCTACATTTCCGGTGTGGCCATCAATTTCCATCACAGAGAATATAAAGTAAAATCAATATATTCTTATGCATCTCTTCAATCTAGACCCAATAAGAATGTCCTTTGTTATTTTTTTATAAGTTTTAATTCTTCCTGGCCATTTATCTTTCTGATAATATTATAGTTTGGTCCATGCCATTCTTTCTTTATTTTTAAAAAATATTTATTTATTTTATTTTTTTATTTTTTTGGCTGTGGTGGGTCTTAGTTGCGGCACACGGAATCTTCTTTGTTGAGGCATGAGGGATCTTTCGTTGCGGCACACGGGCTTCTATCTAGTTTTGGTGTGTGGGTTTTGTCTCTCTAGTTGTGGTATGTGGGTTTTGTCTCTCCAGTTGTGGCGGGTGGGCTCCAGAGCGTGTGGGCTCTGCAGTTTGCTCCACACAGGCTCTCTTGTTGAGAAGCACAAGGTCACTAGTTGTGGCGCCCAGGCTTAGGTGCCCCGTGGCATGTGGGATCTTAGTTCCCCGACCAGGGATCGAACCCACATCCTCCGCATTAGAAGGCGGATTCTTTACCACTGGACCACCAGGGAAGTCCCCATGCCATTCCTTAATGTGTCTTAAATTGTATGTTCTTCTTTTCATATTTTGTTTGCTCATTTGCATTAAAATACCATTTTATTTATGGGGCAAAGGATATTAGATAGGCAGTTAACAAAAGGGGAAATATAAATGTAGACAAAACATGGGAATACATGGTTTATCTCACTAGTAATCAAAGTAATACAAATTAAAGTAATGAAAAGACACATTTTACCTATGAAATTGGAGAAGTTTAATAGATAATATAGGTAAGGGTGGCGGGATATAGAACCTATCCTATTTTGATGGTTGGAAAAAAAACTTGTATAATCTTGCCATAAGGCACCATTTGATGTGCACCTTTGATCTGGCTCTTCTCTTGCAAATAATTTTTCTTAAGGAAATAATCAGTTATGTGCACAAAGTTATGTCTAGAAAGATATTTACCATAGGATCATTAGTAATTCAAAGCAATATACATGGCTAACCTGGGATTATGACCGGGTAAGTGGATTATTGTACATCCTTTCTATGGAATTCTAAATCTATTAAATTTAAACTGTTGTTGTACAAAAATATTTAATGACATTTCTCCATAAATGTTCAATAGCAGACAATGCAGTTTGCCTATCTAACAACCATTTTCCTCTTTTTATTTTGGTAGACTCCCAATTTAGTTCAGTTGTCCATTCCTCCATTCCTCTCCAACTTGACTTGAGTAAATCCTAAATTTAAGCCAAACACGGCAGTTCTCTTCTTGCAATTCTGGCCAGTGACTTAAGGAGAAGTCTGTGGGTATGTATGAGGGTTGCTTATGGGAAAGGATTCCTGCTTTTAAAGAATCACACTGCAAAAGATGAAAAGAAGTAAAAATCAGTTACTTTGGCTGGATTTTATCTTTTCTGAATACGATGCAAGGAACTGTTCCGGTCATTTGTGTCCATGAGAATAATTAACACTTTCCAGCACTCTTCATTCCTTTGTGTAAATCCATGTTTCTGCTCATTTTATTTTCTGCCTGGAGTACTTTACAATTTCTTGCAGTGTGGTTGTGCTAGAGATGAAATTTTCCAGCTTTTGCATGTTTGAAAAAATCTTTATCTCACCTTCATTACTGAAACATATTTTGCTTGTTATAGAATTCTAGGCTGAAAGTTTTTCTGTCTGCTTTAAAGATTTTTCTCCACTGTCTTCTCACATACACTGTCTCCAACAATAAATCTGCTGCCATCCTTATCTTTATGTCTATACATAGTGTCTTTTTTCTCAGGATACTTTTAAGATTTTCTCTTTGCCACTGGTTTGGAGCACATTAATTATGATGTTCCAGGGTGTGGTTATCTTCGTCTTTCTTGTGCCTGGGGTCCATTTAGCTTCTTGGATTTGTGAGCTTATAGTTTTCATCAATTTGGAAAATTTTTGACCCTTATTTTTTCAAATTTTTTTGTTTCCCTATCTCTCTCCTCTCCTATGGAGACACTAACGACACCGCTGCGGCATCTCCCGTTGCAGAGCACAGGCTCCGGATGCGCAGGCTCAGCAGCCATGGCTCACGGGCCCAGCCGCTCTGCGGCATGTGGGATCTTCCCGGACCAGGGCACGAACCTGTGTCCCCTGCATCGGCAGGTGGACTCTCAACCACTGCGCCACCAGGGAAGCCCTTGCCTTATGTTTTAAAAGTCACTAAAATTTTCTTCTGCAGTGTCTGATCTACCCTTAATTCCAACAAGTGAATTTTTCATCTCAGACATTGTAGTTTTTATAACTAGAAATTTTATTTGTGTCTTTTGTTTATACCTACCTGTCTCTACTTAACTTTCTGAACTCATGGAATACAGTTATAATAACTCTTTTTATGTCCTGTCTGGTAATTCTAACATCTGCATCAGTACTGGATCAGTTTCAATTTATTGATTTTTCTCCTCACCATGGTTCATAGATTCTTGCTTTTCCATGCCTGGTAATTATTTATTGGATACCAGACATCGTGAATTTTATCTTTGTGGGTGCTGGATATTTTTGTATCCCTATAATTATACTTGAGCCTTGTTTTATGATGCCGTTAAGTTACTTGGAAAGAGTTTGATCATTTGGGTCTTGTTTTTAAGATTTGTTAGGCAGCATCAGAACAGCATTTAGACTAGGGCTAATTATTTCTCACTATGGAAGCAAACTTTTCTCTGAGTAGTCTACCAATGTCCCATGAAGGATGAGGCTTTACAGTCTGGCTGATGGGACTAGGCACTATTCCCAGCTCTGTGTTAGTACTGAGCACCATTACCTCTAATCCTTTGAGTGGTGCTTTCCTCAGCCTCAGGTAGTTTCCTCACATGTGTGTCCTGATCAGTACCCTGATGAATACTATAGGGTAACTCTGCAGACCTCCAGAGTTCAACCTCTGCACAGATCTCTCCAATCTGTTACTCTGTCATATGAATTCTAACCACCTGAAATCTCCAAAATTCTCATCTCTATCTGCTCATTTCAGGCTTGACCTGGGTTCCCTTTTCCTGAACTACAGCCTGGAAGTGCTCTCAAGGCAGCCATCCAGGGCAATTGTAGGGCTTGGCTTATATTTTACCCACCTTTTAGGGATCCACTGTTCTTAGTTGCTTCATATCCAATTCCTTGAAAACAACTTTTTCACATATTTTGTACCTTTGTTAGGTTGTTTCAGGTGAGGGAATAATCCCAGTCCTTGCTACTCCATCCTATTTTTTCGTATTTTTAAAATGTTCTCTGATAGCTCATCAGAGAAATTTCTCTGTGGTCACATTGATCTTTCTAGATGCCTCCCACTTGTCTTCCTCATTTACAGAAAAATATTTCTGCATATATTCATTCTAACATTTAATATAACATCATTATAATCTCAGTATAATATCCTGAGACTATCTTCCATTTAGATTCATGGATATTTTGGTAAACGTTTGCGGTCCTCTGAATTTCCATTTGCTTCATCACATATCCTTGTAGTTAGTCAGGGCCATGAGACTAGTCCTAATGAATGGCCTGTGAGTGAAAGTGACATGTGCTATTTAAGGTCAAAGGTTTTAAAAGAAAGAGTGAGTTCTCCATTCACTCTCTTCACTGTTACAGGGAAGGTTGAAACCCCAATTGGAGATGGCAGCACCAGGGGATGGTGGACATTCCATCAGTCTGAGTCGTGGCTCCCTAACAACCTGCCATTCAATATGTAGTGTGACCAGAATAAACAACTGTTGTATAAAACCACTGGGATCTGGGAGTTAATTTGTTAATGTAGTAAACATGGCCTAATCTGACTGACACTCTAAAATAATATACATCTTTTCTACAAACAAATATGTTTTCTTAATATCTAAGCTGTAGTAACAGAATTTCAAACAAATCTCAACTTCTTGGAAATAGCAATAATAATCTTTTTAAAGCTTCTCTAAGGGACTTCCCTGGTAGAGCAGTGGTTAAGAATCCACCTACCAATGCAGGGGACACGGGTTTGAACCCTGGTCCAGGAAGATCCCACATGCTGCAGAACAACTAAGCTCGTGTGCCAAAGCTACAGAGCCTGTGCTCTAGAGCCTGCAAGCCACAACTACTGAGCTTGCATGCCACAACTGCTGAAGCCCTTGCACATAGACCCCATGTTCTACAACAAGAGAAGCCACCGCAATGAGAAGCCCGTGCACCGCAACGAAGGGTAGCCCCCGCTCTCCGCAACTAGAGAAGGCCTGTGTGCAGCAACGAAGACCCAATGCAGCCATAAATAAATAAATAAATAAAGTTATTTATTGAAAAAAAAAAAACCTCTCTAAAATAATTTTAGGGCAGACTTCCCTGGTGGTGCAGTAGTTAAGAATCCGTCTGCCAATACAAGGCACACGAGTTCGAGCCTAAGCCCTGATCCAGGAAGACCCCACATGCCACGGAGCAACTAAGCCTGTGTGCCACAACTACTGAGCCTGTGCTCTAGAGCCCAGAAGCCACAACTACTGAAGCCCGTGCACCTAGAGCCTGTGCTCGCCAGCAAAAGAAGCCACCACAAGGAGAAGCCCGCACACTGCAATGAAGAGTAGCCCCCGCTCGCTGCAATGCACAGAAACAAAGACCCAGGACAGCCATAAATAAATAAATAAAATTTAAAATTTGTTTAAAAAATAATTTTGGAGCAAAAAAATGTGATTACAAGCTATTTAAGAAATAATGACAGGGCTTCCCTGGTGGTGCAGTGGTTGAGAGTCCACCTGCCGATGCAGGGGACATGGGTTCATGCCCTGGTCCGGGAAGATACCACATGCCGCGGAGTGGCTGGGCCCGTGAGCCACGTGCGTCCGGAGCCTGTGCTCCTGCAACGGGAGAGGCGACAACAGTGAGAGGCCCGCGTACCACAAAAAAAAGAAAAAAAAGAAATAATGACAACGAGGACACTTCATAAAAATATATGAAATACTGCAAATCTATTTGCAAAGAATTATTATAGCTGATTGAATTTAATACTAGAAAATGCACAAATAAGCTTTTTCCAAGCATGATTTGATGTTAGGAAATCTACTAATATAAAGCATCCATACAAAATGGTTAGAGAAGAAAAATAATCTCCAAAGATGCTGCACAGAAATGTTTTACTCAGATTAAAAATATAAATAATAAATCCTTAGTCAATGAGGACTAGGAAGGTGATTCTTTAAAATTATAATGAAAAACCTGTCTCAAACCAACTATCAATATCATGCTTAATGACTAAACACTGAGATTCCTTGTTTAGAAGTAATAAAAAGATAGACTTTATCAGCCCTCTTATTTACCATTTCTCCACAAATTTTGGCCATTGTAAGAAAATAAACAGCAAGAAAGTACAGCTGTCATTATTTGAATAATCTGTTACCTAGAAAACTCAAGGGAATCAAATGAGAAGATTTTAGAAGCAATAAAAATGTTTAGCAATGTGACTATAAATAAATAAAAATTAGATTTTTATATATCAGCAAAATCCGACTTTGAACAAATGAAGGCCGATTGCCAGAGAGCACACAAGCAGGCCTCTGCGACAGCATTTCTTAAGGAAACATAGAGATTGAAGCCGTAGCATGGCCTGTGAGTTTAATATCGCCCTTCACGTTCTGAAAAAGCACATAGAGATCTAGCAGGGCCAGGTGTCAGATACCAGGAGAAGGATCCTGGCCCAGGGTTACAGAACTTATAAACTGCTCAGTTGGGGAAACACCAGACTCTCCCCAAGCATGATCAAGAGAACAAGAGAAGTTTATTCTTCATTATTGCACTGCCACCTTAGCATTCACGGTTTGGGAAGCACCAGTCCTTCTTTTGATATTATTTGGGGACTCTGGCAGATTCTATTATCCAAAAATGGCCACAGCAATATTCCTGATACCACGTGCTTTTCTTCTAGAACCTTGCCACACTCCATCAAGAGTAGGGTCTATCTAGCCTCTCCTTGAACCAGAATGAGTACGTGACTTCTCTGACCAATAGAACACAAAGGAAGGAATATTATGTGACTTTCAAGGCTAGCGCAACAATAGGACACAGCTTCAACTGGTGCTTTCTTTCTGGGAGGCTGGCATTGGGGAAACCAGCCTCTATGCTGTGAGGAAGCCCAAACCAGCCAACGTGGAGAGACCAGATGGAGAGCCCTGTGTGGAAAAGAACTGAGGCTCCCCCAGCCAACAGCAAGCATCAGCTGGGGGCATGTGAGTTAACAAGACTTCAGATGATTTCAGCCTCCAACCTCAAGTCTTCTAGCTGAGCCCCAGACAGTAAGGGGCAGAGAGGAGCTGTTCACACTCTGTCCTGCCCAAATTCTTGATCTCTAAGTGTAACAAATGGTTGTCTTATGCCACTAAATGTTGGGTAATTTGTTATGCAACCACAGTAACTAGAAGAGTGACAAGAGTTTAAGGCTTGGATTTGGAGCTTATAGGACCAGTGGCCGGATCTACCACCTCAATATTATGCCAAAATTGATTGTTTTAACACTTAGCTTTATCCAAGTTCCATGAAGTTCTGCAGAAGGCCAATTCTCTGAGAGCCAGTTTCAGGGGCTCAATCATGTTAACCATTACCTCTGAACCAAACAGAAAATATAAGGGGAAAAGATCACATTCATAATAACAGCTAACAAAACATCTAGAAATTAACAAGAAATCTGTAGGGTCTAAATAAAGAAACTGATTTTTCTTCCTAAAGAACATAGAGGAGGACTGGTTTATCTAGAAGAAAACAGTCAATATTAAAAATATGTTGAGGGGGAGTTCCCTTGTGGCGCAGTGGTTGGGAGTCCGCCTGCCGATGCAGGGGACGCGGGTTCGTGCTCTGGTCCGGGAGGATCCCACATGCCGCGGAGCGGCTGGGCCCGTGAGCCATGGCCGCTGAGCCTGCGCGTCCGGAGCCTGTGCTCCGCAGCGGGAGAGGCCACAACAGTGAGAGCCCCGCATACCGCAAAAAAAAAAAAAAAAATTGTTGGGCTTCCCTGGTTGCTCAGTGGTTAGGAATCCGCCCGCCAATGCAGGGGACCAGGGGTTGAGCCCTGGTCCGGGAAGATCCCACATGCTGTGGAGCAACTAAGCCCCTGTGCCACAACTACTGAGCCTACACTCTAGAACCCGCGAGCCACAACTACTGAAGCCTGCGCGCCTAGAGCCTATGCTCTGCAACAAGAGAAACCACCACAATGAGAAGCCCGCGCACCACAACCAAAAGTAGCCCCCTTTCGCCGCAACCAGAGAAAAGCCCGCGCAGCAACAAAGACCCAACACAGCCAAAAATAAAATAAATAAGTAAATAAAAATAAATAAAATGTTAATTTTCACAAATTAATGTATAGGGTTAATGTAATTATAATGGAAAATCTGAAAGAACTTTTCTTGGATTTTATATATTCTAAAATTCATCTGGAAAAATAGAAAGAGGATATATGAAATTTTGGAAAAATAATGGTATCATTCAGAGTCCAATCAGGAGACAGAAACAAAACAATAATTCAAACAGGGAAAGTTTAATAATAAGAATTATTAACTGTAATAAAAGATTGGAATAATGAAGGGTTAGTCAGAAGTAAAGAGAGCTAAAGAATATAAAAATAGCGTCTATACTAAGCAGCCATGAATTCTAGGGCTACTAGAAGGAATAACCTCCCCCAGGGCTGAGATCTAGACCTTGTTGAAGGCACAGCTGTGGCTCACTGAATGGCAAAGAAGTCACTGTTGTACTGCACCAGTGGAACTTGCTTGAAATTTGCATTCTAGATGCTGGGGAAAGCTGTTCACTGGAAGACATCTCACTAAAAGCCTTTCATCACAAAACTGTCCAAAAGGAGTGCTGGGGAATCTGTTGGCTGCTGGTTACTCCAGACTACTGTGTACCGCAAGAGCTGGGCACTAGATAATCCACGCCTGCTGCAGACTGCCAAGGGAGCAGCACTCCAAAACTGAGACGGAAGGCTTCTTCTCTTGCCGTGTCTCTTTAGCGCCCTCTACTGACAATGATTGCTATCATGCCAGCTGGCCAAGGAAAATATTTAAAAGACCCAGCTCCATTTTCCCAGAGCATTCGATGAAGGGTAAATTTGGAGCTGAGAGTCAATACATTGATTACTGGCACAGAAGGTGATTTGGATTACCACTACGTGATGTTAAAATATGCTTTAAAACTGTAATGATGAAAACAATATGAGAGTGACACAAGACTAAAGAAACTATATATATATATTCATATGTGATATACTTAGCATTATTATGTGTGTATACATAAGTACATATGTGTGTATACATAAATATATAAATTTAATATATGAAAGAGGTAGCATTTTGAATCATTGAGAAAATAAGTCATTATTCGTTAAGAAACTTAGCATAAGATTAGATTTCTATTCCACACCATACACCAGAGAAATTTCAGATGTATTAAAATATTAAATTCCAGAAACCTTGATCCTTTAATTATTACTGCATCAACTGACCCTGGTCCCACCAATGCAGCACAACTTCCAACACCACTCCACTTGCTGGCATGCATGACAACAAGTAGGACTCTGACAGAGAAAGCAGTCCTCTTTCAATTTACTTGAAGGAGCTTAATCTGGAAATCAAGAGCTCGGCTGGAAGAGTTTCAATAAGACACATCCAGGCTGATAGGAAAAAAATAAAGGTTCAAATAGAGGATGCTGTAGGATAACAGCAATGCTGAGCTATGATATTTGCATACCACCACAGAGAAATAGGTACCTTAGCATTTATAATAATGCTAAGTATATCACATGTGAAAATGTAGAATGGTAGTTGAAAGATTGAAAAGGTTATGCCAATAGAAACATCATAATGCTTGTGAGGAGCAGGAATTATTTACTTGCTCTTAAGGCAGTCCCAGTAGATGAAGCAAGAGATTTTACTAAAGAGAATGGTCTGTCATCCATTGAGACACCCACTCTAAACTGCACAAATTTAGAGTTGCTTTACAGGCAGTCCTTCCAGGGACTGAGAAACATTGTTTCTCAGAGACAAATGAAAGATGTGAAAATGATCTGTCTCTAAACAACAATATAACCCTAATTAAGTTTTTCCAGCCACTAATAAAAAGTCAAAAGTACAAGGAGGTCATAACAAATAAACCAGTTCTCTTCTAGCCTAGAGCACTGTGTACAATTTAATTTGCAGGTCATATACTTAAAAATATATGAGATTCACATAGCTAAAAACTGTATTCAATTTTTTTTTTAATTTTTTTTTTTTTTTTTTTTTTTTGCAGTACACGGGCCTCTCACCATTGTGGCCTCTCCCGTTGCAGAGCACAGGTTCCGGACGGAAAGGCTCAGCGGCCATGGCTCACGGGCCCAGCTGCTCTGCGGCATGTGGGATCCCCCTGGACCGGGGCATGAACCCGTGTCCCCCGCATCGGCAGGCGGACTCTCAACCACTGCGCCACCAGGGAAGCCCCTGTATTCAATTTTTAAAAGAAAGCCTTCTAAATTTGCTCAAAAATAGCGTTAAATATTTGTCTGAACTCAGAGAACACAAAGTCCTTCTGAACGCAACAGCAAATGAAAAAACTATGGAAAATATTGATATATTACCTAAAGCTTTAAATCTCAAACATGAAAAGATATCATAAGTACAATTTTAAGGCCAATTTTTAGAAGAAAAACTTTAAAAATTTATGAAAATTTTTAATTATCATTAATATGTAAGGAGTTCTAGTAAATCAAAAAGGAAAATGTAAAAGTCAGTAGAAATTATGCCAAAAACATTACCAGGTATTTTAAAAGTAATCTAAAGCCAATAAATATCTTACCTCATTATTAGTCTAAGAAACATAAATTTAAAGAAAAATACATTTTTCTATCAAATTGGCAAATATATTTTAACTATATTCAACAGCTTTGAATTATTCATATTCTTTCATCCAATAATTTTATTTCTATAACTTTATCGTAAGGCAATAACAATGGATATTTACAAGAGTATGGCCAAATTTGTAAATGATAGCATTAGTTGTAATTGCCTAAAAATGGAAACCCTTTAGAAGTTCAACAATAGGGGATTGGGTTAAATCAACTTTGGTAAATTTCTACAATAAGAGAAACACCATAAAGTAGTTGTTAAAAGCACTGACTCTAGTTTTAAATTAGCTAGATTCAAATCTGAATCTTATAATTCTTACTGTCAGAGCCTTGGCCAAGTTATTTATTTTCGCTAAATCTCAGTATAAATGGAGATCCTAAAAGTGCTTAACATGACGACTGACATGAGCATTAACTGAGATAATCCAATAATGCACTGATTATGTAGTGTCTGGTACATAGGGCTGATGAAAATTAACTCAGTACTTTCTTTTAATAAATATCATGTAGACATTAAAATAATGTCTCAGTAGACCATGTGATAAAGTGGGAAAATGTTTATGATGTACTGTTAATGGAAGAAAGCAGGGTATAAAATTTTTTATAAAGTATAACACAAATTGTATAACAAGAGAAACATAACACAGGTATTAAAAAGCCAGGAATGTACATCAAAATGTTAACAGTGCTTTCTCTAGATTACTATTCTATTTTCTCCTTTGTAATTTTCTACATTTTTTGCATTCCTCTGCAATGAACACCTATTTTGTAATAAAAAATGATTATCATAAATAAAAATGTAATCTGATACATGTCTAGTTTTCCTCTCCTTGACTATCACAAAATATTATACCACATCATTTTATTTTTCCAATGTTCTGGCACTTAATCAGTAAATTCTTTCATGGAGGCTATGATTAGATCCAAAGAAACATTTTTTTCCCTTCACTGCTTTTATTGCCTTTTGGTAGATAGAATTATCAGGAAGGCATGTCAAGAATGTATTTTCCTGGTAATAGTTGATTTAATGCCAGTGTCACTTTTAAAGTGGTGGCTTAATTTTTTTCCTTTGGACCCTGATATGATTAAGAGTATAGGTATAACAGTCTATTGTTGATTGCCAATATTCAGTAGAACTCTTTTTCCTTTGTTAGAAAGAAAGCCAACATGGCATCTATTTGCACCTCTGTGTATTAACTATTCTATGTTGCCTAAACAACAAATATAGAATAATGTTAATAATGATAATGATGATAATAATAAAATTATAATATTTTAATTGCCAAGTACATAATATATGATCAACAAATATTTGTTTAATATTGAATAAAATAGAACTGAAACTGGTATCAGGCACTGTGTATAAAAGGTTCATATTAAACTTATTAAATTGTTAATAAATTTCAGAGATGTGTATTTCACTATTTTTGGACAGAAGACTTTTATAAAGTTTTTGCCTAGGAGACCCATATTTAGCTTTGGGGACCCATTTATTTTAACTTGGGGACCCATATTTAACTTTGTCAGTGGGCTGTGTTATTCAGGGCATCCTTGACAATAGCAATTAGTGACATTTTTTTCTCCCTTTTGTAATAAATATCCCTGCATCTGCTGCCCTTCCTACAAAAGCCCCTGTCTCCACTATTCTCCTAGAGTCTGCATTCTAAACCCTTTGCTCAACAGAGAATTCCATATTTATTATTGTTAAATAAGTACTGCTGTTATGCTTTCTGTTATTATTGTTTGGGTGCAAAACACCATCTTCTCAACTCACATTTATCAGAATGCTCAGGAATTAGCAGTTTCACTCATTTTACTCCCTAAACCTCTCTTCTAGATTTCACCTAATGTCAAAACAATAGGCTCTTTCTTTTTAAAATCTCTCAGAGCCATTACTTTCCTTTCACTCACATAATAATCACCTTTACACAACCCTCAACATATATCTAGAGATAATCCCCTTCTTAATTACAGTATCTCTTTCTTAAATTCATCCTAAAGGATCTTATAAGAGAGATCTTCCTAAAGAGCTGCCCAAAGACCTCATGGTTAGGAATTTGGGAACTTGGGATCTAATCTCAGCTTTGCTCCTTCAAACAGTGTGACCGCATGAAAACCACAAACTCCTTTAAGACTCAATTTCCTCCTCTGTGAGGGAGAGGGGGTGGGGGAGGGATGGAGCGGGAGTTTGAGGTTAGCAGATGCAAACTATCATATATAGGATGGATAAACAGCAAGGTCCTACTCTATGGCACAGGAACTATAGTCAATACCCTGTGATAAGCCACAATAGAAAAGAATATGAAAAAGAATAGATATACATTTTTGTATAACTGAATCACTTTGCCGTACAGCAGAACTTAACACAACATTGTAAATCAAGTATGCTTCAATAACATTTTTTTTTTTAATTTCCTCCTCTGTGATTTTAAGACCAAGTTACAGTAGGAGCACAATAAAGTTCTCCAATGGTGGAAGAGACCGGAAGTAGCATGCCTTACAGCTTTCCCTACTCCTTTAGATCCCCAGTGGCTTAAATCCAGGTGAGATATACCCCTAGCACCGCCACTGATAAAGGGGCAGGAGACTCCCCAATCTTACTGCCAATATATCCTACAATTTCACTGCCCTATAACACTTCTAAATCACATGCCTCCCCAACTTAGAGACCATGAGTGGCTTCCTATTCCTATCCATTCATTAACTCAACAAATATGTACTGAGCACTTAACATGCGCCAAATCTTTTCTGGGTGTTTAGTGAGAGGACGGTGTCCTCAGAGCATTTGAGTTTAGCGGGGAAATCACACAATTTAAGAAACAGTAGCAATAAAATGTGATATGTGTTTGGTAAAAGATATTGTGTGGGCATTTAATTGGAGCATTTAACCTCATCTGGGGAGATCAGAGAAAAATTACCAAAGGAAATAAAAATGTCCAACCCTCTTTTCTTCCAAACTTTCCATCTTCTAATCCCCCCTACATTTTTTTTTTTTTTTTTACTGTGTGTTTGCTACTCTCCCTTGCATACCCTACTCTCCAGTCAAATGAAGAATGCATTCTGTGCTGAGTGTCCTCTACACTGTCTTCTCGATTAGAAAGATATATATCCTGGAACCTCTCTCTCCTGCCTATTGCTAAGCCATAGATATTTCCAAGCAGTATTTTAGATGTTGCGGAGCTTTTCTTTCTAGCCTAGCAGCAAAGTTTTAGGGGCATGTTTTTCTGGGCTGATTTTATAACTAGTTTGTCTCCTTTACACTGACTTCAAACTCTGCTGTTCAGCCACCACTGCACAGCAGTCTACAATCCACAAAAGTAACTTACTGGACTTGTTGCACTAAGGTACAATCATTTGCTCCAGGGAAGTTCATCAATGGTCCCCTCAAGGATTCTGGGGATGTTTGAAATCCATCAAGATAGAGAAGTATGCTGGAGACTTTGAAACATATTCTAAAATAGCATCTGGGTTCTTTGTTGTAACGTCAGGCATGGGTGCATAAAATAGATTGAGTCCAACTGTGCCCATTATGTACTTGTGCTTCACACCATTAATGATGGGCGAGAAATCAAATCAAGCATTTTCAGTGCTATCTCAACAAGCCATTCCACCAGGAAATCATTGCCTTCAGTCAATCAGGCACTGTGAAGTCATTTCAAGTATTTCCATCACTCCCATTTCAGCCAAATGCTTGCTGTGCTTCCAATAGTACAATCCTTTCTGAAAGGAGTTTAAGATACAAATTGACATTTGAAGGATTAGACAGGACAGAGGTTGAACTCTGTTCTGAGCTTGAATTCTGCCACTCATGCCCTGCATGCCTATCACAAGACACCAGCCCTCCCACACCTATTTGTCCATTTGGAACTAGAAATTGATGGCTCTGGGGAGGTACGTGCCTAAAAGAGTATCTGTGAAATTCATGGAATGCTTTGAAGAGACTGTCATATAATTTAAGTTCATCACTACTGATATTAATCAGCCGTTTTTCTTGACACATTATTCATGTCAATTAATATAATTACTAGTACTCAACTTTGTCTTTCACAATGAACATAGCACCTCTTTTGTCCTTATTCTTTTGTTTTTTCTCTTATTTGCATTTAGCCTTTAACTTAGCAGTAATCAACCATACATACTTGACTCATGGAAAAAACAACACATTAATCACTATGAGTCATTTAATAAATTCTTTTATTTTTGAGGAAAAAAATACTCCCTCCCCCAAATAATCTCTACTCTCTGCCAAGATTTAATACAGTGGCTGTTAATAATTTTTCCTGCCATTTCTACCTATAAAAAGCTGAGAGTCTGAAAGCCAACAGCATTTGATCACCTTTTTCATGCCTTATGCAATAATTCGTTCACCTTGGAAACATTAGGATTGGCCTCAGTGAGGGACTGAAAATTCTCTTCATTGCAAGACTGAAGCATAGACATAGCCTGAGGCAGTCTGAAGTTTTGACTTGGAATTTACATCAAATGTTGGCACCATCACTTAGCTGGGGGTTAAGGCAATATTGAGCCAATCTAAGGCAAAAGTCATATAGAAGGTAAAATCTACTTTGAATGCCATCCTCCTACCTTCTATTTTTATTTTACCCCAGTATCCTTATGCTGTCCATAGTTCCCAATTTCTTCCCAGCTCTATTCCCCGCTTATGCTTTTCTCTTCCCCTATGAAGTTCTTCTAGTACAATATTACCAAAATCCTAGAATCTCAGAGTTGGAGAAGAATACAAGCTTGTCTGGTTCAAACATCTAGCCAGTGCATCAACTGTGCCTACAATATTTGTCAGAATATTTTCCAGCTTCTGCTTGAAATCTCCTGGAATGAGAAATTCACATCCTACTTTAAAATGGAAAGAAAGGGACCACTGTGGTAGGCTTGCCCCTCTCACACCATGTGGTTGCCTTGAGGACGGTGGGTGTCTGAATAAAGTAGGTGATTTTGATGGAATTCTGGCCAGTGGGATGTGAGGAGAAGTCTTCTAGAGGGCTCCTGGGAAAGATTTTGTTTTGTTTTGTTTCTGATATAAAGACAAACAGAAAAAGGAATAGCTCCTACCTTCTTTCAGTGGACACTTCCCTGTCTTGATATGATGTCTGGAATAGCAGCAGTGATCTCAAGGGAGGCCAGCCTGAGGATAAGCCAATGGACTGAAAATGGCAGGAAGTAAAAACAGAAGATGTTGGGTCTTGCTTCATGTCATTTAGCCTCTGAGTTGACCAATCAAGGGACTGACCGATCTCCATAATTCTCATTATATGAAATAATACATTTTCCTTTTTGTTCAAACTAATTAGGCCTGGGTTTTCTGTTACTTATGTTAAAAGCATACTCACTGATATCTTATTAACTCAAAAATGGAGAAACCGGTTGGAGGAGGAGGGACTATGGAGAGGACTCTATTTTTTAAATGTTGACTTTGATAATTTGTTATGACCAGTAGGAAGCTTGTAATAGAGTTGGAGCAGATCATGGATATTGGGGATCATAGATATATAGATGGGAATTGGAGCCATTGTTTAGAAGAACTGCTCAGGGAACACATGTAGTTTGAGAAAAAGGTCATGGATGAGCACCTGGAAAGCAATTTCATTTGAAGTATGAGCAAGTGAAGAGTCAGAGAAAAGAACAGAGAAAGGGGAGTCAAAAGTAAGGAGAAAAATCACCAAAAGTTGGTGACTTCAGAAAACAACGGGCCAGAACTTTAAGAAGGGATAATTGCTGAGAACAGTATGGAGGTTCCTTAAATAACTGAAAATAGAGCTACCATATGATCCAGAAATCCCACTCCTGGGCATATATCTGGACAAAACTCTATGATATTTGTCTTTCTCTGACTTACTTCACTTGTGTATGATATTCTCTAGGTCCACGCATGTTGCCGTAAATGGCATTATTTCATTCCTTTTTATGGCTGAGAAATATTCTATTGTATATATGTACCACATCTTCTTTATCTATTCATCTGCCAATGGACATTTAGGTTGCTTCCATATCTTGGCTATTGTAAATAGTGGTGCTCTGAACATTGGGGTGCATGTATCTTTTTGAATTAGACTTTTCATCTTTTCAGGATATATGCCCAGGAGTGGGATTGCTGGATCATATGGTAACTCTATTTTTCGTTTTTTGTTTTCCATAGTGGCTGCACCAATCTACGTTCCCACCAGCAGTGTAGGAGGGTTCCCTTTTCTCCACACCCTCTCCAGCATTTGTCATCTGTAGACATTTTAATGATGGCCATTCTGATTGGTGTGAGCTGATACCTCACTGTAGTTTTGATTTGCATTCCTCTAATAATTAGCAATGTTGAGCATATTTTCATGTGCCTGTTGGCCATCTGTCTTCTTTGGAGAAATATCTATTTAGATCTTCTGCTCATTCCCTGATTGGGTTGTTTGTTTTTTTGATATTGAGTTGTATGAGCTGTCTATTTTGGAGATTGACACCTTGTTGGTTGCATTATTGTATTGCATTTACTTTTAAGTCTCTTTAGTCTCTTTCAGTCTGAAACTGTTCCTTACTCTTTCCTTGACTTTTATGACCTTGGTGCTTTGAAAATGACAGACCAGTTATTTTGTAAAATTTCCCTCAGCTCAGGTTCATCTGATGTTTCCTCAGGACTGGAGTCAGCTTTTGCCTTTGTAGCAGGAACTTCACAGAAGTAATGCTGTGTTCTCATTGCATCTTCTTGGGTAGTACATGATTTCCATTTGTCCTACCACTGCTGATGTTAACTTTGATCATGATTGAGGTGGTGTCTATTGGGTTTCTCTAGTCTAAAATTACTCTTTTTCCCTTTGCAATTAATGTCTTGTGGAGAAGTGTTTTAATACTATGTGAATTTCCTGTTCTTTCACCCACTAGTTTTAGCATTCATTAATGACTTGAATTATTATTATACTGGTTGTCGAATGATGATCGTCTGATTTGCTCATTCTTTTTACACGTATTAGCTGGTATTCTACTGGAAGAGCTTTCTCTTCTCCCTATTTATCATTCATTAATTAACTAATATTGGTGTGAATTCATGATTGTTATTTTATGCAATGAGCAATAATCTGTTATTATCATACTTTATTTTGATCTCAAGTTGTCCCAGATTTGGCCAATGGGCACCCCTTCAAGCTGGTTTCTGTGAATCTTGACATGTCCCCAGAATCTCATGCTTTCTAAAAGAACAATATTTCCAAGCTTGTCTTGTAATTTCACTGCTCTAAACCTGCAAAGGTATTGACAAACCAAGATCTGGGCACTTGGAGTGCTCATTCCTTTGGGGGTATTGCTATTCCCAAGACTTCTCAGTGGAGAAGCTAATGAACATACTCATATACACACATTTACATCTATATTTATTTTTATATCTTTCCATACATGAGTTCAACCAATACCTTCTGTTGCAATCCAACATCGCAAGGTTCATTTTAGTTCATTTAGTTTAGCATATTCATAACTCTGCTCTTTGACAGTGAGAAACCTGGTTCCCAAACCTCAATTTATTTATCTTTTGAGTCAATTCCCCCTTTATGTAATCAGTCTTCTCCCCCACCCCTGCCACATGGTTGTCCCCCTCACCTTGCGTCAGAGACCACCTGACTGACCGTGCATTGGTTTTCTCCTCACCCAGCTCGGGTTCTGACGCCCTGCTCTGGGCTGCTGTGGCCACCAGCTCAATCCACTCATTCCTACCCTACCCTGAGCTCGGATTTCCTCTTTACCACCATTGGACTCCAGTGTCCTGCATGGGGCCTCATGGGCACTCTGGTCAGTCTTCCTGGGCTCTGAAAGCCCACATCTACCCAGTTCCTCTTCCTTCTCACACAGATGCCCTTTACCTTCACCCCATGGCTTTGATACCTCATGCTGCCACCACTGCAACTGCCACTCCTGACAGACATCAACTTTGCTTGGTCCCAATGAATGCTGTTTGGACCAAATTATTCAGAAAATTAGAGTGGGAGGGAGGAAGGTTTTTTATGTTTTTATAAAATAAGGATACTTATGCTTTCATAAGTTTGGAGATAGATATTCTTTAACCACAATCAGTTAAGAACACTATCTCTTCCCACTGCAGTTTCCCCTCTGTTATATGATCCTGATGGAAGAAATTCTCACATATTGAGGTATGGGCAAGTCATTCTGGCTTATACATGATTTAACTTAAACTTGATCTACCTAGGATGGCCTGTCCTACAGCCTGTCAAACATGCATTGTATATCTGCTTCAACCATTAGAGAAAAGAATCCATTTAAAAATCAAAATGGAGTAACTGTGGTTCAGGCGTCCAAAATAGAGCCAAGTGGCCATTGTGAATGTGGTTTCAGACACATTTCTGCATCACTGAGAGCTTGAGCTTTCTGAACTGTATCAGACTCAAGTACACTACCAGCCATTCTCAAAACAGTATCTGTAAGCAGCTTCCAGCTGCAACCGTATGGTCTCAAGTTCTCCCCTCGTAACTATGCAACCAAGTTAGACCCCAACCAATCCTTACTTAACAAGCACCCTTACTTCATGCCATCTCTAACCCTAATTCTTGGCAAGCAGCTTAGTCATTTTGCAGTTTTTGCCTCTATAAGCCCCCCCATTTTGTAGTCTGGCGGAACACAATTCAAGTACTTCTTGACTCTGTGTCTCCCCAGCTATAGTCCTCAGTTTGGCTCAGATAAAACTCTTCTCTATTCTCATTACAGACTGGCTGATCAGTTATTTCCGTCGACAATCCCTTGTGTTGACTGGCACCGGAGTGGCCATCAGTATTTTGGGGATCCAGCTAAGGAGAAGTTGACCTGGAATTATATTTAGTCTGGATATAGTGGAATACATTTACGTGGAATAAATACTATGTATTTATATTTAACTTTATTTTGCCACCTGAAAAGCATTTATGTGTGACTTTATTGAACAGAGTAAAACATCTGTTCATTTCTAACATGCCACTAGGCAACATTTACAATTAAACATTGTGAAGATCTTATTATTGATCATGAATAAGTTTGCAGAATATGTGTCATGTGCAGCTCATTCCTTAGTCTTGCTGGAGAAGAAACTGGCCCACAGTTCCTGAGGTTGTTGATTACCTTGGTATTCTGTAAAAGCTGTATGTTTTCTGGTTCATCTCCTAAATAGGGTATCTAAACCCACAAAAACAATCTGGATTTTTTTTCAGTCTGGATATAACAGTGTGATCTACCCATTATGAAGATTTTCAGGATTTGCAACATGAACATAAGATGCAGAAAGTTTGCTTAAAAGTTAATAAAACTCAAAAATGCAATTTAGCTGTAATTTGGCAGTCATTTTATAAACATTTCAATAGAACTAGGGAGAAATTACATATTCCTGATTTGGATGTATATGAAGGGGACCTCCTTTTATCATAATTAAATTTATTTATTAAAGAAATGTAAAATATTCAGATGAAATTAATTAAATATGAAACACGATGAGTGGTAAAATCTATAGAAATTATTGTGACACTGAAAAGTCATTCATAGGAAGAGATAAATTTTGAATAAAAGTAATAAAACGGCTCATGGATATTGTTTAATAATCTAATTAATTGGGGTGAAGCATGTGAATATAGTGCAAAAAATATTAAATTTCTTGCCGATTTGACACAAAATAACTGACATCGAGAAAGAGGAAATAAAACACATGATATGCCACCAGAATGAAAACATTAATGACGACAGGATGATAATGTCATTAATTCAAAGAGAACTGAAGATGATTCACTGCCAAAAAGAATTTCAAACACCCTGAAATCTTACAGCTTATGCAAAAAGTACCTTGACGGTGTTTCCCCAAATTTGAAAACACTCCTAAAAATTTAACGTGGCATTAACAACAAAGAGTTGTAAACTTGAAACACTTTTTCTAAACTGATAATAAGAAAAATCAAATGTTATCAACCATTCAAGGAAAATTAATGAATTATATTTCTTTTTTCAATATATATACCACGTTGCAAAATTGTTGCCATATGAAGAGGGTATCAAAGAGTTTAAGCCCCTCCAAAATGATAGGGAAAAGTATTATAGAGTTATGTTGGGCAGCTAGCTCATTCAATATTATTCATTCAGTATTATTGAATATTATTCAATATTATTTTGTTTTTCTGGATTTTGTGAGCTTTGTGATATTTGTCAGTTTTTACAGTCATAACTTGTCATCTACTGTCTCATTCTAAATAAATCTTCACTTTAATATTTAATTGTGTATTATAAATTTTTCATTAAAGAGGGTCCCCCAAGTATATAATCTCCAGACCCAACATGGTCTGAATCTGCCCTTATAGAATTTATACAATTCAAGCAGGCTGTCAAACCTTCACAGATGCTGTTCCCTGTGCCTGGAGCTGCCACACACCCTTCTTTTGTTACTTATTAATCAAGATGTAACTCAGGTAGCCTCCTCTCCCTGTAAGGAGAAACCTTACAGCTCTCACCCATCTCCCAGGCAGAGTGCTTTCAGAGCAGTGTGTATATATCGTATTGTAATAAGATATATAATTATATCCGCTAATAGGCATGAGCTCCTTGAAGCCAGGACAGTGCCACACTGTCCCCAGCCTTGTACCTGTTAGGAAGATTTAGTAAATACTGGGTGACTGATGAATTTATGAATGAGTTGTAATGTCACACAATAGGGTGAAATATTAAGACATACAGTTGCCAATAACCAGAGATAGTATGGTCCTTTCTTTTTTATCATGTTACTTAGATATCTGGGTCTTTGCCTGAGCACTTCTGTGCCTGTAATCCAACTCTTATAGCAGGTCTTCTGTTCGTAGAAAAACACTTCTCATTTTCTAAAGTTGTTGTTAAGGTATCCTTTACAAACAAGTAATTCATTAGGCAAGATAAAAAGGAAGAAAAAGAGAAAGCTGAGTCCACAATTTCAGGGGGGATTTGTCATTTCTTTGTAGTGTGGACAGAGGAACAGGAGCCTTTGGAAAGAATTTCTTTTCATTTCCTGATTCATACAGCAGTCTATGCTTATACACGCTGAGCTTTTTTTCTGCTTTTGTTCCTCCTTCCTCCATGGTATATTTCATTTCCTCCCTAAAACTGAACACATTAGCTCTTTCTCTGTGCCAGCTCTTGTGCACTGCGTAATATCAATGTGCTTAACTGCAGAAGTCCCTTGTCAGGCCTGCCTGCTACTGTTATTCCTGTTTGTTCTCACCATTGGTTCAAGTCCAAGCCGACTTGCACAAAGCCATACCTGTCTTTGCTCAAGTCTTTAATGTATACGGTGTCCTAGACTGGATGTACCGCCATGCCCAGGGCTTGACTGTCCTGCTGTGCACTGCAAAGTTAACTGGAGCCTCCATCATTTATAAACAACATGCTCCCCATGTTCTATATCTGAACATTGTTTATTGAGATGCAGGCAGCCCTATTATCACTGAGCAGTTTGATTATTGCCTTGTGCTTACACTTTATATTCATTTATGCATTCGTTTATTTAACAAACTGTAACTGAGTACTTCGTATGGATTAGGAATAAAAGTAATACAAAGGCTCATGGATACTGTTTGATAATCTAAGTAACTGAAGTGGAGTGAAGCATGTGAATATAGTACAAAAAATATTAAATTTCTTGCTGATTTGATACAAATTAACTAATATCAAGAAAGAGGAAATAAAACACATGATATGCCACCATATTAAGGTATTGGGAGGACAATTCATAGGACTGGGTCTTTGCCCACCAAGCATTTTGCGTGTAATTATAGAGTTAGGGAAAGCAGAGGACTTTTGGAGCCAGAATATTTGGGTTTGTGTCCTGGCTCTGCCTCCTACTAACTGTGAAAGGGTTTACCTGTCAGGTCTTCAGCTTTCTTATATGTAAAATGGGGGAAATAATATTCATGTTCTAGTGTTGTTGTTTGGATTAAATGATATAGCGATAATTTTCAAATCATCATTAAATGGTAGATTAGGGAAGGGTATGTAAGCATCCCAAATTTTCTCTATTTTAATTATAAACACACCTTTTCTCCTTCGAGAAAATGAAAAGGCTGGGGCTACCAAACAACACCAAAGACCAGAGAAGTGGTCTCAGTGCCAAAACCCAGCCCCAGGAGAGGGCAGCCCAACATAAGGCGGAGGGAGCCATGCCCTTGTTCCTTCCTAAGCCTTTCCAGCATCAGGCCCCAGGCCCAGAGCTGGCAGCCGTAGTGGCTAGAACTTGATAGTGACACTGACTGGAAGAAGCATCAAAGAGAAAGAAGCTGTGACAGCTGCCCCCAGCCCCAGAGCAGCAACAAGGGTGAGAGCACCCAAGAAGTGAAGATTCCAAAGAGAGAGAGCCATATCCCTCGGATTCCCAACTTCCAGTCACTTAGTACAATGAACGTGACCTTGACAGCAGCTTTTAGCTGCTGCAGGAGAAGCCAGTGACTATCCCTTCATGCAGAAGGAAACAAAAGCGTCCAGGGTTGGGACACAGAGGGTAGAGTTGAGTCCAGAATGATTCTTCCGGGGACAGTCAAGAACTGTTGTTTTCACTGAATTCTTGTATTTCCTGTAACTACATACCACTTTCTTTCCAGTTTCCTGCTTGGGAGACACCTGCTACCTGATCAGAACTGCAATCCTAGTGCATTGAGTACTTTCTGTATGCCAGATGCCTTACTAGATTGTATGTATCTATTTCACCTTCACAGCTTCATAGGAGTGTTATTCCCATTTCACAGATGAGGAAGAGAAGAAAAGTATCTTTTCCATGATCACACAGGGAAGAACTTGGATTTCAACCTTGGGTGACTGATTCACACAACCAGGCTGCTTCCAGCTCCCACTTTGTAGGTGCTCTGCTTTTATGGCTTGAATATTGAGTGAATCATGGGTCTGCTTCCCTCTTCACAATGCCCAAGAGATTCAAATATGGGCACTTATAGTTTTCATGGCTATTACTTACTTTGTCAGCTCCTGAGGAGGGCAATGGAACTGCAGATTGTACCTCGGGGAATTGTTGGAAGTGCTGTTCAAGGACCTTCCTCCACTTCAGATGACTCCGTGTGTGTGTGTGTGTGTGTGTGTGTGTGTGTGTGTGTGCACACGCACACACACAGTTACTGGCTGAACTAACATTGCACAGAGGGGACTGCGGTCTCACAGTCAGCAGTAGGAACAGAGCAATATTTCTGTCTAGTGTTTATATCACCTCACTTCTCCCAAGAAACCTCTCCTGAATGAATCTACCAGGTTGTTCATTCTCACACGTGGCTGTATAGAATGATTTATCTCAATCCTAACGTAAAAGCCTTTTCTCTGTTTCATTGATATCCATACTGAATAGTGTAGGTGCTCAGGAAGTATTATCACTTTGAAAGCACTATGATTATGTTGGGGGTGGGGAATGGAGGGGAGAAAGCTGTGAGAGGAGCTGGGCTTTCCCCCGCTCCGGTGCCGCGGCATGTAGGATCTTAGTTCCCTGATAAGGGACGGAAACCATGGCCCCTGCATTGGAAGGGCAGAGTCTTAACCACTGGACCACCAGGGAAATTCCAAGCTGGGCTTTTTGAATAAAAGGCACTTGCACGTGTAACCTGTATTTCCCCAGCCACAGCAGCCTTGGGGAGATTTTTTTTTAAAAATCAAGGGAGGGCTTCCCTGGTGGCGCAGTGCTTGAGAGTCCGCCTGCCGATGCAGGAGACGCGGGTTCGTGCCCCGTTTCGGGAAGATCCCACGTGCCGCGGAGCGGCTGGGCCCGTGAGCCATGGCCGCTGAGCCTGCGCGTCCGGAGCCTGTGCTCCGCAAATGGGAGAGGCCACAACAGTGAGAGGCCCGCATAACGCAAGAAAAAAAAAAAAAAAAAATCAAGGGACTTTGGGCTTCCCTGGTGGCACAGTGGTTGAGAGTCTCCCTGCCAATGCAGGGGACACAGGGTCGTGCCCCGGTCCGGGAAGATCCCACATGCCGCGGAGTGGCTGGGCCCATGAGCCATCGCCGCTGGGCCTGTGCATCTGGAGCCTGTGCTCTGCAATGGGAGAGGCCACAACAGTGAGAGGCCCGCATAACGCAAGAAAAAAAAAAAAAAAAAATCAAGGGACTTTGGGCTTCCCTGGTGGCACAGTGGTTGAGAGTCTCCCTGCCAATGCAGGGGACACAGGGTCGTGCCCCGGTCCGGGAAGATCCCACATGCCGCGGAGTGGCTGGGCCCATGAGCCATCGCCGCTGGGCCTGTGCATCTGGAGCCTGTGCTCTGCAATGGGAGAGGCCACAACAGTGAGAGGCCCGCATAACGCAAGAAAAAAAAAAAAAAAAAATCAAGGGACTTTGGGCTTCCCTGGTGGCACAGTGGTTGAGAGTCTCCCTGCCAATGCAGGGGACACAGGGTCGTGCCCCGGTCCGGGAAGATCCCACATGCCGCGGAGTGGCTGGGCCCATGAGCCATCGCCGCTGGGCCTGTGCATCTGGAGCCTGTGCTCTGCAATGGGAGAGGCCACAACAGTGAGAGGCCCGCATAACGCAAGAAAAAAAAAAAAAAAAAATCAAGGGACTTTGGGCTTCCCTGGTGGCACAGTGGTTGAGAGTCTCCCTGCCAATGCAGGGGACACAGGGTCGTGCCCCGGTCCGGGAAGATCCCACATGCCGCGGAGTGGCTGGGCCCATGAGCCATCGCCGCTGGGCCTGTGCATCTGGAGCCTGTGCTCTGCAATGGGAGAGGCCACAACAGTGAGAGGCCCGCATAACGCAAGAAAAAAAAAAAAAAAAAATCAAGGGACTTTGGGCTTCCCTGGTGGCACAGTGGTTGAGAGTCTCCCTGCCAATGCAGGGGACACAGGGTCGTGCCCCGGTCCGGGAAGATCCCACATGCCGCGGAGTGGCTGGGCCCATGAGCCATCGCCGCTGGGCCTGTGCATCTGGAGCCTGTGCTCTGCAATGGGAGAGGCCACAACAGTGAGAGGCCCGCGTACTGCAAAAAAACAAAAAAATCAAGGGACTTTTAACAAGAGTGTCTGTCTGGTCTGGTCCTTCCAGATGAATCATGGGAAGCTCCAGCCCCCTTCCAGGCTTCCTGGGGTAGCCAAGGAAATCCTCAGAGGGTGTGTCACCTCACACTGGATTTAATCCTGCAGCATGGAAGCATCTGCCACCTCTTCCCCAGTAGTACTTGCTCGCGTGTCAGGTTGTAGTCATACCCAACAACCAGATGGCCATGGTCCTTGCTTTTGACTCAGGTAGCACGGCCCAGGAGATCCCAGGTGGCTGACCTGAAGAGCATTTCTGGCTTGTAACCACTGCGGCCCGTGCCAACCACCTTCCAGCTGAACTGAGGAGTTTACTCCGCTCCCCCATTTGGGTTGTATTCTGTCACAGGCCACAGAGCTGCGCTGCCCAGCCTGTATTTTACAAGACGCTGATGATTAGCTTCTTATCGGACAGTCTTCCTCCCTGGACTCTGGTCTCTGGATACAGCAGGGCCAGAGGGAATCTGAACAACATAAACCTTGCTAACCTCAGGCCACCCCTCCCCTCTGACAATGACCCATTGTCCTTGGTCCAAGCTTGCACACCTCAACCTTCTTTGAGTGAATTCCTTCCCACAGCCTTACACGGTTCCTCTTGCGAATAACTCCCAGGCAGGCAGGACTTCCTGGCAGATCCTCCAGACATGGTAGTGGAATATCAGCCTTTGCACTGGTTTCCCAGACCCAGGTCTCACTCTAGAACTTTACTAGACATCGGCTCCCCTTGGTTATTTAGAACAGTGGATTCTAAAGAATTTCTGTGCCATAAGTGCTTCTCTCTGAAGGACCACTCCCCACTCACTCCCCGTACCCACATCAGAGTTACAACTGGGTTTGGAATTTTTTCCGGTTATATCATAAGACTCCTGTTTAGAAAGCTGTTTCATTCCTAAATTTTCATTTTAAAAAGTACTCTTTAAATTATTTAGCAACTAATCCTTGACATTAAATCCACTGGAATGGCCTATTTTATCCTAAATATATGTGAAATTAGTTATTAGTAAGGGTTATCCTATTTATGAAAATATTGTAGAAAATTGGAAACTTGGCAGTCAGCCAGGACTGTATATTTTAAACATTTTATTTTTTCTTTTGGAATAAAGTCCATGCTACCCATCTCTAAACTGAAAATTTCTCAGACATCTACTGAAGGAGGTTTAATGGTATTCCCACTGAGGACAAGATGAAAATTTGGGGCAGCTAATTATCTTTTTATGTGTGTGTGTGTGGTACGTGGGCCTCTCACTGTTGTGGCCTCTCCCGCTGCGGAGCGCAGGCTCTGGATGCGCAGGCTCAGTGGCCATGGCTCACGGGCCCAGCCGCTCCGCGGCATGTGGGATCTTCCCGGACCGGGGCATGAACTTGTGTCCCCTGCATCGGCAGGTGGACTCTCAACCGCTGCGCCACCAGGGAAGCCCAACTAATTATCTTTGAGAATTTTTGAAAAGGTCTCGACTTTAGGAACTCTACTGAGAGAAAAGCTAAATTTCAGTTGCTTCTCCTGTAACTTTTAATACCCCTCCCACCAAAAAAAAGAAAAAAAGAAAGAAAAAGAGAAAGCTTATATAGAATTTAATTAAACACAATCACAGCACATAGAATAATCACAACAAACACCAAAAAACACTTTTTTTTTTTAGTTTGGGCATGCTGAGGAGTTACCTTCAATTTTTGAAATATTTAAATTAAGTAAGTGGAATTTTGAATGTATTATCTTAGCTGTTATAATGTGGCTAATCTTGGTTAAGCTTGTAATGTGTTGCTTAGAAAAAGACAACTTAATCTTCTTATTTCTTGTCCCCAAGGAGAAGTTTATGCATATGTAATCAGAATAATCCTGACTAATAATTAAACTAAGGGTCTTCCAGCTTCCTGATATTGTGAACTTGTCCTAAATTTTTTCACTCTCTCCAGCAGTTGTTTTAATTTGGATCTTGTCTGTACGAAGTGTGTAGAAGTGAATTGTGATGTTTTGCATGAGTTTTTTCCTGGATTCACTGGACTCATCTTTATTGAACTAAATGAAACAGACCAAGAGAAAAATATACAGGGGATATCCTTGTTTGAATAGCTTAGTAGAGATAGCTCTATTGCATAGTAAAGGGCAAATGCCCCGTTGCCCTAAACTTCAGTGGTTTTGTAAAGCAGTAGAAAACAAGCAAGTGCAGGTCAGTCTCTGAGAGGCAGAAAGAGAGAAGTGGAGGTACACTGACAGCAGCTGATAAACACAAGACCGGAGGCTGTAGGTAGAGAGTGTCGTCACATTAAATAATTATTTCAAATAATCTATGCGAATTCAACTATGCTTGCGAGAGAGACGTTAAAATAGCACCTGCCTGCCATGCCGCTCAACGATCATCCTTCCCAGAGTGAGTCACGCAAGAGACATGAGTCTGCTGTGACCCGAGCCTCAGTTCCCTTGTGAACTTCTTACCATATTTGAATATTCAGTGTGGCCCTTCAATACGAGTCAATTAGTTATCTGCTGCTCAACCAAAGAAACAAATCTACTCCAATGCCAAAAGAAAGACTAGTAGTTCATGATAGATGGTCTCATCTCCAAAGGGGGCTTTCCACAGAAGTTTCAACGGTAATTTTCAACATCTCCACTTTGTCTTCAGCTGATTTGAGAATGCCACCTCTGAGTAATTTGCTACTCCAACATACAGCCATCTTATTACTGTTTACCTCCATCCCCATTCCCATCACCTCTCAGGGAAAAACCTATGATTTCTCTTCTCTGTTCCATATACACGTGTTAAAATACAGAACTAAGTGATTTGTCTCCAGATCACTCTTTAGCCAGGAGGAGCTCAGCAACGCCATCCAAACCTGGGCCATTGTTGACAACATACACCACTGTATACTTCGTCAATTTCTGCTCAGTTTCAACTAGTGGAAACCCTGATTCCAACTTCTCCAGTCTGAGACTCTGGTGTCACCTTCACAGTGAGGTCTGCCCCCACCAAGCTATTTAAAACAGTTATATCACTTATCAACATTCCCAATGCCTCGTGCCTTGGTGTCTTTTTTCTTTTTCTCATGGCTTTATCACTATCTCACTTTTTTATTTTGGCTATTTTATTCTGACTTTTCTTCGGACACTTCCAACTTTCTTATTATTTTATTGTTTGTTGCCTGTCCCCCCATACTAGAAGTAAACTCCACAGGGCAGGGATCTGTATCAGTCTGTCCACTGATGCATCTCAGTCTCCTAGAACTGTGCCTGGCCTGAGACAGGTGTTTAATACATATATGCTGAATGAATATGTGAGGCTTCTGCATCTGAATTTCCTGGGGAGAAATAGTTTCAGGGGTAGTCACTGGCTTATAGTTCTTACATCAGTGCTACATTCTTTCACTTTATCATCATAAAAACAGGCCATTGCTAATTAGCAAAAATTTTCAAAATTGCTCATCAGTTACTAAACGCACATGAAGGTACAATGTCCAAAACGATTGACCATTTTTATAATAGATCAAAATCCATTACTGCAAATAGATTTGGAGCAGAAATTTATATGACAGAAATATCTAAATCTAGCCAATGGTCCATTTATTTTAAATTAGGTTCTTAACCACAAAATCCTATTACTGTAAAGTGATTTAAAGAGATTCTTCATCTTCTCTTTAATGTAACTTAACATTAAGTATTAAGGAGACTTCAATTAGATAGTTTGATGAGGAATCTACATTTTCTAGACCACAAGAGTAAAATAAATGACACTTTCCTAAACTCTGCTGTTATCAAACTCTCAATAATGGCTGTCTCTTTCTGAAGTGTTTTTCGTAGTGCAGTAGGCAAGTCTTGAACTTTTACCTCTTTAATTTTCACCTGCAAGTGCCCTAAAGGGTAAAAATAATATTTTTTAAAGTTTGAAGAATTATTTAAAATACCAATCCACATTTTTCTTAATAACGTTAGAAATATAACACTGCCTGCTCACTTCAGGTGCACCATGATGTATCTGATGGAATTGATATTAGCAACTCAATGAAGTGCCATTTCAGTGTTGTGGGTCACATTTTTCTCTGTCTATTGAAAGTCTAGTTTGTCCAGAGTCTCATTTCTTCATGTTCAGCCATTGTAATTTGTACAGCTGATTTGAGCTGCAAATGTATGGAGACCATATTTTCTGAAACCAAAACAGGCAGCATGCTGTAATGGTTTTGAAATTCAAACATGAGTTGATTAGTATTCTGCAGGCACCCCTCCCGGGCTGGGCCTGACTTAAGGCATGTTCTCTAACTATCCTGAGACTCAGTTTCTTCATTCAGAAAACGAGCCTATTAACACCCAGTTGGCAGTATTACTGTGGTTAAACTCTCAATACAGTGTCTGGCACCTAGAGGCTATTATAAGCCATAAGTTGTAACTGTAATCATAATCATTAATTTTTCTGACCAGATCCTTAATTTATCTGAGAAATATCAAATAGGCACAAAACATAAATCTCTTAATTATGTTTAATCAATTGCATTTATAGAAAAACATTACATGGAGTCAATGTTATCCTAAAATTCCAGGTCATAGAATCATTCTTTATAGATCTTGATTCTTGCCCAAGGGCCTGGAAGTCATTTTAACATTTTAGGAGGCCCAAAGATCACTAGTGGTCTTTGTTTAAGCAAAGGGACATATATACGTACTATATATTTCTCATTGTTTTGGGTTGAATTGTGTCCCCTACAAAAAGACATCGAATTCTAACCCCCAGTACTTGTGAATGTGATTTTATTTGGAAATAGTGACTTTGCAGATCATCAAGTTGAGGTAATTAGGATAGGCCTAATTCAATATGACTGTGTCCTTATAAAAAGGGGAAATTTGAACACAGAGACAGAGGCACACAGGGCGAACACCATGTGAAGATGAAGGCAGAGATCGGGGGGATGCCTCTACAAGCCGAGGAAGACAAAACAAAGGAACACCAAATATTGCCAGCAAAATGCCAGAAGCTAGGAGAGAGTTCTGGAACAGATCCCTTCCTCAGGGCACTCGGAAAGAACCAACCCACTGACACCTTTCTTGGATTTCTGGATACTAAATTTCTGTTGTTTAAGCCACCAGTCTGTGGTACTTTTTTATGGCAGCTCTAGCAAAGTAATAGATTCACCCAAGTCACACAGTGACTGTTGAGGGAAGAGGGAAGCGGTGTATTTGCAATTCCCAGCATTGCTGCAATATCAATATGCTCAACTTCTAGTTCTGAGAAGGTGAGCAGAGTCTAGAGTGTATATTTCACCTGGCAATCTAAACATACCTTGTTGCCTGGCCATCGGCTGAAAAGGGAGAGAAGTAAGTTGAAGACATGCAAGCTCGCTGAAGTGTTGCCAAAAGATGGTGCTGATACAGAGGTCTTAACGTTCTTTCCCCGCTTCAGGTTCAGGCAAAGAAATCTTGCCACCATCAGGGCAGGTATTTTTTTCTTTATATCCAAAGAAAGAAAGCTTTAAGCGTTCACCCTTCCCCTAGCTTCCTAAAGTGAGCTGCAGCAGCAGCAGCTGGGCAATTACTAGTCTTAGCCTGCAAAGCATCATGGGGCTAAAAGAAGATTCATCGCTTCCCACTTCCCCACCCCAAAGCAGACCTTATCCAGCCCACCTGCGGCTAATGCACCCAGCAGAGATATCAGCTGTTGGTGCTTATCCTGAATCAACCAGTGTAGTGTTGGAAAGGCTCCATGAGGACACACACACCCACACATTTGGGGTCTCTAAACAATGTAGTCACTAGTAGTCAAAGTTTATCAACTACCTGGTTTATGGCAAGCACTGTGCTAAGCATTTGCTTGCATTATTTAGCAAACATTCATTCAACTATGATTAAGAGCCTACAATGTAGAAACCATTGAAGAGGGTGCAGGAGATAAGATGATGACTAGGACAGATACAGTCGTTACCTACGGCAGAAAGTATTTTTTGCTTATCAAATATCCACTACAACTTTCTTTCCCAATTTAGACTGTGCAAAATCTCACTCTCCCAGCCTCCCTTGCAGCTTGGAGTTGCAAGCAACCTGGTTATGGCCAAGCTCAAGAATGAAAAGTTTGCTTTCCCACTAAAATGAGACAAATATGGGTATCTTCATCTCTTTTCCTTTCTTCTGGTTTTGTTTTGGATGTGATGGCTGGAGCTGCAGCAGCCATCTTGAACATGAAGTAAAGCCCAAAAGAGCCAAAGGGACATCGTGATATTGTTGAGCCTCTGAAACATTACCAGCAGCCACTATGTCTGTACTTTTTTTTGATGAGGAAACTGGATCTCTATTTGTTTAACCCACAGTTTATCAGGTTTTCTGTTAGTTGTAGCTGAATGGATACAGTTGCTTTGATGACACTTGTAGTCTATCTGGGGAGACAGACATAACCAATTTATTTCACAAAAATGATTTAATTGGCATTGTGACAAGTGCTATAAAGGAGAATTATAGGGCACTAGGAGCATGCATAATGGGTCTGTCCAATTCCAAGTCTAAGCTCTCTGAGAACAGAGCTGGGGATAAGCCAAATTCTGCCACTTAACTAGTTGCATAACTTCGAGCAAATTACTTAACACTTCTAAGCCTCAATTACTTCTGTAATCTGTGAAATGGGGAATATAATATTATCTCTCATAGGCTTGCTGTGAGGATTAAGTGATAAAATACATATAAAATGGTTTGTAAGTTCCTGGCATATAGTAAGCCTAATTATTATTATAAGTAAGCATTATTATATTGTGGTATTATATTATGTATCACACATATGTTAATAGCACATATATATATTAAGTATTCTTACAGTAGGCAGAATTCTAAAAGACCCCCCCCAAAATTCTCACTCTCTGGTATACAAACCCTGTATAATCCCCTCCCCTGAGTGTGGATAGAACTTTTTATATAATAATATAGATTCTGGGTAGTAAACTATATTGACAAAGATAAGCAATGAATAAGGAGTAAATTTAGTAAAATTTTTTATCATACATAGGAGTCATTTTAAATGTTGATTCATTTTTGAGTACAAAAATAAGAGAAATATATTTTAGAGGGTTTTAAAAATTTAAACATATCCTTAGGAGAATGAATAACAAGATGTCCACATTCTAAATCACAAAAAAAGTGGGCAAAAATTTCTTTATATTGCCGAAGAAAAACAAAACAGTATGAAAAGCAAGAAAACATTAAAAACAACAGTATAAAACAAGATGATATAAGACCAATCATAACAGTTATTACAACAGATACAAACATTAAACATGACTACTGAGAGATTAGAAGTCCAAGATACAGTTAAAACTTGAAATTCAAACTATGCTCTAGGACACAAAGTTGGCAGATCTGGGATTTATCCTCCTTCTCTTGGGCATTGAAGCTTATGCGCTTTCTGCTACATCATGCTGTTTACCTAAATATGCTAATGAAATGAAATTCTTTACATTTCAGATATTTAAGTTCATTTTATCTACATATGTAAATAATATGTGCTAATTAAATAGTATAATGTTTCTTTTATTGTTGAGGGAGTAAATAGGTTTCCTGAAAATAGATCCATTGTGTATTCTGATACACAAAATTTTTTAAAAGTACTTGAATTTGATGATATACCACTCCTGTGATTATATCACCTAATATGGTGAAAGGGAGGTTATTGAGGTGGGCCTGCCCTAATCAGGCAAGCTCTTTAAAAGCAGAGTTTTCTCCAGATTGTAAGAACCTGAGAAAGAAGTCAGAGAGCTGTACTCCTGTTGGTCTGAAAGGAGCACCGACCATGCTGTGAACTATGGCCACATGGCAAGGAGCTGCAGACAGCCTCCAGGAACTGAGAATGGGCCTGCCCTACAGCCAGCAAGAAAATAGAAACCTTGCTCTAACAGCAGGAAGGAAATGCATTCTGTCAACAACATATGAGCTTGGAAGAAGAGACCCTGAGTCTTACGTGAGATGGGAGCCCCAGCCAATGCCTTGATTTCAGCCTGGAGAGACCCTGAGCAGAGAACTCAATTAAGCAAGACCTACAGACCTGTGAAATCATAAATTTCTCTTGTTTCATGGCACTAAGTTTATGGTAATTTGTTATGCAGCTATAAAAAATGAATATTATATATCATATTATATTTTGTGGAAAGATATATTGCATTATATATTGCATCAGGTTAAAGTCTAAGATGCTTTTTCAAAGAGATTCAAAAATACAATGGATTAGAAAACATTGGCATTTATTTCCCTCACACACTGAGGTCCTGAAGTGGGCAGTGCAGATCCAGGTCAGCTTTCCTCTGCATAGGCACTCAGGTGCTCATGTTTCTCCCATTTTGTTACCCTGGCAACCCCCCCTCAGAAAGAGCCTTGTCTTCACCTGCATGGTCAAAAATGGGTCCTGGGCAGACTGGGAAGAGTGAGAGAGATCAGGCCCAGAGCATCAATTTCATTTTAAGCAAATGATGCCGGGGTCGTACTCATCACTTCCATTCACGTTCCATTTTTGAGAATTGAGTCCTGTGACCACACCTAGTCTCAAAGGAGAAAGGGAAATGCAATCTTGGGGTGGGATGGGGATAAGCCCAGGAGAGGAGAATGGATTTTGCTTAACAGTGAGCAGTTTGTACCACAAATATTATAAAATGATAATAATCACTGTGCTATACCACCAAATTACTCTCCAGCCTTGCTTTCCTGCT
>NW_006790307.1:3549339-3570724 GCF_000442215.2 Lipotes vexillifer
TCTTTGTTTTATTACTTCGGAGAGGGCCACATTTAACTGCAGCAGAGACACCTCACAATTTTGTTTTGCTGAGTCATTCATTCATGAGGCAATGTTGACCTCTGCCTGCAATAGCAGTTACATTCACGTCCACCATACTGCTCGCCACTAATTATTGCAATTCATCATCAAGTATAATCTTCTTAGTGCTTTGTGAACAGGTACGAATATGTTCTAGTCAGTGGTTTTATCCACCTACCCATCCTCACCTGTGACCTGGCGGGAAGGAGGGGAATGCTAAAAACGGCAGGAGGCAGAGCCCTCCCTACACACAGCCTGGCATTTCCCTACCCTTCATCTTGCCCCCTCTGGAGGATTTTAGGAAGAGGCCTGGTACAGGTTAGGGCCCATTTTCCTGGTACTTAGTCAATGGGCTAAGAGAGTTGTGCATTGCTGGGCAGCATGGTACTCGTGGCAAGAAAAGTCGTGAGGGCAGCTTCCCATTTTCTTTGGGATTAGGCTGATCAAAACACCCCTCTGCTGAGACTCCACCAGGGACTGCGGATGGGTGTTTTGCAGGGATATGGAGAGAACAAATCTTATTTTGTTGAATGAATAGTCATTCAATAGTCATTTCCCTTATCCATTTTAAGGGAAAAGGGGACATTTTCCACAAATTTTCAGAACTCCTGCCACAGAAGCTTATGGATTGTTTATTTCCTTTCCTCTAAAGTTAGAGCCCAGGGTCAAGGATATTTTTCAAAATATCATGTATTTTGCCAACTGTATATAACTCCATGTTTTATTTCATCCACAAGACTTTTTTCTAATGCTCTTTTCTCTGGGCTGTAAGTTGATGATACCACCAGGCCTTGAGAAAAAGTCAGTCTGCCAATAGAATTGCTATCAAGTATCAAAAGCTCTCAGATTCTAATAACATCTTTTATAAAGGAACTCAAAGCACCTCCCCAAATGATAAGCCCCTTCTCTTATTCTGGTCTACACTCTCACAGCAAATAGGACACTTAGTTATTAGCAATATTTAGTTATTATTTCCTCCCAAGAATATTTGTGTGGTTTTTTTTTGTTTTTTTGTTTTGTCACACTGCCTGGCTTGTGGGATCTTATTGCCCCAACCAGGGACTGAACCCAGGCCCTCAGCAGTGAGAGTGCAGAGTCCTAACCACTCGACTGCCAGGGAATTCCCCAAAGAGTATTTCTTAAGTAGCAGAATCCATTTTATTTCCAGTCAACCCATCTCAACAAATGGTTCAATTCTCCATACACTAAATTCAATCTCTGCAGAGGCAGAAAGTTGGTCTTTGTAACTCCTGGCTAGGGCAGTCTCATGTAAGAAGAGAGATCATGACCCTCTGGAATGGCTCAAAGTATGGTTAATATACTGACCAGACAACCTAAGCAAGATGGGATCTAAGGCAGGAAAAGGAAGAAGTAAGGAATGTGACTCTCTTACTGCTGTCTCTTTCCCAACACTTCTCAATTCCAAGGACAAGGGATGGACCTGTGCTTTATTAAAATAACAGGCAAGCATGCAGGTGAGGACGATGGCTGCCAGCAGTGTTAGGCCTCTACCTGATCAGGTAGGTACAAAGAAGAAATAACTTTCTCCTCTAAATTTCTGAGAACACAAGCTCTAGGTACCTGTACAGAAGGAGTATTCATTCCCATTATGGTTTTTTCCAGACCTCTGGTGAGCTACTGAGGTAGGTCTAATTAACCATTAAACAAACTAACAATATCTTGAATTTGCTTGGCCATTTGTAGTCTTCCCAGCGTTTCACATCTTTTATCTCGGATTTTGCTTGCAGCAGCTCATGGGAATAATAATCATAGGAGCTCTATCATTGGACATTTGTGGACATGCTGTGTGCCAAGTGTACACATGCTCACTCACTGAATCTTCACACAATCCTGAGACTTAGGTTCTATTATTAGCCCCATTTTACAGATGAGGCTTAGAGAGGTTGAGATTCCCAAGTTCACCCGGTAATATGTGACAGAATCAGCACCGAGAACCTGGCTCCAAGGCTCAGGTGCTAAACCACTACACTTTGTTGGCTCAACGGCATTTACAACATAAGTGACGAGTAACCAGGAGCATTGGAACTAAGACCTATTTGTCCTGTTGCTTTTTTTTATTTCACCATTCTGCTGGTTTGGGGGCCTCTGATGCTTTATGCTCTAGATAATCTTCTCTCCTAGATCCACTGTGGCTGTGGTTTTCTTCACTGTGGTTACTCGGGAATGAACCTTTTCTCTCAGGTCAAGTTCGGGATTTGAAAACTTTAAATTCCTTCAAGTTGACATTTTACCGTGTCATAGTCTCAAGCCTCCTGCAGCTTGTGAAGGAGTGATTTCAGACATGTACTCCCCACAGCTCAGAGAACAATTCATTTCAATCCTGGGACATTGCCCAGAATTCAAGAAAACTGGATGATCCTTTCAGTCTGGCTTTTCATTTCCTTTATTGTCAAAACCTATGTCTACAGGCACAAACTACTAGGTAAAGAGGTGGGGAAAAAACAGCGTTCTAGATCAGCGGTCCCCAACATTTTGGCACCAGAGACCATGTTCATGGAAGACAATTTTTCCACGGGGCGGGGGAGGGAGATGATTCAGGCGTTAATATGAGTGACTGGGGGGGGCGGCAGATGAAGCTTTGCTAACTTGCCTGCAGCTTACCTCCTGCTGTGCGGCCCAGTTCCTAACAGGCCACGGATGGGAACCGGTCCGAGGCCCAGGGGCTGGGGACCCCTGTTCTAGATGATAGCCTTTACGTGGTGTTTTGTGTTGGGAAACAAAAAGTCCAGATAATTGATGAGTTTATTTATTCATCTGGATATTCTGGAATCATGTATACATTGGAAAAATATGCTCTATAAGGATTTATCACTAATTAAAGAATAGTTGTATTAACCCACCCAATTTAATCATAATAAAATCTGTTCAGTAGATCTAAAATAAGTCCAATGAGTCTAGGAAAAAGAAAAGTTCTAATTATTTGTGCCAGAGAATGGCTTTAAGAGATAAACATTAGGGAAGGTTCTATGACAGTCTTTTGACAACTCAAACGTATTTAGAAAGTGGAGACAACAAATGCAGTAGAAATGTCTTCAGAGACTTAGCTTGAAATAAACAAAATTATAGCATTCTCCTGGGGACTCGTTCTTGATAGGATGGCTATTGATCAAAAACAGTCTTGAAAAAGTGATAAAGGGGCTACGGGGTTGAACATTTATTTTCCCTGTTCCTTAAATTCTGCTATTTACTATCGGTGACTTTTTAAAAAATCAGCCAAAATTTAGAGTTGTCAGCAGCTAACCTAATTTAATTTTAATTTTATTTAAAATTACATTCAATAACAAAGTTCTATTCTATTTAAAAGAATCAAATGATTCTTTTAAACAATAAGCATAAAATCCATTACTCAAAGTCAATAACAATTCTAGAGATTGTTTTAGTAGAAAGTAAGGCTATTTTTAACAATGGCAAAGTTAAGCATTATTTGCAAATTTATTTTTTTAATATTTCATAAATGTATCGGCAAAGGAGTTGGCCATCTCCAACACACTTGGTATAGATGACATGGAAAGAAGAAAGGAATTAACATTTAGTGATTCAGAGCTATATATTGAGGAATAATATTAAAAAGCATACAGATCTTTATGATAGATAAGCAAAAATTTTTACAGTCTATTGTCTGCCCGTATCTCCACATCCCATAGCACACCCAGAGCAGAGCAGAGCCATCCCTCAACCTGGACTGCTTACTTAAGGATTACAATGTGTGAGGGAAATAAACTCCTCAAACATTACATTATTCTCTAATCCTCCATAATTTAGGATCTCTTTGAAAAAGTATCTTAGACTTTACTTGACACAGTGCTCTGGCTAATCGCTTTAGAATGACAACCTTGCCCCAGCCCAAAGGAATTCTTTTTTAAATATGTATCACTTAGGCTACTTGCTTCTTGAAAGTCTGATGCCCAATCCATTGTCAATATTGAGAATGAACTGGACAAAAAAATGTCTTTTGGACCAGATGGCATCAGTAGGAAACTCCCTTCCAGCTCCCTTACTTCTGTAATGGTGGGATGGCAACTACTGGGAAGAGACTGGGCAAGGTATTGTAATATTTTGACTCATAACATTTTCACAAAAGCAACTCTTTCCCCGTCAGGTTTGGACAGGTCGTGTACCTGACTTTCCTGGTGTGGGAATGCCATGTGCTAATAGAACCACATGAGAGGTAAATTCTGAGGTAGATTCTGCTACCTCTCAGTGTATCTTGTTTCCATTTATCCCAGGACCCCAAGTGGCCAAAAAAAGTTTTGAAAGGAAGAGTGGGGTTCCTGGTTACTTTAATAGTATATTTCATGGTCTATTTAAAATTTCATTTTCACAACAAACCTTCAAGTTAGGTAATACTCTGCTCATTTTACAGTTGATAAAACACTCCAAAAGGACAGGAAACTTGCCAGAAGCTAGTGAGTTGGGAAGAAATAAAGCAGGATTTAAAGCAGGTGAGTTTCCCTCTAGAGTCCCAAGCTTTCCCACCGACTCTTCCCTTTTCTTCCTTCTATGCCATGTGGGTTCTCTTCCACTCCCACCTAAGTAAGGGACTGGCATTTAACAAGGGGTTGGGTGGGATGCCAAGATAAGAACAGCACCAAGTGTATAGAACAGAGCTGCTTGTTAGAGGACCCTTCCATATGCCCAGGCAGTTCAATGAGCTGGGAGGCAGCAAGTGCAATGGAAAAAAACCAGATCTTGAACTCAGAGCAGGGTTCAAATTCCATCTCCACGGTTACTGAATGGTGTCTGCTGCCTGCAATTAGTGTGGCTAGATGTGACACTAGATTCCTAGGAGACACATAATCAATGCACCACAGCCTCTCCACTAAATCCACTGCATCTACCCTCCCTCCCTGCAAAGTGTGTGTTCCTGACTCCCAAGCCCCGCCTGCACGTTAGAGTTTATACCAGGGGGCTCTGAGCCCTCTTTCCTAGTCCTGCCAGGCCTGAGAAGTCTTTGTGTTGACATCTTATCCCCAACCTACCTAGTTTTCAATCTCTAATTTTTAGTTAGAAATAGAATTGAACTTGTCATGGTTGGAACTTCTTGATGTGGAAGGTAGATTCCTCCCTAGGAATCTTCCAGCCCCCTGTTCTCAGTTTCCTCTAGAAACTGAGAATCGTACTCCCTCCTCCTTTAGCAGAATCGTACTCCCTCCTCCAAGTCCCAGCATGGAGCTGCCAGCATGCCTCATGGCTCTGGCTCCCCAGATCATCTCAGAGGTAGCCTTGGAACACTTGCTGGGCTGCACTGGGCATCTAACGGGATTTGTGCTCACTTGGATTTGCACAAATCACCTCCAGCCTGGATCTCCTGATCCCTCTCCAGAGTGGTGAGGACGAAGCAGAGATTCTCCAGAAATAAAGGATAAATCTGCCACTTTCCTGGTGAACATCTTTCTTCCCACCCTCCTGTCATTCAGTGTCTACATTTTCACAGACAGCACCATATTTTCTGAAGATTTTTGGGGAGGTGAGAAGAAAGTGGGTTGAGAGTATCACTATCCTACTACAGAATAGATTCCATTTGATAAGGTATAATTTCTAGAATAAGCTTCTCTCTTGACATTAGAGTTCTTATTGCATTTTCAGAGAAATGTATTAGTTACTGAATCTTTCACCACTTTGTATTATGATAAATTTTAAACACATTCAGAAGTGTATAGAATAGTACAATGAACTACTTTGTATTATGATAAATTTTAAACACATTCAGAAGTGTATAGAATAGTACAATGAACTACCATGTAGCCATCACCAGCTTCAATAATTGTCAATTCATGGCCAATCTTCTTTCATTTATACTCTATTCCACATCTCCTATCTCCTAGATTATTTTATACAAATCCGAAAGTTTATATCACTTTATCCATGAATATTTTATAATACGTCTTTTAAAAATAGGGCTTCTTTCTTTAAAAAATAATCACAATACCTTTATTACACCTAAAAGTTAATAATAATTCTCTAATATTATCAAATACCCAGTCTTCAGATTACTCTGATCATTTGACCTAAGAGATCATTTGTTTACAGTTGCTTTGTTCAAATCAGGAGCCAAACTTATACATAATTATATTAATGTGTACAAGAGCATATGTTACACACTAATATGTCTCTAAAGTTCTTGGAATACATGTATCTTTTCCTGTTTTGTCTTTCTTGCTGTTTGTAGAAGAAAGATATTTTGTCCTACAGAATTTCACACATTCTAGATTTTGCTGATCGCCTTCCTGTGATATCCTCTGTCTCCTGTATTTCCTATAAAATTGACAGATGTAGCAGCCTCTACACGAGATAAGAATCTCGTTCAGTTTTTATGAGTATTTTACAGTTAGGGTTGTATATTTTCTTTTGCATCATATGGGGAGGCACAGAGTGTAGAGTTGATTCCTTTCTGTACTGTTAAACTTGATCAGTGGGTTCTGATATTGTCAGCTTGATCATTTTTTATAAAGTTCTCCATTCGTTTTTCACCTATGGGTTTAGAAGCCATTGACTATCATTGCCCAGATTCTTTATTTCATTAGGGATCATAAAGTGGTGATATTTAATTTCTAGTATCCCTTCTGCATTTATTAACTGCAATTCATTAACACAAACAAATGAACTTGACTTCATCAACTCTTTGGTTACTCTGAAATAACCATGGTTCTTATAGTAAAAGCATGGTAAAAAAAAAATGATAAACGCTCGGGCTTCCCTGGTGGCGCAGTGGTTGAGAGTCCGCCTGCCACTTTAGGATACCAGGTTCGTGCCCCGGTTCGGGAAGACCCCCACTTGCCGCGGAGCGGCTGGGCCCGTGAGCCATGGCCACTGAGCCTGCGCGACCGGAGCCTGTGCTCCGCAATGGGAGAGGCCACAACAGTGAGAGCCCCACGTAACGGAAAAAAAAAAAAAAAAAAAAAAAAAGATAAATTCTTGATTCTGTTTCTCCTCCTCCTTCTGGCTACCGGTTTCCAAAGATGACTAAATGAGTATTTTTAAGTATCATTATAAACTTGTGGGGGTTTTTTGTTTTTTGTTTTTTTGCGGTACGCGGGCCTACCCACTGTTGTGGTCTCTCCCGTTGCGGAGCACACGCTCCGGACGCGCAGGCTCAGCGGCCATAGCTCACGGGCCCAGCCGCTCCGCGGCTCGCGGCAAGGGGGGGTGTTCCCGGACTGGAGCACGAACCCGCGTCCCCTACAGCGGCGGGCGGACTCTCAACCACTGCGCCACCAGGGAAGCCCTAAACTTGTGTATTTTTAAACATATTTAATACAGTTGTCTATGGATAACATTCTTTAGACTGTAAGTATGGATATGCAATTATAGATAACGGAAAGGCAAGGACTATATGCTAATCTAAATCAGGAAATTCTGAAGGTATATAAAGGACAGTTGGCAGAAATTCGATCAAGCTACGAAAAGCAATCAACCACAAAAAAACCCTCGAAGCTTTTTCTCCAGCAAGCAAGGAGACAGGGAGCAGTGATGGGCAGACTAAGGAGCTCGCAGAGCCAGTGAGTCAGCCCTGGGGCAGCTGCAGTGAGAATCAGACTTTGAATCCGAACTAAAGAGGTAGAGCTGGGAGCCAGAGAGGAAGGTGTGAGTAAACCCGGGATCAAAGGGAGGAATGGGAGCCAGCAAACCCAGCAGGGAACCTCCAGAGACAGCTTTTGAATCAGCCTGAGGAGTTAAACTACAACAACCTAATTTAAGTTCGAAGCAACTGTGCATCTGTACATTGACTAACCGCATATGAGCTAAGATGCGCTCACTTCTGTCGTTGTGCAGTCCTGCTGGGCATGTATTACAGCTCAGAGATTATAACAGGAGGAAGACAGCACAAACAGGGGAAAGGAAGAAAGAGAAAAGCCTTACGTTCAAGAATATAATCTTCGGAGCAGAAATATTTCAATTCTTCCCTCTTCTCATGCAGTCACCCAAAGACACTAGGAAAATTCTATGGAGATTGTCGAGGATCTATGTTATCCCAACAGAAAGCCATAGCTGACACAAATATTTTTATATTCTGCCTTAAGCTAATGTAAAAATGAATGTCACAACAATTTTGATGAAGATTTTTACCATGAATTTTAAGGAAAGGTATAATAAAATCTTCAGAGATCACAGTGTAGGAAAGGCTCTTAAAGGTCATATAGTTGTAGTCCTAAATGAGAATCAGACAATTCTTATTCCATTAGAAAAAGCTGACATTTAGATGAACTAATTCAGCAGAGGGCTAAGCTCTTGCCTCCTGGGCATGGAAGAAATAACAGCTTTATGAAAGAGTTTTAATAATAAAAAGTAACAAGCAAAACAAACATAACTCACAATCATTGTAAATTTTTCTAACAAGAAGTATTCTCATATTTTTTGAAATTGTAGATTGCCTATTCAATTTTCCTTTTAGAATTAGTAGTTTCAAGCCACGTGCAAAAGATTAACCTTGAGACCAGAATTTAGAATAAATATGGAAGTATTTTGAACTGAAATATAAAATCAAACATGTGGATTTGGGTAAAATTATATTTCATTGACGTTTTTCTTTTTGTTGAACATAGTTTCATTTATCTACCCTTAACTAGAAGAGAGAAATTTTATGTTTTTAAAAGATCCTTATCTCTTGGCCTTCTTTTATCCTTCCTTTTATTTGAAATACATTAAGGCCTCTGAAAAACAGAAAGTTTACCAGACATAGTATATTTTCACTTAAAATATTGTGACCATTTGTAACATGTCTTATGACAGAATGGTCATAGCCTTAACTTCAGCCTGTTTTTCCTATTTTTTAGCTGCTAAACAAAGCACCCTTTCCAAAATTGCCTACAAAAAAGTCACATTTAATGGTTCAAAGCATAACTTGACTTTTGAAAGTATTTTCACTTCCTTAGCAAGGTAAATCCTCATTATTAACATTGAGTATTTTAGGGCAAGTTCACACCTGAAGTTGGAGCTCACTCTTCACCAACATTCCTCCCTCAATATGCAATCTATTGTCTTTTAAGGAAATGCTAGATGAACATCAATAAATGTGTACATAAATCTGAAAATAAGTGTTTAAACATAACACACATTAATTAAAGGAATGTATTTGGAAAACTATTTCAGTGGATATCTCCTAAGGCAATGGCAATATTACCTCTTCAAATTGTGTGTGCATGTGTGTGTGTGTGTGTGTGTCTCCAGATGATACCAGAATAACCATTATAGTATTATGGAGTATTATTTTGAGGATGTAAATGAAGATTCCATAACTAGTCTCTACAAAATTTGGTGTTACCCTCTCCTCCCCTACAATAGTTTTAAAATATAATTTTAATTATGCTGTGCAGACACTTGCAAGCTTCAATGAACCAAATGCTGTCCTTGCATTGTGTGTCAGAAGACTAAGCCAGAAATATCCAATGTTCTGTTTAAACAGTAATAAGACAAATTCTGAATGCCTCGTTATTCTTTTTTTGTTTTGTTTTGTTTTGTTTTGTTTTTTTGCGGTACGCGGGCCTCTCACTGTTGTGGCCTCTCCCGTGGCGGAGCACAGGCTCCGGACGCGCAGGCTCAGCGGCCATGGCTCACGGGCCCAGCCGCTCCGCGGCGTGTGGGATCTTCCCGGACCGGGGCACAAACCCGTGTCCCCTGCATCGGCAGGCGGACTCTCAACCACTGCGCCACCAGGGAAACCCCCGTTATTCTTATTTTAACAGAAATCATGATATTCTGAATATTTCATAGGGATATTAAAACCTCAAGAACCAATAATTTTGAAGTAGTTTTCCCATCCAAATAAGATACGACTTATTTAGATATGAAATATCTTAAATCAGATATGACATATCCATAAAAGATATGACAACAAAATAGTTACATGAATTCCATCAGCCAGGCTTGAAAACATGTCTTATTGTTGTAGTCACGCTCTTTCTGAAGACCTGAGTTACTCTGTAACCACTACCCATCTCCCAACACAGTATTCTTAGAAACTGTTTACTCACGGGAATGACTGTTACATTATTTGTCAAGGTAAAAATGGTGTGGAAAAATTGACCTGACTTAGAAAAGAATGATTGATTCTTTCAAACTGCCCACCCCGTCTACTTTTGTGGAGTGAAACAAAATAAGTAGACAAAGAGAGTAAGTTGTGTGTGTGTGTGTGTGTGTGTGTTGTGTTCCAGAAAGATTACTTTAAACCAGACATAAGTTTAGCTATTTTACAGAAGATAGCTCTGTGTCTCTCCATGGATCAGTGATATGGTCATTTTTGACCTCTTGCAGCACAACTCAAATAATAAAAAAATCAAGTTAGACTTGCTATTCATTCCAAAGTAAAACTGACTTTCAGATCATTATCAGACCAAAAGCTCAGTAAACAAACTTTTGAACCATGAAACAACTCCCAGGTGGTGCCTCCTAGAGTCAGGCAATTCTAGCCTTCATTATGGAAAACAGAAAATGTCTCCATAGAAGCAAGCCTGTGTCAGCAACTCAGTTCTATAACCCCTCTCCCTCTTCATCTTAGGAGTAGTGTGATGTCCAAAGTAAAGCCTGGAAGACCCCTTTCCCAATGTTTGTCGTTTTTTGTTTTTTTTTAATAAATTTATTTTATTTATTTATTTTGGCTGCATTGGGTCTTCGTTGCTGCGCTCTGGCTTTCTCTAGTTGCGGTGAGCAAGGGCTGCTCTTCGTTGCGGTGCACGGGGTTTTCATTGCAGCGGCTTCTCTTATTGATGAGCACAGGCTCTAGGCATGCCGGCTCAGTAGTTGTGGCTCACGGGCTGTAGAGTGCAGGCTCAGTAGTTGTGGCTCACGGGCTGTAGAGTGCAGGCTCAGTAGTTGTGGCGCACGGGCTTAGTTGCTCTGCAGGATGTGGGATCTTCCGGGCTTGAACCTGTGTCCCCTGGATTGGCAGGCGGATTCTTAGCCACTGCACCACCAGGGAAGTCCCTGTCATTGTTTTAATGTAGTCATAAATCACTTGTAAATAGATACTACATACTGTCATGTGGCAATGTTTAGTTTGAGGGATATGTAAGCAAGAGGTGCAGAGGAAATGCGTTTCTGCTGCCTACCTGATAGGGGTAGAGCACGAGGTTTGGTCCAGTTGCACATTCGAGCCCCGACTGGTTGGCAGCTTCACCTCTCCCAACCTATCTATGCTAATTGGGTCTCTGTCCAGCAGTAAGGATTTAGCTGATACACAAAACATGGAAGTGAGTCCATCCCTTTCGGTCTGGATTCATTGCATCAGTGGGACAGGTCTGCATATGACCCATTGTAAAGGTTAAAATGGTGCCTTATCAGCTTGTACAGTGAAGAAATTAAAATTAGGAAATGCAAAATTGAATAGGCTACTATTTCACTGCAACTTCTGCCTTTATTTCATTGGTTACACTATTTGATCACTACCTATAATTGTTTTGAGGCTTTGGAAGACAAAGGACTATGTTACATGATTATTTTACATGTGATTTCATAATCATCTGTACCAAAACCGATCTTTTAAGTCAATACTGCAAAAATTCACAAGGTAGTCTTGTCTCCCTAACCATGAGGTATATCACATAAGGGAAAAAATTAGGGATTACTAATGAAGCAACTGTCCTAGCACTGAATACCCTGTAGACATATGGCTCCTCGATTATAATTTGTTTAAAATATTCCATGGTAGCTCTCTCTCTAATTACAATGTCTAAAACCTTTAAATCACAGAAGTAAATTCTAGTAGAATAACATCTAATTTTAAAAATTAGTAACAGCTCACTTATGGGATACTTAGTGTGTTCCACAAAAAAATAAGTACTATTATTATCTCCATTTTACAGACAGAAAAACAAAGTCTCAGTAAGATTGCTCAAGTTTACATAGATAGTAAGTGATGCAACTGGGATTCCAATGCAGTTCTGTTGGATTCTATACTGTCAGCCACTGTGTTACTCTTTCTCCTATATTTACACATTTCATGTGAGCCGTCTGTACTTGAATTTTTATGTTTCAACTTTAAGTTTTTCCAATTAAAAAATAAAAGGATGAGCTATTGTGGGAAATAATTTCAAATGGGGATGGTGTGAGGTAGCTGTCAGTTGTCCTTGATCCCTTAAGTTTATCTGCCCACCCACGAGGGTTGATGTGTTTTCCATCTTTGTTACTGTCTGCACTTTGAAAGAGCCTAAGAATATAAAGGCTACTTTCTCAACAGGGCCTTCAGAGTGGACCAAGGAAGAGCAGGTTACTGATTTTCAGTGTGAATGATTTTTACCCAATTAGAAGTCAGGCAGTCTACTGATATTGCTATCAGAATTAAATGCAACTCCAAAGCTGCAAAAAACACCTCCAGAGCTGGCAGGGGGGAACCCCCAAGAATGTTGTGATGTTGCAGCTGATATATTTTGTCCTTTTTGCTTCAGACTGGATATTTTATTTAAAGAACTGCTTGGAAACAGTTGCCTCAGCAGAACTGCAAGGCGTGGGGTCAGTCTCTGGAGGGACCCTTCAGCATTAGCTAATTCCCCATTTCCTGATTGGGCAGTGCCTTCCTGCTGCCTGTCCAGGGATTTTTCCATCTCTTCGTTGTAAGTCCGTTTTCCTGAGAACAACTCCCCGTCTGTTTTCATCCGTCTCCCTGATCTCCTGGCAATTTCTACCTGCCGAGCTGGTTGCTAGTTGGTTAAAATGTGATAAATCAATCTGATTATGTCATGACTGGTGCTAATAAGTTAATGTTTTACGTACCTCAGGTATGTTTTAATGTGAACTTCACGGAGACCATGTCACCTTGACCCAAAGACTCTCCTTCTAGGAGTGGGAAGTGCAATCTCAGTAACAGAAGAAAGAATAACATCATGGTGGTCTCAGAGTCTGTAGGATTAAACTTAGAGGCAGAAAAAAGAATTACTGCTCAGAAAAGAGCACTGGTTGGTGCTTATGTCAAATGATTGGGATCACTGAACAGATCAGGTGGGAGAACGGTAATAACACAAAGCTCTTGACCCCAATCTGTACTTTGGTTAACAGTTTTCCCCCTTTAGAGAATACATGCTATAGTGAATCTTTTGAAAAGATTTTTTTCCTTTTGGGGTCTTAATAAATCTATAGTTGTAGTATAATCATGAACAAGAAATTCTTATTCTTGGTTTAGTAGAGACTGTTTAATAAATTACATTCTTACGAGCGACCATTGAAGCAGTAAAAATTGCTAGTCTTCTACTCCAACTGAAAGCGTTTGTCTGAGCAAGTTGGTCGAACATGCTCAGAGATGCCTAACATGTGAACCTATACGAAGATCAATTGACTGTGGGAGAAGGCAGGGATTAGTCACTCACAAGTTGGCAGCGTAAAGACCAGGTAAAGGGCTGTATGCCAGACTGACAACCATGAGATGAATGGACACCTGGACACCCTGGTTTGGTTTGGGTACTCACTTATTTCTTAATGAATTAATGAGTTTTCCACAGACTTTATTAATAAAACTGAAAAAGAAAGAAGGTTAGAATACGATTTAATAAAGGGTATTTAAAGAGTTTCTCTATTCATGGTATATTCCCTAGGGATTACTGATTTCCCAAGAGTGAAAACAATGGTTGACCAGTTGGATAAAGTGTGAAACTATAAATAAATGAATACTTAACATGTCAACTATCAAATGCTAACGTAATGAGAACACTCGTGTTATGCAATTGCTTGATTACCTCAAAATACCTGGTCTAAGGTAAATTCTTACTAGACAACATCCTGGTTTTCAAGTATCCTGTGAGAACCAACAAAACCAATTGCTATCTATAGGGCTACTTTATTTGCTGAATGGTTCTGAGATAAGGCTGATGCTAGCAAATATTTTATCACTAACGCTCTTATGGGATCCCCTCCATATCACATGCTGCCATGGTCTACTGTGGATAGAACTGTGTAGAAGGATGATGAATTGGGAGTGATTTTAGGAAGGAAAGGGTCAGTCAGGCTGAAGGAGTTTGGAAGCAGCAATGAATAATCAAAAAGAAAAGTATCATTTTCTTTCTGGAATAGAGAAGGTGGAAGTGGATAAATGCAGAAGTGACTGTTCTTATAATCCCCAACCGATTCAGTGTTTTCAAAAATGGAATAAGGCCAACTGACCCCTCCTCCCTCCAGGATCATTGGTGTGTATATCAGAGAAATATACTGAGAAGAAGAAATAAACTAAAGAAAAATTACATGATGATCTTTTGTCTTACCAGTCCTTTTTTCCACCCTGTTCTAAGTCTAGTTTAATCTCACAGAATGAGCTCCTAAGTCTTGCTGGTAGCATCAGCCAATATCCAATTCATTGCCCATTATTTCTACAGAGCATGATGATTTTCTCCAAAATGCACGTAAGCACAATGCAGAACACTTGAAGTATTTTCCATTGCCCTTACCATGTAAGCCCAATTAAAAATTTCTTGTAAAAATTCATCACAAAATGCAGAGACCTATATGAATATTTCTGGTGCTTTGTATTACATCCTTAATATTTTTTGGAAATAGCCAGGAAAGAATAGATTCTAAAATGCAGTGATTCATCTCTCAGACCTCATTATTCTGTCCTCACAATGTGTAGCACAATGAAATGACTGACTAAGGACTTTGAATACAAATAAATATAGAAGCTCTATGTAAATATGCTTGTCGAATCAGGAGAAAGGAAGAAAAAGCTCCAAGGGGCTGTTCATGCTTTCTTTTATCTAAAGTGCCATTTTCTCTGTACATCAGATAACATATTGATTTCAGTGTACTTCAATTCTCAATTTTCCATAAACCATAAAAACCTTAATGACTTTTCCAAAGCTCAAGTGAGAAACAATCAATTAATTTTCCCAGTAGTTCAACTCTGTCAAAATTAAAGTGCTATTTTAATGAATTTTTCAGACATTTAGGATCTACACAGCAGCAGCTTAATGCCAAAAGCCTTTCTCTTCCCATTGCAAATAAAGTTTAAATATATACCAATTAAATAGAGAGTTCAAATGTTAACGTTTGTTATAGACATGAAAATGCAAGTCGCTTTACATGGCATGTTTCTAGGGTTTAACCTAATGCTGAATCCACAGCAGCTCCAGACAGAACTGTTGCAGAATCTTCCATAACGTAATAGTCAAATCAGCTACAACCCTTGTGACACCATTCCTCTGTGTTGTGATTGAAGAATAACCAAAAGGGCTGTCCAGTTTTCCCCCATACATCTCATATCTTACCTAAAATTCCCACTGCTAATTTTGAAATACGGCGTTCTTTTTTTCCTTTTTTCTTTAGAAGTATAGTTGATTTACAATATTTTGTTAGTTTCAGGTATTCAGCAAAATGATTTGGTAATACATATACATATATGTGTATGTCTATACTTTTAAAATTCTTTTTCATTATTACAAGATGTTGAAAATAGTTCCCCATGCTATACAGTACATCCTTGTCGTTTACCTATTTTATATATAGTAGTGTGCATCTGTTAATCCCATACTCCCAATTTATCCCTCCCCCTCTTCCCTTTGGTAACCATGCTTGTTTTCTATGGTTGTGAGTCTGTTTCTGTTTTGTAAATAAGTCCATTTCTATAATTTTTTTAAGATTCCACATATAAGTGATATCATATAATATTTGTCTCTCTCTATCTGACTTACTTCACTCAGTATGATAATCTCTAGGTCTATCCATGTTGCTGAACTAAGACATTCTTTAAAAGGCCCTAGTAAAAACTCCTGGAAGGGAAAAGAGGTTAGGAAACAAGCATGTTCTCATTTGCACAATAGTGACCTATAGTACATTAGCATGGATTAGTTTATCAGATTAGTTAACTGTCACTTAGAAAGCAGAGATCACAGTTGGGACAGATGCAGTTTGGGGATGGTAGACAGGAGGTGAGAAGGTCTGTATCTTGAAGTGACAACATGGAAGGTTCCAGGGAGAAAGAGAACAAACAGCAGTGATGGAAAAGGGGATGCTGGGAAGGGTCAGAATTTGAAAAAGCTAGGGGCAGCCTCAAAGTAAAATTTCTTTCAGGATGCTCGGAATATGACTAAGAAGAATAAAACACTAGAATAGTAATTGGAATTGTGAAGTGAGTTTAAAATAGAACTAAATTACACGGAAAAAGGATACTATTGTCGAAGTTTCACCAGTAGCATGTGGACCGCTCTTTGTTGAAATACAAGTTCAGTGATGTTGCTGGCTTGATAAAATTCACTTTGTTTGGGGTCCTGAGAAGATCAACTGTGGTCCTGAGAGGATGCCATCGTGGCGTTTCATCCCGTTAAACAGACCAATTTGCAAATTGCTGCTTCCTGTTAGATTTCAGGGTGGCTGTAGACAGTCCCATTTCTTGGTGCTCATCTAGTCTATTGTTACTTCAGATTTTTAAGTACTTCCTTTAATCATCTATAGGCATTTCCAGAGTATAGCTCTTTTTTTGATGTCCCTTGGGGCTGACTGCAAAGTGCAGGGCGGGGGTAGCTTCTTGGTCAAGCTCTGGGACTTCCTGCTTCTTCACTTCTGAAATCAGGTTGGTATTTCTTCTTGGAAACTGAATTGCCTCATGGTTTCAAGGAGGAGCTAGCTAGTGTCATTCTGAGCTAAGGGCAGTTATACCTCCCCCAATCTTCATTTCCAGTCTTAAAGCTGTTTCTTTAAGCTTAGGCTACAGTGTGGGTGGGCAAAAGGAAGGGGCTGATTATCATTCAGGGCATAAATAAAAATCAGGAGGCAACCCAGTCACCAAGCACAAGAAGGAAAATCATGTCATAAATCTCAGAAGTTATTTTCCATTTACATAACCAATAGCAAATATCACTTGCAGGGCTTAAATAATGTAAATGTAAACTAGGAGCGACTCTATCCATGGATCTTAATGAAACATCATATATAATAAGTATGGAATAAAAAGGCTCATTGAACAGATTTTTAAAAGTCAAAGAGAATATAAACAAATGCTCATACATGCATAATACATATGTGTCAAGCGCTTTGCATTCAACCCTGAGGCTGGAATTTTCAGGTTATAAAAATAAATAAGCTTACAAATCCCTAATGGGCATCTTTTTTTTTTTTTTTTTTTTAAAGTCTTTTGGTACATCAGACAGAAACTGATCTGAGGTTGGCGTTCCTGGGGATTTCAATAGATTGGCTGGTCTGGACCCCACAGCTAGTGTAGAAACAAATGCTGCTTAGTGATAAGTTAAAGGGGAGACAGATTTGTCTTCACAAAATGCCTTGTTCCTGCTCTTTGCTCAGACTCCCTGCAATTATGATATCTATTTGTTTCATTCCAGATGTTCACTCCCTGCTACTTTGAAGTAGGCAAGTGAGCATTATTGTGTATTTCTTACACATAGGAATAGGAAAATTCTAGAAAGCTCAAACTTTTTGTAAATGGCTAGGTTGGCAGAAGAGAAAATGAAACCCAAACTTCTCAAATTCAATTTCTTACCTATTTACTACAGAATTGCTGATAGATATTCCAATTCCAGAGTACCTGGAAAAAAATCTCGTCTTCAACAATTTTGCTTTCACTATTGTTTTTAAAGACAATATTTACTAAGATTTTCCTATTTAAAATATAATATTGCCCTTTAGAAAAATTGAAAAGTATAAAAAGAATAAAATTCACAGATAATGCTAATACCCAGAGATAACATATTTTGACATATCTCTTCCCCTCTAAAAAAAGTTAGATTTATACTATATATACATATTGTTTTTCATTAATCTAGTAGGTCGTCTATTACATTAATATTATACAAATACCTATTTTATGTACTATCAAGAAACAAGAAAAAATTGCTGATAATTTGAAACAATGCTTAACTACTTGGAATTATTATTTTATACTTGTTGAAAAAAATCCTCTAGACATAGGTTTTTATCAGATATCTTGAGCTTACATGAATAAAACATAAGTGAAATTAATTCAGTAGGTATTCCTAAAACTTTTTCATATTCAAACTTCAACTCTTATGATTCACTCTGTGATTCAGACTTTTCAATGTTTGTGTTTCTTTACACAATTATCTTCTTTCCCTGCTAGGGTATTGGTGATAGGGCATTTTTTGAAAGTGTTCTGCTGTTGTCTCCAGAATTTGCCTTTAAGCTGATGTCCCCTATGTGCAAGTTTTAATATACATGCACAGGCAATTAAACTCTAAGAAACACGATGATTTTAGATATGTAAAAATATGAGAAAGTATGCATCTTAGAATCTATGAGATATGGTATATGCAACCTTCTTTTTGGCTGAACTTTATATCAAGAGAACTTACTGGGCTTCCCTGGTGGCGCAGTGGTTGGGAGTCTGCCCGCCAATGCGGGGGATGCGGGTTCAAGCCCTGGTCTGGGAGGATCCCACATGCCGTGGAGCAACTAGGCCGGTGAGCCACAACTACTGAGCCTGCGCGTCTGGAGCCTGTGCTCCGCAACGGGAGAGGCCGCGACAGTAAGAGGCCCGCGCACCGCGATGAAGAGTGGCCCCTGCTCGCCGCAACTGGAGAAAGCCCTTGCACAGAAACGAAGACCCAACACAGCCAAAAATAAAAAATAAATAAATTTTTAAAAAAAGAGAACTTACTGCTATCTTTTAAGTTAATGATTTTTAAGGGCTGTACAACATTCAGTATAATTTATGTAAACAATTCCCTATTATTGCACATTTAGGACCTTTCCAATTTTTTACCATCGTAAACTGAAATGTGATAAACATCTTTGAGAGTAAACCTTTGTCCACATCTTTGATAATTTCCTTAAGAGAGAGTTCCAAGTTAGCCTAGCTAGGTAAAATGATACGCGGTTTGCACTTCCTGTACATTGCCAAGTTGCTTTCCAAAATGATTGATTCAATCTGTATGTTAACCGGTAGAATATGCAGGCACACGGTGTTTTCTAACCAGTGCTTTTCACTATTCATCAACAGTATGTACAAGTTAAATCTTGCTTCTTGGGCTTCCCTTGTGGCGCAGTGGTTAAGAATCCGTCCGCCAATGCAGGGGACACGGGTTCGAGCCTTGGTCCAGGAAGATCCCACATGCCAAGGAGCAACTAAGCCTGTGTGCTACGACTATTGAGCTTGCGCCCTAGAGCCCGCGAGCCACAACTACTGAAGCCCGGGTGCCACAACTACTGAAGCTCGCGTACCTAGAGCCCGTGCTCCGCAACAAGAGAAGCCACCACAATGAGAAGTCTGTGCACAACAACGAGGAGTAGCCCCGGTTCGCTGCAACTAGAGAAAGCCCGTGCACAGCAACAAAGACCCAATGCAACCAAAAGTAAATAAATAAATAAATACATTTATTTTTTAAAAAAATCTTGCCTCGTGGGCAACCTACCCTTTCCTTTCATTTCTTCCTTTATTTTTATTTATCACCTGCCAACATGATAAATAATTCCTTTCCCTTTTTGGTATTTACTCCTTTACTGAGTCCATGAATTTCAACCAAGAAAGCTCTTAGTTATCGCTCAGCCAAGTTATACTAGATGTGGCTGGCTACCTTAATTTTCCCTCTGAAGTCAGTTTCCTTAATCACTTCACTATTCTAATTTTTTAGATACTCAAGGGGCTAAACCTGAATATATTATTAGACGCTTTTGGTCATGAAGGTAGGAAGCATCTATTTAATTTTCTTGATGAAATGCTTATTTCTGTCTAGTCCTCCATTCAATTACAATTTTTGCTCTTTTCACAATAATAGTAAAAATAATAAAAATTCATTGCTCTCCATTCTAACCTAAAAGGTTTCTTCTAGAACTATTGTCAAGCCTTGTTGAAATAAGTGAAATTTCCATTACTAGCACATTTATGGTCCAGTCTTCATGATCATTGGAGATTTATTTAGGAAATGAAAATTATTTTTAATATTCATCCTTTCAGCAAGCATCCATTGGGCACAGACTACAACGTGCAATACTTGATGTCTGCAGCAATGCTAAGAAGCAAATGCCACATTCCTCGCCCTATGATGATGATGATGATGATGATGATGATAATCATAGAAATTTACTGGATTCTCCCTGTATGCCAAGTACAGGTCTAAATGTTTGACATGTACTAACTCATTTAATCCACCCAACAACAGTATGAGATTGGAAACAAAGGCAGGGAGAAGCAAGTAATTATCCAGGACCACACAGATGGATTTGAACCTGTACTATTTTAGTCCAGAATCAGCTTGCTTAATGTATACTTCCCTATAAAAACTTGAGTACAGTAAGACAGACTTACACAACATAACTTGCAATAATATACTATCACTAGGAAAATATGGTAGTACAGGGGGTTGGGAAATTAGAGAAATCAAGATCCAAAGAAGAGGTAGAATATTAATGGGCCTTGAAAGAAACAATATTGTTTTGAGTAGAAATGAAAGTGGATAGTTCTATGTGGGGTGGAAAGATAAACTCTAGAGCCCAGTACCTCTGCGTTCAAATTATGACCCCAGCACATACTAATTGTAAGGCAAATTCACTTAGCCTCAGGAACTCAACCTATTTCATTTGTAATGAGCAAAGATATAGGAGTTTGGAGGCACATGATTTGTTTAGGGAATGGAAGTGATGCAAAGTAAAGGGGGTTTAAGGGGCTATTGGGGGAAGTTCAAGGAGAGAATGAAGGGTGGGAAGAAGGGAGGGAGGGAGGGAAGGGAGGAAGGAAAGGAGACAGGGAGGGAGGGAAGGAAAGGAGAAAGGAAGGAAGGAAGGGCAGGCATATGTGGAGAGCATTTGCGGCTGAAGGCAAAATGAAATCGGTATGAGGACTTGCTGGAAGACTTGAGACAGCAGAAAGAGAGCGTGTCATTTTACTCAAAGGGAAACAACAAGGTTGGCGGCGGTGTGGTTTGGAGTAAGGAAGGGCTGAAGAACTGAATCTGCAGGAGACTACTGGGATTGTCCAGGTGAAAGATAATAAAGGCAGGAGTCAGGACAATGTTTATGGAAAGGAAGGAGAGAGAGTCAAGAATAATTTCAAAGGTAGATTTGAAAGAACTTGGTAACCAACTGGGGACTTGGGACTGAGTCAAAATGTTCTTCTGGTTTTCGCCCCAGGGTCCTGAAATGATGATCATGCCTTTTTGCGGAGAGAAATTGCAGTTAGTTTAGGAGTGAATCAGAACTGAAAACCGGGGTGTCAGCAGTATGGATGACTTTGTGAAAAGTTTGAATTTAACGGGAAAAAGAGGATGGAGAGTTTGAGTGTCAGTAATTCTAAAGCTAATTTACGAAGATAAATCTCTTTTGGATTAACTCTTTTCTTTAGCAAAACCAAAAGTTAATTCTATGATGGAGTCTTCTTTTCATTCTTATCAGGGACCTTTATTTTCTTTTTAGATTTGGCATTCCT
>NW_006790307.1:3570734-3622291 GCF_000442215.2 Lipotes vexillifer
GCATTCCTGTGAGAACTTGATGAGAACTACAGACTTTCTTGTATCCCAAAGTGCATGTGTGGCAGGGAGCTGAGGGGCGATGGAATCATAAACATTCATACAAACATTTGCACACAATTTTAGGGAGTTCTTGTACTTTTTGAAACCCAGCCATGAGTCTCAAGAGTCTGCTCTGCATAACTTCTTTTTTAACCAATGCATTAATATATTTTCCAACTATAAAACTAAAACTACATTTTAGGTCCTGTGCTAAGTGCCTAAGTGCCAGCTCATTTAATCCTCGCCATTACATTGCCATATAGGTATTACCTATGTGGAGGAACACATAGGTTAAATAAGTGCCCAGAGTTACAGAGTTATTATGTGGTAGAGGCAAGATTTGAACCTAGGTCTCCATATTAGGTTTCTCCCTAGAAACAGAACCAGTAGGATGTGCGTGTGTGCGTGTGTGTAAAGAGATTTATTCTAAGGAAGTGGGTCATGTAATTATAGAAGGTCATGAGTCCCAAGATGTGCAGTCAGCAAGCTGGTGACCAGGAGAGCTGAGACTGTAGTTCCAGTCTGAGTCCCAAGACCTGAGAACCAGGAGAACTGATGGTGTAGTTCCCCTCCGAAGGTTGGGAGGCTTGAGACCCAGGAAGAGGTGAAATTTCAGTTTGAGTCCAAGGACAGGAATAATCTGATGTCCTGCTTCAAAGAGTGTCAGGCAACAGGAATTCTCTCTTACTCTGGGGAGGGTCAGTCTTTTTGTCTTATTCAGGCCTTCAACTGATTAGATGGGGGCCACCTACATTAGGGAGGGCAATCTGCTTTACTCAATTCACAAATTTAAACATTAATCTCATCCAAAACACCCTCACAGACACACCCAGAATAACGTTTGACCAAATATCTGGGCATCCCATAGCCTAGTCAAGGTGACACATAAGATTAACTACCAGTAGTCCCAACCACTGTGCCCTGTACTGTCATTTAAAAATACACTCTAGGGAATTCCCTGGTGGTCCAGTGGTTAGGGACTTGGCACTTTCACTGCCAAGCCCCCAGGTTCAATCCCTGGTCAGGGAATTAAGATCCCACAAGCTGTGTGGCATAGCCAATAAATAAGTAAATACACTCTAATATTTTTCTTAGATGAACTTTCATTTGGCTTTCACACATGCCTTACTTAAATTACTCATGTTAGAGCTGCTGCTTCTCCCATATTTCCCCTTTCCCCAGTAACGTTCTTCTAACTGAAGATTTTAAAATAAAACCCACGTGGATTCATTCTGTTTGCTTTCTGCTCCCTTTATTTTTTCCTTAAGAAGATAAACTATCCAAGGAAGCTTCCTCTTGCATTTTAAATTTTCAAAGAGGGTTTTGCAGCTAAAAGTGAGTTTACAACATCTAAAAGAATCCTTGGGTACCCACTAGGAGTGCATATTAGGTGTTAAAAGAGTTTTCAAATTCACTGCATGCAATAGAAAAGAAGTGCTGGGTTTTGGTAGCAGTATTGAAACTTCCAGGTGGCTGTTCAGTATGCAGTGTGGGTGCTCGTAAAAGTCAATGCACGATTAAAAAAATATATTGTGGATGTTTTTAGGCCCTGGAGCCAATCCAAAATAACAGCTGGGATCTTACATCTCCTGGGGAACTCCTCAAACTTATGAAATTCAGTCCCAAGAAGTCATAACACTCTGTTAGAGTGAAAGGCCCTGTGAGCAGGAGACTGGAAGCTTAATTGCTGGCACAGAGGAAATGGAAGGGCAGCTACGAACTCTCTCCATCACACACATTTCCAAATTCTTTAATGAACTGAGTGCATCCACATAAGCTTGAAAAGGTGATCAAGCAGTCACATTAAAGCCTTTGGTTTACAGGGGTTTTTTTCCCCCTTTTCTACCAGGTGAGAGAGGCACTAGTAGTAAGAAAACATGTCTCTTCTCCACTGTATTTTGAAAATTGTAAATAGAAAAGTAGATCAAGCGAGGCCACATTTAGGAGTGTCCTGTGCCCTGTGCAGTCAACTGTGTACCTATCAAAGTAAAACAATTGATTTAAATTAAGCTTTGAATTCTGTAAATGCAGACTGCAAAGCCATTCAAAGTGCACAAATACCTTGGAAGAATTTGTGTTCAGAAAAGGAGCATAAATTCTTAAGTGAGCAGATGTTTAGAAACAGACATTGCAATTGTAGTTGCAGTTGTAATCTTTAAAGAACATTGATTTTCAAATTTAGTAAATGAAAAAATAATATATCTTATATCCTATCCCAATAGCACTATAATTTCCTTGGAATAGGTTTTTAGATATAATGCTTTGAATATGAGATGGCTTTGGACAATGGAACCAAATATATCAGACTGAATTTTAAATGATTTAGTTCTTTTTTTGGTTTGATATTATCAAGTGGTGATCTCACAGTGTTAGGGCCTATTTCCCTTAGATAATATGCTAGGGGTAGCCCTAGTGAGGTTAAATACCATCATCATCAACCATCACTGACTGAGAGCTTACTGTCCCTGGCTCCGGAGATGGAAAGAGATAAGCCCTATTTCCCCCTGACAGAGCTTAGAGCCCAACTGATGACTTAGATGTACATACAAAGATGAAACAAGGCATTGGATATTGTTGAACAAGGGTTTAGACAGTAAGTACTTTGAGGTTGGGGAAGATATGAATCCCTTCTTAAGAGTTTCTTTACCAGTGTCAGTTGTATAATCTGTAAAATAATATTTGACCGTAACACACAGCAGAATGTATTAATTTAATCTTCCACTACTAAACATCAACTTCTTTCTTGTATCTCTAACTTTTAGCCCAGAGTCTAACACATAGTAGGAATTCTGTCTACCCTAGCTAAAATACTATTATTTTAACAGTTGTGAGCTGCAACTCCCTAGCAACTGTAATCTGTCACTCATCTTGGCAGGATAACTGCACCACTGATTGTAATGTAACTATAAGAGTATGGTTTAGTCCCTACCTTAGTGTGTAGGTCTTCTAGAATTAGGCTTGTTAGAACAACCACATACATAATATGCTATATAAGATGCTATCAAAACAAAAAGCAAGCACGCCAATGCTGCAGTCATTTCTATGTTGTCAAAACCTAAGTCTTTGCGGTGTACAGGCACCGGCTGTCCTGGTTATGGCTGGGTTTACCCTGTCCCTTTGGGAGAATGTATGACAAATGCTGTTCTCCACATAAGGCTGGTGGGACTACATCTTGAAACAAGAGCAGGACAAGAGGAAAGTACCCAAGGAGTCTCGTTAATTTTAGGATGGAGAGTGGGTCATTTAAAGGTGACAGGTGCGACATTCATATTGATTTTCTGGATTTTACCTCTCAAAGAGTCTGGAAAGAAGATTTGAGCAGCTCAGATGGGATTTCTACTGATAACCCCCGGGATGGTTTGACTCTGCCCTTCCTTTAGCCCTTCAATTCCTTTACTCATTGAGGTTCCTGGGCCCGGGCCTCTCCTTTGTTTAGGAGAGACAGCCACTTGTCTTTGGCAGCTCGGCAGTTCTGTAATGACAGACAGCCACCCAGCCAAGGGGCAGCAGCAGAAGCAAACATCCCAGCCTGATAAGACTGCTTATGCAGTGGCAGGGAAAAAAAGATTCTATCTTCCTGTCTTTTGTAGTTATTACATTCCTCTGGCTGTATTATTACATTTCCAAGGGAAGAGAGACACAGAAGCCTGGCAAGGGCCAATGTCCTCAGTTTGGGAGAGCAAACTGCAGTTCCTTCAGAGGCCAAAATAAACTGCAGGACAGAGAGAGTCATAAGTGGTTGGTCCCTGACAACTACAAACCAGTAGTTATAGCCTCAGGGGCCCCAAATTCTTCAGTCCCCATCAGACACTCAGGAGGTGAAGACTTAGGTATTATCTAGCTGGGCCCCCAGCTAGGTAACCCCGCAGGACAGGCAGTTAGTTGCCAAGTGGAAGACTCAGGAGCCCCTCCTAACATTATCCTTTTGAAATCACAAGCAAGCGCCCCCAAGTCTGGGCGGAATCTTCCAGACTCTACCGTAAAGCTGCCCTCTCCCCTCAATTCATCCTTCCACCGAAATTCTATGAACCTATGACAAGGGGAAGAAACTAATCATAAAACCTGATCATAAAACCCTTCTTATACTTGAAGACAACGATTAAATATTCACTGAGCCAAGGTCTCCCGGCTTCACTGAAAACAAAAGAGGTTCTCTACTCACGCCCTTCCCACCCGAGCAGAAAACGTATTCCCAGCCCCGGCTGCCGAGGACCGGGCGAAAGTTGCGATTTCTCTCAGCTGAGGGCAAAGTTAGCGACTCCGCAGCTGCGAAGTCTCAGCTAGGGGGAGGGGGCGACAGCCCGGGCCGGGGGGGAGAGCGGCGGGAGGAGGGACTAGAGGGAGAGACACTGCCCCCTACTTCAGCAAGGTCGTCGTCCAAGCCGGTGCAGCCGCCGGTTTGGGTTTTGGGAGGGAGGAGCGGCAGCCGCGGCCCGGCGCCAGGATCTGTACCTGGCAGGCCGGCCGCCCGGGGCGCGGAGGGTGTGAGCGCGCGCGCCGCCTCCGTGCCCGCTCAGCCTCGCGCGCGTCTCGGGGGAGGCTCCGCCACCAGGCGCCTGGAGAACCCGCAGCCTCAGTCCTGCCGCCGGCGGAGCTTTGTGCGGCGGCGGCGGCTCCGAGTCCCACCTGCTGGCGGCGGAGAGACAAGGAAGGGGAAGAAGGAGGAGGAGGAGGGGACAGAGGCGGCGGCGCGAGCCCACTCCAGCCGTCCGCGCCCACCTCCCGGGGGCTCCGCAGCTCCTGCTCTAGGCCTGTACGCGCCCCCCGCCCCCGGCCCGGCCAGGCCTCCCGGCCACACGGCCGCCGCCGCGGCTGCAGCCCCTTCTGCCCGACCCGGCCAGCCCGGCCCGGCCGCAGCCACCCGGAGCTGCCGGCGAGTTTGAGGCGAGCGCGGGGCGCGCGGCGCCGCCTCGATGCGCCCGGGAGACGCCTCGGCGCCCCAGCCCAGCTGAACAGCCCCGAGAGCGCCGCGGCCGGCTCGGGAGGACGAGTGGGGAGGCGCGGCCAGCCCCGGGAGACGGAGAGCCAGCGAGCGAGGAGGAGCGAGCCCGAGAGCGAGCGCAGGGAGCAGACACCATGCCGGGCTGGAAGAAGAATATCCCCATCTGCTTGCAGGCGGAAGAGCAGGAGAGAGGTGAGCGGGGCGACCGGGCGGGGAGGGCCGGGGGGGGGGTCCGGGCCGGGGGCCGCCCCGGAGCCTCCCTCTCCCCGGGCTCCCTCCCGACCTGTCCACGGCCGACGGGGGAGGGGCGCCGCGCCCTCCGGGGTCGCGGGGGAGTCCGGGCGGCTGCGGCGTGCGAACTCCAGGTTTCTTTCTCTTTTGGGGGGGTGGGGATGGGGGAGAAGGAGGGTGCTGCAGTAGGGAACTTTTCGTCCAAGCCGGTGCAGCCGCCGGTTTGGGTTTTGGGAGGGAGGAGCGGCAGCCGCGGCCCGGCGCCAGGATCTGTACCTGGCAGGCCGGCCGCCCGGGGCGCGGAGGGTGTGAGCGCGCGCGCCGCCTCCGTGCCCGCTCAGCCTCGCGCGCGTCTCGGGGGAGGCTCCGCCACCAGGCGCCTGGAGAACCCGCAGCCTCAGTCCTGCCGCCGGCGGAGCTTTGTGCGGCGGCGGCGGCTCCGAGTCCCACCTGCTGGCGGCGGAGAGACAAGGAAGGGGAAGAAGGAGGAGGAGGAGGGGACAGAGGCGGCGGCGCGAGCCCACTCCAGCCGTCCGCGCCCACCTCCCGGGGGCTCCGCAGCTCCTGCTCTAGGCCTGTACGCGCCCCCCGCCCCCGGCCCGGCCAGGCCTCCCGGCCACACGGCCGCCGCCGCGGCTGCAGCCCCTTCTGCCCGACCCGGCCAGCCCGGCCCGGCCGCAGCCACCCGGAGCTGCCGGCGAGTTTGAGGCGAGCGCGGGGCGCGCGGCGCCGCCTCGATGCGCCCGGGAGACGCCTCGGCGCCCCAGCCCAGCTGAACAGCCCCGAGAGCGCCGCGGCCGGCTCGGGAGGACGAGTGGGGAGGCGCGGCCAGCCCCGGGAGACGGAGAGCCAGCGAGCGAGGAGGAGCGAGCCCGAGAGCGAGCGCAGGGAGCAGACACCATGCCGGGCTGGAAGAAGAATATCCCCATCTGCTTGCAGGCGGAAGAGCAGGAGAGAGGTGAGCGGGGCGACCGGGCGGGGAGGGCCGGGGAGGGGGTCCGGGCCGGGGGCCGCCCCGGAGCCTCCCTCTCCCCGGGCTCCCTCCCGACCTGTCCACGGCCGACGGGGGAGGGGCGCCGCGCCCTCCGGGGTCGCGGGGGAGTCCGGGCGGCTGCGGCGTGCGAACTCCAGGTTTCTTTCTCTTTTGGGGGGGTGGGGATGGGGGAGAAGGAGGGTGCTGCAGTAGGGAACTTTTAAGTCAGGCAAAGATTGTTTTCTGGAGAGGACGTGGGGGGAACTCTAGCTTCTCCAGGGCCCACTTGCACGTGGAGCCCCGGGCGGCCTTCTGCGGGGTGGGTGCTGGGGTGACCGGGCGCCGGGGTGGGGCGGGGTAGTCCTGCAGTGTTTTAAGTGACTTTTCAAACTTTCCTCCTCCCTCCCGTGGTCGCTTTCTTGGTGTCCCCGCTTCGGGCTGGGCTTTGAGGGTGCTGCCACCCAAAGTTGCTGGAGAATCAGCAAAAAGGAGGCGGAGGAAGAGCGTGGGGGAAGGCAAGTGGGCGCTGCCGCAGGTCTCCGGAAGGGGAGGGGAGGAGGAGGAAAGCTGTCCCTAGACTGAGGGTCTGGGGCTGAGAGTGCCTCGGAGATGAGTTATGACCCCAGTGCAGTCCTCGCTGTCAAGTTAATACCGCAGGACTGCGGGCTTTTCGTAATTGCTGTCTGTTTCCTTTGTAAAAGGCGGCTGTCGGTGCCAAGTGGCTTGTAGACCTTTTGTGCTTCAGCCTGACAAGTGTACTGGGCACGTTGCCTTTAAGTGACTTGCGGCGAGGAAAGTTGAAGGCCTTTTTTGCACCTCCAAGGCTCGGTTCTGTTGAGGTCATTTCATGGTGTTTGGATTGTGCGGAGGTTGGCCGGGGAGTTCATCTCGGTAACCTGGAGATGATGTACTGAGTGTGCCAGAATTTCCTCTGCGGGCCGCACGGGGCCAGGGGGGTGTGCGCCGTGGCTCTGCTAGCGTCCAGAGGGCCTCTGGCTGGCAAGGTCCACCAGGGTTTATTCCTCGGCTCCTCCCACCCCGGCCTGCCCTGCTTCGAGGAAAATGCTTTAGAGTTGGAAGGGTTTCAGAACGTTGGGTCCGCATGGGCTGTGCAACCGCCAGGGCCGAGGGTGAAGGGTGCTGCGTGGCTGGCGGGGTGAGGAGGCCAGTCTGGTGAGTGGAGTAGGCAGAGTTGTCAGGGGAGCTGAATCCAGCAGAATGATGAGTTGGTACGGACGGTGGCTTGCTTATTGGGCATGCCCGAAGTTTCAGGTTTTGGAAATAATGCCTACTACTGAAGAACGAATGTACGATTTTCAGTTTTTCTCTAGGTGGCACAACCTGTCTTTGGTTTATATCCTGTTTAATGACTCAGGGAATTCATCCCTTTTTAACCACTTCCTTATTAGAGATGTGCATTCATTTTCCAGCGCACGTTCTGATGACCGAACTTACGTTCACCCTCTCAAAATGCCGCCTCTGCTTTAGAAAAACTTCTGTTTTTCCCTCTAGTAGGTCATATCTTAAAAGGTGCAAATAGTAGTACCAATAATTTATAACCAGGTAAAAGCAGTAAATGAAAGCCTTCTGTCAAGCGTGGAGTGTCTGTCCCGTCAACTCAGCGTCACAGTGCACTTGGTGTTAAATGTATCCATTTGCTAAAAAACCGTTGCAGTGCTGCCTTCAAGTTTTATCAGAATGCTGAAATGGGTAGATTTTTGGATCGTGACAAAATGAACTTTTATGTCTTTTAGAAATATATGGTAACTTTGAAAGATGATCGCCTAATCTGCTTGTTGGAGATAAGACTGAATTTCCTCCAGAGCATAAAAATCTGAGTCAGAAATTGGGTATTCTGCCTTAACTTCTCCAGTAGGAGAAAACAGGGAACGTTTGTTACTTGGTGTCTTTTTTCACTAAAACGTTTCTTCTTGCTTATATTAAGTGATGCTTTTCTAATTAGTATTGTTTTTGTTTGGTTGTGGCATTTCTTTTTGAGGTCCTGCTTCATTGGGAATGCACAAATGTGTGTTTTGTTCCTTTTAAAATCTTCTACCTTGTGTTTGTGTTTCAATTGTGTGTGTGTGTGTATATATGTATACATATATACATATATTTGAATGAACTGATTTTTAATGCATGTGTCAGAGGATACTAGAGATTGTCTTATCGTTTTGGAAGAATTTTATTGTAAAATAATGAGCAGTTTTCTATTTGCGTTTGAAATCAGATTGTATTTAGCATTTTTCCTTTTAAGTGATTCAAATAGTGTTGAATTAGGTTCTTGTCAAATATAAACAGAAATATTAAACTATCAGGTTGGTTAGGAAAATAAGGAACATAAAGGGAACAAATACATTTTAAATTTTGTCTGGGGATAACATTGACCAAAAAGCCCGTTTATAATATCTTACCATTAAATTCTAAGGTTGGTTGTGCTCATAGAACCATTGTTCTTTCCATATTCCCCCAACCCCAGTTCACATTTAAACATTCTAAAACCCATTATGGAGACTACTCTAGCATACCATTTTTTCATGTAGATTTTATTTAGCTAAATCTCTTTCTGAAACAATGCAAATTAATACAGGCTGCTAGCTTCTTTAAGGACCATGTATTTGAACAAGTATTTCTAGGCATTATTCTTGAAAAAACGCTAATCTCAATTCAAAGATTTAGGGAACCTGCCTTCTTGGTATTGTCACATGCAAAGAGAGGTCTGGCCAATCCATATGACTTCATGCCATACCTACACACCATTCATAACTTGGGTTCACCTTGAATGCCTCTGTCAAGATGATATTGAATGAACTATTGCTACTGCATGCAGTGCTGAGCAGAGAAACTGTAACATATGACTTGCTGCAGGAAATGCCGTCATTTCCAAAATGACATGTTAAGATTCACCCGTGTACGGTAAAAATTTACCCACGTGCTATTAAAATTCAGGACACATTTCTCTGTCTTCCCCCCGATTTTCTGCCTGAGCTGATAAACCCAATCCATTTAGAAACTGCCTAATACACTTTTGGGTAAATGTTTTAGAAGAAGATAAATGATTCTGAAAACTGTTCTCTTTAATATCCCTTCCAAGCAAATTAAATTAAGCAGTTTATTTGTTGTTTTAATCTGCTTATTAGCTGATCGTGTGTAATAAGAATATAGTTGTTAAGGAAAATCTTAGTGTAAAGGGATAGGTGCCTCAGTAATTAATAATGCCTTTCTTTTGCCTTGTAGCTTCCCTTCTGATTTGTGTGGACTTGGTTAGTAAATGTGTGTGTGGTGTATACATATTCTCCGTGGGAAAATGTATGCATTTTGTATATCTCCCCTTCCTCTTGCCTTTCTGTTCTTCTCATAAGTTTTGGAGGTCTACAAGTGAACTTGAGAACTTCCCTTTGGACCCCTGTAGGAATTACTGTGTCTGGGGTTTTGCTTCTGTTTTGTCAGATGAGAGTATTTGGATCTTATTAGATGTAAAGAATTAGTGTTTATAAAATATGTATGAGAAAGCACAGGGGGCTTAAGTAGTGTGCTTTTATTACATCTTTGGTTTGTTTCATTTTCCACATCACAAGGAGATCTGGTGACCCTACCCCACATAACCTGCTTAATAAAAAGTCCAATTTGAAATTTGAGTCTTGACTGGGGAATGCTGTGGGGAAAAGAGAAGAGATCACAATGCACAAGAGTTTGCTGTGCGTTGGGCACTGTGTTTGACATTTCCCGAGCATTATTTGGTATAGTCCTTACCACGTGCCAGTAAGGTAGGTATTATTATTTCCCCTGACAGTGGAAGAAAGTGATGCTCAGAGAATGAAAAAATTTGCCTCAAGTTACAAAGCCAAGACTTAGGGCACCAGTTTCTAGAGATAATTCGAAAAAGAAATTGTTACTTTTCCTAAGATGAAGTTTTTAGCATTGTATTAACATTATAATGTCTTACAGTTTTTCTTTTGGACAGAATTTTAATAAACTGCCACCAGATATTTCATTAAGAATTCACGAGAAGAGTTTTGTAGTTACATATCCTGCGGAAAAGCTTCCAAAGTATATTTTGGGCTTTTGAAAAACTGTCTTTGCTAGGTAGATTTATTAACCCTAACTGTAAGGATTGGCATGTCAGCATATTTCTAAGTGGAGTTATTTGATTAAACTTAAAGAGACTCATGTAAATGAATGGCTTTTCCCCCAAGGACTTGAAATATTACATAGTTTTCCGTTTTTTTTTTTTTGGGGGGGGGTACGCGGGCCTCTCACTGTTGTGGCCCCTCCCGTTGCGGAGCACAGGCTCCGACGCGCAGGCTCAGCGGCCATGGCTCACGGGCCCAGCCGCTCTGCGGCATGAGGGATCTTCCCGGACCGGGGCACGAACCCGTGTCCCCTGCATCGGCAGGCGGACTCGCAACCACTGCGCCACCAGGGAAGCCCAGTTTTCCTTTTTTCAGAGTATTTGCCATGAAGGCAAGAATTAACAAGAATTAGGTATTTTCCCTCACTGCGATGAACTAGGAAACTACTATATTGTTAATAGCCACTGTACATTTGCTCTTCTGCCCACTTTTTATTTAATTAAAGCCATCCATCTGAGCTCTCAGCCTGGCTATCTGTCAGAAGGCCCAGTGGCCAAAGGGGCATCAGATAATGTTTTTTTCTGCGGCAGCTTTATTGGTTTTTTATGAAGAAAAAAGAAGGATCAAGTTAAATTGGTAAAGGATATTGAGAATTGAATATCATGGGTTTTAAAATGGTTATATTAAATGCTGTGTGAAGGCTGGTGGTTTAAGGGTTTTAGGATTTGATCAGTTTATTTTCAGTTAAATTACAATAGTAGTTCAGTAATAAAAAATACAAGAATAGTAGTAATACAAAGTAACACATCTAACAGAGAATGCTATTCAAACACAAGGGCAAAACCTGGGTTTGAATCTATTGTTTTATCTTTTAGGAAAGTTTATTTCTCCTTAAATTCGAAGGTGTCCTGAATATAAATATAAAAATCTATCGGAACAAAATTCCATATTCAAGGCATGTATTTATTTAGACAGGTCAGTGGCCAAAGGGTGTTGTCAGTTTCATGGGAAAGTCAATGTTCTTTAAGTACATCTGCTGATTAAAATGCACCTGATTGAATTTCTTAACCGCCTTTTATTTCAACAGTGATTAAACTTTAAGTACTAAATCAGGCGTTGCGTAGAATGTGAAGACAAGGCTAGTGTCCTGGATAGATTCCTTTGCCTCACCCAGCAGAGGGATGGAGGACAAGGTATTTGAAGTCAAACAGCTGTGGGTTTTAAAGCCACTTCAGCACCTCTTAGCTCTGTGATCTTTTAACTTTTCAAAGTCCTTGTGTTTTCTTCTTTAAAATGAGGACAAGTAACATCTACCTCATGGGAGGAGTAAATGAAATTAAAAAGTGTGGGGGAATTTCTGTCGGTACCTTGTATATAGTTCAAGGCTCAGTAATGGCAACCGGTATTATTTTTACGCTATCTTGATATAGATCTGTAAACTTGACACCTCAAGGCGTCCTGATGATGAAATGATAAGTTTTTATTCTTTAAATAAGTTTTTATTCTTTAAAAACTTCATAAACCAGTAAAAAAGAAAGTCCAGTGTTTTGTGAAAAGCTGTGTTGAAACACAGAGCCTTATGAGGCCAAGGTCTTTGATATATTCTGGTCTGACCCTCTCATGAAGAAGAAACTCCAGTATAGAGGGAAATGTGCCCAAGGCCACATTTCATACATTTAGTAAACAGTTATTGACAACTAACTGACATTTGGGTGCTGGGGATGAGCAAATAATCATTCCCATTGTCAAGGAGATTATTATGCATAGTTACAGAGTCATGGATATGATAGCCTCTCTCCTCCTGTACAGATTAGCTCTGGGGGAGCAGAGAAGAGGGGTTGAATGTGCCGAGGGCAGGTGGGAAGAGGGAAGCTTCTGAGGACGCTCTCAAAGGAGGTGGCACAGAGGAAGTGTTAAAGGACTTGAAGGAAGGGGAGGAGTTCAGAAGGTTGGGAGGGGATGTGAGGACAGATATTTCAGGCAGGGGGCCTGGTGTGTTCTAAAGCATTATGGAATAAAATATTTTAAGAACCACTACTGGTTTCTTAAGGGGCTGAAGCATAGAGTATGAATATGCATATGGACTGTCGAATAAGAATACGTCTTTCCCCGGGCGGTGGGGAGACTGGGTGGGAGAAGATGAGACCACCTTTGGAAGGACTTTGTATGCCAGGTGGCAGAGTTCAGATTGTATCCAGCAGATGACGTGGAGTTAATTGAAGGATTTCCAACAGAGGAGTGAAGGGATCAGATTTATGTCTTAGAAAGGTCATCTTGGTAGCAAGGAGGGAAGATTAGAAAAAGAAGGGACTGGGCTTCCCTGGTGGCGCAGTGGTTGAGAGTCCGCCTGCCGATGCAGGGGACACGGGTTCGTGCCCCGGTCCGGGAGGATCCCACATGCCACGGAGTGGCTGGGCCCGTGAGCCATGGCCGCTGAGCCTGTGCTCCGCAAGGGGAGAGGCCACAACAGTGAGAGGCCTGCGTACCGCAAAAAAAACAAAAAACAAAAAACAGAAAAAGAAGGGACTGGAGAGGTGGGAATTGGGTAGGAGTCTACTGCCCTGTTGCAGGCCATGCAGAGATGTTCCGGAGGAGGACTTGGTGAGCAGGTGAACGTAGGAAATGTGGAGGGCGTAGGTCTCTGGTGAAGATACTGATTAGATTTACAGTTGTGGCTTGAGACCCAGTACCTTGATACAAAGCCTGGTATTCTTTCCACTACATGTTGCCTTTCTTTACTCCCCCCTCCCCAATCTATGTAGGGGAAAAATGTAAACATAGTCTGGTAGAATAATGTAAAAATAGACAACCACCAAAGTGATTGGGTACCAGGCTGGGTCATGATGATAGCTTAGTGTGCACTAGTTTTTTCTTTTAATTATATAAAATTCATATACTATCTAATCTTAAAGGAAAAATAATTATTATCCTGTACACTTATATCCGAATACTAATCTGGAATTTAAAGTGATTTTTTTTTAATGGAAAAAGAGAAAAGTGGTAGTTATTATCTTATAGAAATGTCTTCCCCTACTAACAGAATTGGGTGGGGTTTTAAAAAGTTATTATTTTCTGAAAACAACTAAATTCTCTATGAATAAAGTTTAAAAATAATTCTTACACTGGACTCAAAATTCAAAAAGTGGGTTAAAGTCCTCACTTGGCCATGTTCTTGATTACCTGGTGTAGGCACAGCCTGCCCGTCTGAACCTTCATTTGCTCATCTGAAAGTAGAGATGATTCTTGTCATACAGACCTCCTAAAGTTATCAGGTGAAAGCTATTATTGCTACATGGTTACATTACGAAGGGAAGAAGTTGTTGAAAGACTGAGATTCTTCTTTTTTCTTTTTTTTTGGCGGTACGCAGGCCTCTCGCTGCCGTTGCCTCTCCCGTTGCAGAGCGCAGGCTCCGGACGCACAGGCTCAGCGGCCATGGCTCACGGGCCCAGCCGCTCCGTGGCATGTGGGATCCTCCCGGACCGGGGCACGAACCTGCGTCCCCTGCAGCGGCAGGCGGACTCTCAACCACTGCGCCACCAGGGAAGCCCAAGACTGAGATTCTTAAAGCACATCTATTAGCTGGCCATTTCTGGATGGAGGCGTTATTGCATAACTTCTGTTTCATAGACTGGAAGCTTTCATTAAAGAATCTTAATTCTTAGTTTTCCAAAATGAAGTTCAACTATGAGAGTCCCCCCTTAGGCTCCCATTGATAACAAAATAACTCAAGTGATGTAACTAAATTACAACATATACACACAGGCTGCACAATTCTTGGAAGCAGCCTCTTTCCCCACTGGGCTTGGAAGCATCCCGCTCAGATGCTGAGTGTACCTTGCTACCTCTCCCTCTTCAGGTTCTGCTGCTCTCCAGCCTAGGCTTCTGACCTCAACGCAAACCCCAAGACACCATTACTTCTCAAATTGAAATCTTCCTTTTTAAGGAAAAAATTCTTGCAGACCTCCACTGCTGACTTTATTTCTGTTATGTTACTTAAATATGTACTAACGTAAAACTAGGTGTAAAGTAGTTGAACTACTTTCACTTTTTCCCTAGTTGAACTCCCATGGAACGTTGGTCTCAACAGTCTGATGTCACCTGGTCTTTCCGGGGCATGAACATGTCATTTGCTTGTGAAGTTCTCTTTTCTCATTGGTTTGTTTTGCACCATTGTGATCCTAAATACAAACCCCAGTATTGGTAATGCAGTTGGTGGTAGTATTAGGCTGATCTACATTAGTACTTCTAAGACTACTTGTGGTGAAGGGCTGTTTTTCCCCCACTCTGATACGTGATCCTGTAGTGACTGCACCATGTGAAACTCCCCACGTGAGTCTGACCACACCTGCACTTGTCTGTGTCGTGTTCAGTGGGATGAGCCCATTCATCACGGACTTAAATGTTGGGGCAATGCCAGACTGCTGCAGGAATTTCTAAACACCTAGCCTCATTTTCAGTATTCATCTAACCATGGATGGGTAATAAGCAGTTTTCTGACTGGCACTGTCCGTAGACCACACTTTGGACAGTACTGGTTTAGAATATGTTTATGTAGCTAGTTCAGAAGGATGTTCAGAAGTTCAGAAGGATGGGTGTATGTGTTTGTGAAAATGAATACACTACTATTAAAATATACAAATGAAACGTAATTTATTTTCTATAGCTGCTTTCACTTTGCCTTCAATATCCCATTCCCACTGAAAACACCTGATCTTGTCCATTAAGAGCACGTTAGTTTCCTGTTTAAAGACTCTTAGGTTGTTTCATTTCTCAAGGGTTTTCCCTTCCTTCATTCCCAAGATGGCGTTCGGGTGAATGGGAAAGCTCGGTATCCTCATGGCCCTGGGTGAAGGGCATTTTATTCATTGTGTGACCCTCACTGCATACACTGCTTTGGAGTCGGCATGCTTGGTGACTGTGAGTTGTGCCCTGGTATCCACTGAAATGCGACTGTTCCCATTTGGTCTTTGAATGTCATCCTGGCAGCTGATTTGGGTTTCCTGGATCTTGCCATTGAGTCTGGTTGTAACATCCAGCCTGTGACCTTTTTGTCAAACCCCAGGCCTTATCTAGGTTCCAGTCCTGTCAACATGTCTATATCCCTCCTGGGAGCCAGAGAACACAACAATTTCTCTTGAATCATTATGGGGTTTGTGGGATCTTGGGAGGTGCCAACATCCCTTCCTGTCTTATGCCACCTTCTGCATATATTTCCACTGTATTGTTCCAGTGCTACCTTGAATTCTGCCTGTGCTCAGTAAGGGACCTTTATGCTAGCAAGACGGATCATTGGTCAAAATGTTTACTAATGTCCTCAAAACCAAACAGGTGTTAGTTTTTCTCTCCTTTTGTACTTGTCACGAGTCTTGAATCCTTGCAGGGTATTGGATACTTACATCTGATCTTTTGTCCCTCCCTTCTTTTTTTTTCTTTTTTTCTCTGCTGTCCCAGATATCTGGAGTGGTTTAAATGACTTGAAAACTTAAAACTGGAAGGGACAGGAGTCAGCAGGGTGAATAAATAATAAGGGAGAAGAATCCAATAGGACATCATTAGGGGGACACCTGTCCCTAAGATCTGAATGTCAGGGAAAAAAGATATAGAGAAGAACTGTCTAACAGCCCATAGATAGCGTAGCTTGAGGCTGGCAAGTAATTTTGACCAATACCTTCTCTCGGCCTACCTTGTACACACACCTTTCTCACTTAATAGTTTTATTAGAAATCTGCCCTTTGTATTTCATCAGCAAACGTGTGAACTTGAGAACTGACATATTTCTTTTCATGGTTGGTCGTGTAATTGCAATGTGCATTTTCTGTTATTCATGTATTTTAAAGGTTTACTTTGTATTTAGAATAAAGATCTTTAGAAGAGATCAAGACTTTTTGTATGAATTGGTGTTAGAATTAATAAATATAGTTTTTACTGGTGAAGTGTTCATTTCTTTTGCTTTCACAGTTGTTGAATATAGCAGACAATATGAAAATTTGATAGTTTGACAGCATAGGTTACTAGAGTTTATATCTTTTTTAGGTACAGTTCATCATTTGAGAAAAAGTTAATGAATGTAGCTTTTACCTGTTAGCACATTAAAAATAACAGCAAAACAGTGGAAAATAATGTAGGTGAACATTCAGATAATAATGTAGTAGATATTTGTTCATGTATTCTGATATATAATCTGAGAATAGCTTTCCTTCTTGATACCTTCTGGTGTCAGGTATTTCTACTGTTATCAATATTCAGAATTTCCATTGAAAAAGTGCACTAATATCCTCAACTTAGTTAGTCATAAGGATTTTTACCTTGCCCTCTTCTGAAGTGTCAGGATTGTTGATTAAAAGAGAGTGGCATTTAAAATTAGATTTTTCAGATGAATTCAAGTGTTTCTTTTTAAATATGTAATTTTCTAGTATGTGCAGAGCACGTTTTCATTAAATGAGAACCTTGAACAAGGGAATATAAATTTAGTTTCTCTATTACTGTTTCACTCCCCCCCCCCCTATAATTTTAGTTAACAGAATGACAGTTTGCAAGGCTAGAATCAGATACCCGTAGTGCTGCATCTACTAAGAAATAAAGCATCTCATCTGGCTTTCTAGTGAATTTGAATGCCGATATATACACACACACATACATACATACATACGTACATACATATATGTTTACCCTACCACCAAAGAGTAGCCCTAGTTTTCTCACCAGCAGTCATCTAAAATTATCAAGTGTGATCTGGGCTCTGCATTCCATGACTGCATTGTCTCAGAATCCTACCCTCTCAGCCTCTGCTGCTCATGCTGAAGCAGGGAGGGCAGTGTATTAGTCTGCTTGTGCTGCCGTAACAAAATACCCCAGGCTGGGAGTCTTAAACAACAGAAATGTTCTTAACACTTCAACAGAAGTGTTCTTAAGACGCTTTCCAAGGGTCTGTTATTTCCAGAGCGATACTCAGACATTAATTGCCATTGGAACTTTCATGCATTTATGAGTGCACAGTAGTTTTCAGAGGTTACATGACATGTGATGAACATCTTCATTCTGGCAGCTAGTGAAATGTGTACTTGTATATTCTTATGTTTAAAATTTTTCTGTTTTAATTTTAATATGGTAAATATGAATAGACCTCACCCACATTACCAAAAACTTTTTGGAATGCTCACTTACTTATAGGAATGTGGTAAAGCCACCCTGTTTGAGAACTGCTGCCCTCAACCTTGTCACTGCCAGTGACTGCTCCCCTCTGGCTCATCTTCGGGTGTCCTGCTCTCCTGTCAGCACCTATCTTTCTAACTCAGTCTCTGTGATCCTGACTCCAGTAATCCTCAATCCCACTAGGACCTAAAACCCATTGATCTCACCCGCTTTTTACTATTCCACACCCCTCTCACGTCCTCATTTCCCTTCTTTCCAGCCTCAATTCCTTCATATCTCATATAATCAGTCTCTTGGGTGTACTCTTAATTTCCTCTTCCCTCTTCCATGTCATAGGTCTCATCTAGAAAACCTGGTTAAACTCAACTTTCTACCACCCTAATTTTTGCCTCTGCCGTTTAATATGGTTGGAGAAAAACACTCAGCCAAGCTGACTGGTTTCACTTTAATTTCAAGATTGCTACTCTCAAGCGCACTTTTAGTGCTGCTGGGTTACCAAGCTACATTTGCTTGGTCTTCATTCATGCCTCTGCTCTCCTAGAAGACCCATACTCCTGCTCTCTCCTCTCTCCTCAGATCTTCACCACCGCTGCTTCCATTCTCACCCTTTGTTAAAGACTTTGCTTCCTATTTCACTTAGGAAGTAGAAGCCATTAGAAGAGAACTTCTCTTAGCATCTGTGCCCGTATATTCTGTCTTCACTCCTGGTACTACGGTTGAACTGCATGCTTTTATTCAGTGCCAGCCTTCCACTTGTGCATCAGATCCCATGCCCTTGTGCCCCCTCCAGGACGCGGCTCCAGCATATTCTCTGTCTCTCCGGCATCATTAGTTTCCCTCTCTACTGAATTATTGCCATTCAACCATGATGTTATTTCAGCCACTTTAAAAAACAGCCCTCTCTTGATGCGTACTCTGTCCAGTTACCACTCCACTTTTCTGCTTCTCTTAAAAGCAAAATCCCTTGAGAAATTTGTCTGTATTCACTCTTTAATATTGAATAGTTCTCCACTTATTCTCTCTTGAACCTAGTCCAATCCAGTGTTTGTGCCCTATTCTGTCTCCTTCTACCAAGGTGACCAGTGACCTCCATATTGTTAAGCCTGCTAGCTAATTCTCAGTCCCCTGTTACCTGACCAGTCAGAAGCATTTGAGATAATTAACTACTCCCCTCCTGGAAGCCTTTATTCACTTGGCCTCTAGACTGTCACATTGTCCTCCTTCCCTTCTCATTCCTACTTGGTCTCTTTTGGTTTATTCCTTAGGTCCCTGATATCTAAATATTGGAGTGCACGAGGGTTTGGTCTTTGTGCTTCCTCTTTTGTGCTGTCATCTGGTCATCAATACATGATGCTTTCGAAATTTGTGTCTCCAGCTTGGTCCTTTTCCTGAACTCTAGGCTTCCCTGTTCACAGGACTTCCAGCATCTTCATTTGAAGGTCGAACAGGCAAGCAACTTACCGAACATATCCAAACTCAAGCTCCTCGTTCGCTCCCTCAAACCCGCTCCTCTCTAGTGTTCCCCATCGTTGTAAATGGCGCATCCATCTTACCACTTGTTCACGTCAGAGCCCTTGGTATCTTCCTGGGACCCTCTGTTCCTCTCACACTGCACATCCAGTCTGTCAGAAAATCCCGTTGACTCCACCTTCAAAATATCTATCTCGAATCTGACCATTGTCATCTATCTCTGCCACATCCAACGCAGTTCAAGCCACTATCATCTATATTTATGTGGCTTATTGCATTCTCCTCCGAGCTGGGTTTTCTGTTTGTCCCCTTGTCTTCTGTTCTGACAAATATTTTATGCGGAACAGGCATTGTGATCCTTTTAAAATATCTGAGGTCTGCTCAAAACACTTTGGTGGCTTCCCGTTGTGCTCAGAGTAAAAGCCAAAGGATAAGGCCCTCTGTACCCAGGCTTCCTGCTACCCACGAGTCCTTGTTTCCCCATACTCATCCCTCACTTGCTCTACCGTAGGCACCCTGGCCTTAGAAACACCCAGTTGGCTTCTGTCTCAGGGTCTTTCTTCGCCCTCGCCCCACCCTTTGCCTGTGTGACGCCCTCTCTCACCTTCTTCAAGGCTTGGCCTAAATGTCACTTCCTTAGTGAGGCCTCCCCTCCCAGCCGTTCTTGAAATAGTAACCTCCCCAACATCTGTCCTCTCTCTTCCTTGCTTTCGTTTTTCCCATGGCACCCTAGGACGTGCTATTTCTTTTTACTTTGTTATGCTTATGTTATATACGCCTATTGCTTTTTGTTAATGGAAGCTCCACGAGGGCAGGGATTTTATCTGTTTTGTTAACTGCTCCATCCCCAGCACCCAGAAGTATTGGGCTCGCCGTAGGCGCTCAGTAAATCTCTGTTGAGTGAATTGAGGGGCCAAGGCAGTGGTACTAAGAAAGAAAGAGAAGTGGTTTTCAGATGACGGAGTAGTTATGTTCCTGTTTACGTTTTGCTTTCAGGGTTTGCGTTTGAGCTTTATGCCATCTTGATTCCAGGGGGAGAGGAAACAGGGACAATTTTAGTACTGCTCCCGTATTGTTCCTGCTCTCCCCTTTGGGGTTGAAGAAGAAAGGAGGAAGATGAGTAGAGAGTTCCCCCTCCAGTACTGGCAATCTGTGGACTGCCCCTTGAAAAGTGCTCTTTAATGTCTTAAAACTATAAATATTTTCTGCTAGAATATACCTCTGTTGATGATACAGTTGGTGTTGTAAAGCAGAAAAATGACCGAGGAGTGTTTTACAGTGAAAATCTTTTTTTTGATGTTCTGAGATATGATGGTTGTGTCAGCAGCTGTGTCGTAGCCTTATTTGTGTCCACACCGCCTCCCATGGTGCAAGGCACTGTGTAGATATTTAATATTTGTGAAATGAATGAATAAATGAGACAAAATGAGTTTGCATTATGAAAAATCATGGTAAGAAAGAAATAAGCCTATCTGCTCCCCTCTATCTAGAGGCAAAAACTATGTACAAGTCAAGAGTAGAGTATATTACTACCTGGTACAGGACACATTATTGGATTACATCACGCAATTGCTTTAAGTGAAAAAATAATTTTTGTTTTTGTTATATGTGGCACTTGAAGAAGCTGTACCAAGGACAAGGTGTTTTTAAAAAGAAAATCTGAATAGTTTACATATTTCTTTATCTATACGTTTTTTTCATTGTTGTTTCTTAGAAGAGAACGGAAAGCAGTATCTTTCTAACAGCCTCCTTCTTGCCCTAGACAAGTCCAGTTGGTTTTACCAAGTGTGTAATAACATGCCAGTAAAATGAAGATTAGTATATTTTGCCCTAATTTTTCTAAGCCAATTCATTATACTCTAATGGAGTGAAAATAAAAAAGGCCTTTAACTGAATAATTTATTATGTCATTTGTTTTTTTCTTGATATGAAACACAGGAAGCAGTGCTTAATTTCCTTTCTTATTACTGAAACCAAAGGGCTGAATAGTTACATGGCAGACCTATTAGGGAATGTTTATATGTACTTTTAGGAAAACATTTATAATATTATTATATAGCATCGTTCTTTTTTTTTTGGCCGTACCGCACAGCATGCAGGGTCTTAGTTCCCTGACCAGGGATTGAACCCATGCCACCTGCAGTGGAAGTATGGACTCTTAACCACTGCACCATTAGGGAAGTCCCTATATAGCCTCGTTCTTGGTTCTAAGGCAGTGTTTCATATGTACATGCACTCTTAACTAGTACAATATTTTTTCTTTAGATATGGTTGATTGCATGGTAGATAACTTCAAATTTCAGCATAACCATGAATCATACCTAGATTAAGGAAACCGATTTAATGCAATTGTTCCTCCCCACAAAGCACCTCTTTAACAACTAATTTTCCTAGGCTCCTATTACATGAAAACTGTCATTTGCTTGTGTATCAGTGATTCTTTATTCTCAAAAGATCCCTACTTTATCTCTTTCTAAATTCCCAAGGTATTTGCTCGGTTTCCCCCCTCATCCCCCAACATTAGACTCTCAGAATAATGATCAATTCTATTACTTCCCTATGTTTTTTTTGTCATGCCTGGCACAAAAAATTCTGAGGCGTTCAGTAATCACTTGTTGATTGATTGATCTAAACCCCTTCACTTCCTGTGGACTGTTTAACTTAAGGAAGACTCCCAAATGAATCGAAGGCCCCTCCTGGGTTCCTTGTCATGTCATCTAGATTTGGGATGTATGCAGTGGATGAGGAAAGATATTCAGTGATCAAAAGCTTACTTTCTATTATGGGAAAACAATTTAGGCAACTTGACTATACTGCAAGATAATTAAGAGATTTCGGCTTGTAGGGTCAGAATGGAATTTGAATATTAACTCCTACACTAACTGGCTCTTTGGGCTTCGACAAATTATTTGGCTTCTCCTTTGTTTCCTTTGTAAAAAGAACGTAACAGCACGTACTCTGCAGGGTTGTAGTAGCTTTTAAGAGTAGCTCTACAGGTACCTGTCAGTAAAATCTAGAGGAGTATAGGGCTTCCCTGGTGGCGCAGTGGTTGAGAGTCCGCCTGCCGATGCAGGGGATACGGGTTCGTGCCCCGGTCTGGGAAGATCCCACATGCTGTGGAGCGGCTGGGCCCGTGGGCCATGGCCGCTGGGCCTGCTCGTCCGGAGCCTGTGCTCCGCAATGGGAGAGGCCGCAACAGTGAGAGGCCCACATACCGCAAAAAAAAAAAAAAACAAAAAAAAACAAACAAAAAAAAATCTAGAGGAGTATATACTAATTACAAGATGATAGCAAGATAAGTCCAGGTTTTTGTGTAATTGTGGGTGATGCAGTTACCTGAGGATTGTTTTTCAAGGTGGGTGCCAGGATGTTTGGAGATCCCTGTATCCCGTGAGGAGTAAGGGGGTCATTCACAAATTTCTGCCGCTAATATAAATATTTGGTAATAGTAACAACTGGTTAAAAGTATTTGAAAAAGTGATTATGAATATAATCTAGAAATTCATCTAGGCTAATTTGCATCAGACTTAAGGGCCTGAAACTCGTTGTAGAATTATACATCTCTGGATAAAAGGACTGATTTTAAAACCACATGCCTCCATTTATTTCACTACTGATATGTGGTTCGGTTTGACATCAAGCTCGTGAATCACAATTTCCAGTTCTTCTCATGTCAGTGACTGCATTTGAAGAATAGCTTTGTTCACTGCAAGGCTTTCAAGATATGTTAAACCAAGACAATAAACTAAACACACCAAGTAAACTATTATCCTTCAGTGTAGAAAACCTGCAAAGACATGATGATTTATGAAGATTTTGTTTCAACACTACAGTTAAATGCTTACAGACAAATGCAAAGCAATACAAAGCAAAAACAGCAGAGCCACTCTCTGACAAGGTTGTGACCAAGCTAACCTGGGGTCCAGAGAGGATTCTTTTGCCAGCCCAGACCCCTTCTGCCCCTGGAACCTTGCATTACTTACAGCCAAAGGAGCTGCCTGGCTTCTCATTCCACTGATGCCTAGATGTTACCTCTTTGACCCCACTCTGTTCACTGTCTAACCCGGTTCTGAGTCTCCCAGGGGAACCCTGCCTGGGAGAACTTGATTTGTTGTCAAAGTCAGCGCTGATGGCCCCTTCCACTTGGTACTCTGTCCCATCACAGTAGGTTTAAAGAACGTACTGCCAGGGTACCAGTCTAAATGGATGCTATGCATCACTGCAATAAATCAGGAACACGGGGCTGGTTATAATCCAAGCTTTCCCACATAACTCCTTTTACCGTAGTGGACAGATCGTCAAGTGGAAAATTTTTAAAAATCCCTGCACAGAGTGCATTGCCTTGCCCCTAGTAAATGAGTATTGAATAATTAGCCTGGCTTGGAAGCAAATGATTGGTAGCCATAGGGATCCCACTGCATGTTGTAGTCCAGCCCAGCTCTTGGTTGGGGTGATGTGGCTGCCACATCCCTCTGTTCGATCTTCAGACACTGCCTGGGTCCCTGCTTCCTGTTCCTGGTTCCTGCTGCATGATCTTCCAGGATGCTGATGCTTACTTCTTGCCCACTCTACCATGTAACCTAAGTCCTGCCGACATCCTTGAATGCCTCCTGCCTGGTCTGTGTCTCCTCCAGTCGTTGGTCTTTTTCTGTGTCCTAAGTATGTGCTTTGTCCAGGATCTTCCTGAATCCCAGAATACTGATTTTAGTTTTTGCTAGGACCCATCATTTCCCTGGTTCCCTCCTTTCTGTCTGGGTACCCCAGATAAACTCTGAACTCAGTTTCTTCTCTGTCTCCTTTGAAAATGAGTACCTGCAGAGTTTCTCAGAGGTTTATTTATGCAGAAGTTCATTGTGCCTCTGGTATGCGGGTGAGTTGAGGAGAAGGGGTAAAGCAATGTGAAGTGGTTGCCAAATTTATTTGATCATAGGATTCTTGCTGTTGGAGCATCTTGAAGGGTAATGTAGTTCAGAGCACACTTAGAGAAATGTTGCCCCATAGACTAGTAGTGATATTTGGGGCTTGAGAAAATGTTAAGAGCAGGTGTTATCTCCTCAACAACAGAAGAACAACAGTGCTGTAGAATGTTTGATTTTGAACTTTCTTGATGTTTTCTCTGTAGTGTTGTAGTGTCAGCCTAATTAAGATCTTTCCTCTCAATTCTGATGTTTGGTTACTGAGTTTGCCTTTTCTGACTGCTCTATTCTCTCTAATTGAGGAAAGTCAGCATTTGTCGAGAACCTACTACGTGTCATATGCTGTGCTAGTTGCCGGAAACACAAATAATGAATACGCTAGGCCTGCTCTTGAAAAACAAATTAGAGTGCAAAACAGATATTTTATAAAGGTGGTTCTATATCAAACCAGTTATTTTGTTTTTCTTCATTTCAGGCCTCAGACTTTTTTTTTTAAAACAGGGTTTTTCACTCCAAATAATAAAGGATCCCCTTAGGGTAGAGAAGAAATTTCCGAGCATGTTACAAAAAATAAGAAATAGAATACGTGCATGAAAATTTAATATTTCTGTATACCAAAACCTACCATAAACAAAATTAAAATGCAAACTATAAACTAGGAAGAACATTTGCAACATAAAAGACAAAAGTTTCCTATCCTTGATAAAATAAGCACACAGTAGCTTTTAATAAGTCATTGTTGGATGAATGAGTGAATGAATAAATGAATAAATGAATTCAAAGCAACAAGGACAAAAAGCACCCCAGTAGAAATATGAGAAAGATTGGGACTTCCCTATTGAGCAGTGGTTAAGACTCTGCTTGCCAATGCAGGGGACACGGGTTTGAGCCCTGGTCTGGGAAGATCCCACATGCTGTGGAGCAACTAAGCCCGTGTGCCACAACTACTGAGCCTGTGCTCTAGATCCCTTGCTCCGCAACAAGAGAAGCCACCACAGTGAGAAGCCTGGGCACCGCAACGAAGAGTAGCCCCCGCTCGCCACAACTAGAGAAAGCCTGCGCGCAGCAACGAAGACCCAATGCAGCCAAAAATAAATAAATAAAATAAATTTATAAAAAAAAAGAAATATGAAAAAGATGTGAAGAGTGGCATAGCACAAGTCACATGTGTGTGTGTGCACACACAGAAGTACAAATCCAAATATACGAGAAAAGCAAAGAGATGGAAATTAAAACAAAATAACTTTTTAATCAAATCTTCCTTAATTTGGTAAATGCTTATTAAACACCTGTTATCACCATGTTGTTAAGTTGCTTTATAAATTGTATTATTTTATTATACAACAATCGATATAAAATAAGTATTGTTATCCTTATTTTACTGATGAGCAAAGGGCTTAAAGAAACTGTCTTTCTTAAAAAAAATTTATTTAAAAAAATTTTTTGCCTGCATTGGGTCTTCATTGCTGCATGCGGGCTTTCTTTAGTTGTGGTGAGCGGGGGCTACTCTTCGTTGCGGTGCGTGGGCTTCTCATTGCAGTGGCTTCTCTTGTTGCGGAGCACAGGCTCTAGGTGCGTGGGCTTCAGTAGTTGTGGCACGTGGGCTCAGTAGTTGCGGCTCACAGGCTCTAGAGCACAGGCTCAGTAGTTGTGGTGCACGGGCTTAGTTGCCCCGCGGCATGTGGGATCTTCCTGACCCAGGGCTCGAACCTGTGTCCCCTGCATTGGCAGGCGGATTCTTAACCACTGCGCCACCAGGGAAGTCCCAAGAAACTAAGTCTTTTAATTAGGATTTTGGAGGCAACATTTAAACTCATAGCTGTATGTCTTTAAAGTCCACGCTCTTATCTACCATAGTGTTCTGTTAGCATTAAAAATACCATGAAGGGCATTTGATGATATGGCAAGTTGTTTATGAAATAGAGTTAAGTAAAAAAACAATTGCAAAACAGTATGCACACATGATCCCACATATGTTCTTTTAAAAATGGTATAGCGTAGAGCAAAATTTGGAAAGATATATACTAAAGTGTAAACAGGGCTTATCTGTGACTTTTATTTTCTTTTTGTTTACCTGTACTTTCTAATTTTTCTACAATGTATATATGTTGTGTTAAAAGCAACAATGTTTTAAAAATGTTTATCAAATTTGGGTGTGTGTGTGTCCGTGTGTGAACATGACAGTGTTTTGAAGTTTATATAAGAGATTTAACAGAGCCAACTTTTGCTCAAAAGGAGGTGAAAGAGGAAACACCCAGGGAATAGAAGAATATGGCTACTGGTGCAAGGAATTCAGAGTGACTGAGTAAATTGCTACATGATATGGCTAGACAGCTCAGAGAACAGGAAATACAAATGTTTAATACATATTTGGAGAAATAGTCAATATAGGTAATTAAAGACCTACAAGTAAACCTACCATGAGATAACTTTTTATCTGTTAGAGCAGGAAAGCTTTTTCAAAAAGAGTGCTGAAATAGATACTCCAAAGGTACTGCTTTGGAGAAAGCAATGTGATGATTGGTATCAGAAGTCTTAAGATTGTTTATACAAGACTTGGCCCAGTAATTCAACTTCTGGGATTTGATCCCAAGTAAATAATCCTAAACCCCGAAAAATCTTTATGCAAAAAGATACATGGCATTACCCATAGTAGTGAAAAATTGAGAACAACCTAAATGTGCAGAACTGTGGTCATGGGGGAATAAATGATAGGATAAATCATTGATGATTAATTTATCCTACAAATATCCAGCCACTGCTTCAGTGCTGAGGACACAGCAGTGAACAAAACCTTTTCTCCAAATGATTTTTAAAAAGAGGATTTCCATTACATGAGGAATGCAGACTTTTTAAATGTTGGGTATAAAAAGTAAGATATTAAATTGTAAATATATTCACCTCAATTGTGTAAAAAAACCCCCAACAAAACAGAAAAAAGCTTAAAAGGAAGTGCATGAAAACATTAACAGTTATCTTGCAATTGAATTGTGGATTTTTTTCCTTTATATTTTTCACTATGTCCCAAACTTTCTACAATAAAAATATATTGCTTTTTAAGTTAGAAAAATAAACAGAAAACTTGATTGCTATTATTTATTATATGTTTGCAATACTCTCTTTAAATAGGAAAATAGGAACTTATGTCCAAGCTATGATGGGAATTTAATAGATTTAATTAAAACTACCAGAATTCATGATTTTACTGAGCTCCTAAAACATCTTTGGTTTTACTGATATGTTTAAAAGCCTTTAAGATGCTACTTTCATTAAAACACTTCTGTAGTAAATGGTAATTGTATATCAAATAGATAAAAACTTACATTCAACAGATCAAAAAGTCCAACACGATGTCAATTTGATTAGGTAAGTGCAAATTTAACAGCCTAGTAATTCTTTAGTCTTCTTATTTTGCATGCCATAAAGAGTGCAGTAATATAATTAAAATTCTGAAAATGGCTATTTAGGATAATGGTGTGTTTTTTCCTTTTCCTCTTTTAAAGTAAGATGAGGGAATTTAAATTTCCACTCAAGCATTATTTCCTATAGTGAAGGATCCCACTACTGTGATTCTAAATAAACTTTAATTATGTTCTATACTTATGCATAAATTTATTTTGTGTAATTGGTTTGTGTTTTGAAATGTTTTAGATAGTCCCTTAAGTTTAGGCATTGTTTTTATGCTTTGTGTTTGAAAACTGGGTTTGAATTAAAAATAAAGATATTTTAAATTTAAAGTTATGAAAGAGTTCAATAATGGCTTAAAATGTTGAGCAAAGGTCAGGACATTCTGTATTTGGTTGTATGAGAATTTATTATGACCTATGTAAATGCACCATAAAATATAAAACTCAGGGCTCAAAATTATTAAAATCAGCCTGAAATTCAGCCGTGTTAGTGTTAGTCATAGAGCAAAAAGCCTGGTTAGAGAAATGAAGCAGTGTCAGGAGTCTTGGGTAGACCGGAACCCAGGTGGATCGCATACTTGCTCTTTCACATGAGATTGCATCATGGAGGGGAGCGCTGAGGATGGAGGTCCTCTGTCTCCACAGTCATTGCTCTCAGCACCATACTGTACACGTTCCTGCCCCTTCCAGGGGGGCAGGAGTTGAAGACTTGTTGGCTTTGACTTGGAGGCTGAACTCAGTTGGGAAGCAGAGGTCAGTGAAGAGAGCTCAGGTTGCTTTCTTTCCAGATTCATCAGATGATAAAGTGGCTGCTGCCCCTCTGTCTCCATCTTTTCTCCGTGGAGTGCTCTTCTCTCCAGAGAGCTGAGTAAAGACAGCCTCACCGCTGGGGTGTGCTTCAGATGCCAAAATGTGTATCCCAGAATTGGGGAAGTTAGTCGTGTGTGTTTCAGGTTCATGTACCCCGCTAAGGAGTCCACTCTTCAGGCCTGGCCAGTGTGTCCAGTCATCCCTGTACTTGGTGCAGGTCTGGTGGCTACGGTGGCAGTGCTGGCGGTGCTGGCATCCCTGGTGCCATCACCAGCATTTGACCGGTGTCAGTGATTGTGGACCAAGCTCTCAGCTGGTGTGAAGTGTCACATGTGCGAACGCAGCCTCCAAACAGAGTGGTCTGCACCCGCCTACAGCCAGCATGGGCATCTTCCTCTCAGTCTTTTATTTAATGGAGCTGCACCTGAGTTGAAACTTGAGGCTAATTCCTTAATGGCCTGGCAATTCCATTAGGTCTCACACTGGCTTCCACAGCCCTCTCCTCCCTGTTAGAGTTTGGCCTCCCCAGACCCAGACTGTGGGCAGGGGACTCCCTTTCCCCTCAGGAAACTAAAACAAAAGGTCACGGCCTTCATGATGGCCCTTACAGGAAAGCTGCATCCTGTAACAGACATGCTGTGGGGTTGGAAGAGTAACACAGCAGAAAGAACATTTTTCTCAAGTAATACAGTGTTTCCTGGTAACTTATTAACAGGGCTCTAAGCAGTAGCATGATCTGGATTTTCCTGCTTCCCTCAAAACTCGGCAAAAGTTGATGTTGGACCTCTTTCTTCCCCTGTCACTCTGTCTCTGTCTCCCTCCCCATCCCTTTCTGTATCCCCTTCTCTCTCCCCTGACACAGGATCAACAGTATTTTGCTTGCTAATTAACTTAAAGGAAAAAAAAAAAATCTGAGAATAAAATGGCCCATTCTTCCCAGTGTAGATGTCTTGATTTTTTTTCTAAACAATGTTATTTAATTAATTTTTACAATAGCTTTTATTATTTAGAATAGCTTTAAAAGTTATTTTTAATTTTTTAGGTGCTAATTATTTATTTATAAAGATTTTTTTAAAAAATTAATTTTTATTGGAGTAGAGTTGATTTACAGTGTTGCGTTAGCTTCTGCTATACAAGAAAGTGAATCAAATCCCATCTCCTCTGTGCTGTTTGATTTTCTCCATGGGCAGAGCTAAGGTAGGATTGACAGCACAGGCCCTAGAGATGGCCTGCTTCCATTCAAATTCTGGCTTTGCCATTTATTGGTTCTATGATCCCAGGCAAATCTGTAACGCCTCTGTGCCTCAGTTTGCTAGTGGTTGAAATGGAGATAATTACAATACCATCCTCATCTGGTTGTTGTGAGGATTAAATGAACTAGCGTATGTAAAACTCTTAGTACATAGGAAGTACTCAGTAAAAATTATGGTGTTGGCCAACTCAGACTCTCCTTCTGGATTAGTAGATGCAAAAAGCATTTTAAAATAATGTCTTCAGGGCATGGATTGTGTTGTAGAATTCTTTGAGGGTTTTTAAAGAAATGTAGACTAGTATAGTACATGACTCTAGATTAGAATCTGTTTAAATTCTGAAACAGAAACATTATGACAGTCACTAGAGGAGAATTGGAAGTAGCTGGTGTCAGCTTGAACACAGCAGAATGAGATAAAGAACAATTGCGATACATAGCATCCTGGGAATCAATGGGAATTTTACAGTAATTATGACCACAGTTGTACTAGGTTTTCACAGGAGCTTTTTATTTCAAAGATTTTGAAGGGAAATGTACGGTCACTTAGAAAAAGCTGTATAAAAAACTGTAATCACTTTAGTTTTCTATAGAAGGTAAATGTGAGTAAGAAAATGGTAGAAAGGTTTAATAATACCAGATCAATCAGTGGTAAATCCAAGCAGCTTAATTTCTGATTTGCTTCTTTTAGTATCTACAAGTCCTTGTTCTCTCAAGATGGGAGCAATTTACATGTGAAATTTAGGAGAAAAAGTCTTTGGATTAAATCCCTTAGGAGAATGTAACATGGTTTCCTTCTGCAAAAATATTTAACTGGTCGAAGAAATGCCCCTACTACCCACCCCCCTTACAAGCTACTTGCCCTAGGAACAAACTGATGGAAATAGCTCTGGGGAGAAATTGGAAGCATCATAAGCTTTTGTCTAAGCATTAGTGTGTTTTTCTAGTTCTTCTGGAGTTGAATATTCAGAATTAATAGGCAAGTGTTTTAAGATTAAAACTCATGGCTCTATTATAAAAGGTGCTCTCAGGGTCAGTCTTACTCATGGGTGGAGTGGGCTCTAAATAAGTTGTTTCAATTCAGTGGCTGTGAAATGCCTTTGAATTCCTTCCGGATAGTTTCTTTATCTATTGGCTGTTTGAAATTCCACATTAGATTCTCCCTGTTTTTAAACTTCAAGTTTTGTTACCTTCTACAAATGCAAATGTCGCAGGCATGACTAAATAATATGTCCAGCCTTACAGCAATGTGTTAGTCAGTTTATAAACTCTTTTCCGGATTATGGAGTTTTTGTTTGGCCTTAAACGGTACTGCGTAGGGAGGGCGCACCGTGATTCTTGGTTGTTTGGAGAAGGGATTACCCTGACTGTGACGGTGGTGTTTACATAAAAGCGGGTGGCTAGAAGCCACATGTCCTCTGCTTCATTCCTTTGCTCTGGGATAGGCCTTCTTTTTTGATCTTCGAGTAAACAAGCGGGGAAAAAAAAAACCCTCTAACATTATGCCTCCATACTTTTCATTGTATCTCTTTTAAGAGGGGCTGATATATTTTGCTTTTGACTGAGAATTTAGGATCACCCTCTCTTGTCCTCTGAGAACAAAGAAGATATTTGGGAACTGGACACTTACAGTTTTAGTGAAAGTGAAAAGATTTTCAGATCTTCCCAAGTTTTCCTAGCTGACTTTAGGACTTTTTCCCACTGTTTAGCCATTCCTTCCATCAGCAGGCTCCAGGAGATAATGTAATAAAAATGAACATTTAATCCATGGCTCTTAAGAGACTGAAAACCAAAGGAAGGGTCTATGCTGTATCAGTTCCAACGATGGCAATAGACCTGCAAGGGCTCCCAGAGGACCGTCCTCTCGGCTGCAGTCCCTGGCACCTGCAGAGCCATCCTTGGCCTCTGTCAGGGAACAGCACACACCTGCTAGCCTTTATCTCCCCACACTAGTGAGGCCATTTAAAATCAAGACAGTGGGCAGATGGCCCTGCCCTGGGATCCTTTGTCATTCCAAATTGGGCTGTCATGTGGACAAGTCCATTTGTCCCCATGAGAGGCTCTTCTCTGCCTGTTTCCTTGCAACTTTCCTGAAAGGTGTGTTCTGTTCCTGTCCAGATCGTTCCTCTGGACACTGACCCTTTCCTTCTCACTCATACTTAAGAGTCTAACCCTTTGTGCTTCGCTCTGTTCCAGTTCCCTTGCTCTGACTTCACTCAGATTCTTGCAACTCACAGTCATGATACACCCCCTGCCCATCAAAACTTCAGTCTTCCAATCTGGTGCCACCCTAATTGTTGTCACCACTGAATTGTCCTCATTCCTGGCCTCCCGACCACTTGCAGCCTGGCCTTCTCATAGATTTACGTTTCTGATAATTAAAGAAATAAAGACATTTAAAGCCAAATGCTAGGTAGGAGACTGGAAAATTAGGACACACAATCCACGAGACATGAGACAACGAAAGAAATATCAATAAAATGCCTGGCAGAGATATAAAGATATTTATATCCTGTGAATTGAAATAGAATGAAATTACAGGGTTTTGAGATATCCTTTGACCCTCTGCTAAACAAAAATATGGAAAGAGATTGTGAAAAATTCCATACTTCAAAGACATGAAGCTGCTTTATTACCTTTCATAGAAAAAGGGGTTTCATTTTATGACAGTTTTATGAGCAAAGCCCAGATCACAGAAGCATATGCCTACAAAATCGGTAGGCAATAAATGAATAATCATGTTGTTAACATCACTGGTTTTGCTAGAAAGATGCAGGCATTGGATATGCTCTGAAGGAGCTTACAGTGTAACATAAATTCAACAGTAAAGCACATAAATCAATTAATTTACTAATTGCAAGTCTTCTTTTGCCGTTGCCTTTCTTCCTTAAAGTTTCTTACAAAAAAGAGACAGACATATTAAAGTTTTTAACTGTATTTGCAATGCTTGGGCATGGGTCCACACTGATATCTTGATACCAAGTCATCCTTGGATGCTAGGTGAACTACTTTGGGACATTTACTTGAATATCTGGTTTTGTTGGGGATTATCCAGTCCTTTTTTGATTTGAAGAAGTTGGATTTGAAGAAAAGGAGCTTTTCTTCCTTTCTATCTCCTTTGTAGTTGAAATTACAGGATGACCAGTGTATTTGGTTGAATGGTGTAATAGTGATGATGATTATAAATAATTCTGATAGTAATTGTATCAGTTGGGTTTCTCCATATATGTATGATGACAGAGAGGAGAGGGAGATGTGGGGGGTTGGGGGGAGAGAGAAAGAGATATTGATATATTTTAAGGAATTGGGTCATATGATTTTGGAGACCTTGCACGTCCAGAATCTGGTGGTGAAGGCTGGCAGTCTGGAGGCTCAGCGAAGAGCTGCAGTTTGAGTCCAGAGGGAGTCTGCTGGCAGAATTCCCTCTTGCTGGGGGAGGTCAGTCTTTGTTCTATTAAGGCCTTCAGCTGTTTGAATGAAGCCCATGCACATTATGGAGGGGAAGGTGCTTTACTCAAAGTCCACCAATTTCAATGTTTTCTCAGCCAAAAACCATCATCATAGAAACATCCAGAATGTTTGACCAAATATCTGGGCAACGTGGCCAAGCCAAGTTGACACATAAAATTAACCATCACAGTAGCCAACCTTCACTGAACATATTTTGAGTGCCAGTTCTTTCTGAGCATTATCTCATTTAAGTCTCTTATTAACTCCATTGTTGGGCATCTTAATTCCACAGTGGAAGATACCTTAGGGATGAAGTGGATAAGTTACCTGCTCAAGGGTACATAGACAGTAAGTGGTTGAGCTGGAATTCATGTTTCTTTTTTAAAATTTTTAATTTTTTAAAACTTTTTATTTTATATTGGAATATAGTTGATTAACAGTATTGTGTTAGTTTCAGGTGTACAGCAAAGTGATGGTTATACATGTGTCTATTCTTTTTCAAATTCTTTTCCCATCTAGGTTGTTACATAATATTGAGCAGAGTTCCCTGTGCTATACAGCAGGTCCTTGTTGGTTATCTATTTTAAATATAGCAGTGTGTACATATCAATCTCAAACTCCGTAACTATCCCTCCCCACTACCCGTCCCCCCTGCCCCGGTAAGGGATGAATAAGTTCATTCTCTAAGTCTGAGTCTGTTTCTGCTTTATAAATAAGTTCATTTGTGTCATTTTTTTAGATTCCACATATAAGCCATATCATACAGTATTTCTCTTTCTCTGTCTGACTTACTTCACTCAGTATGACAATCTCTAGGTCCATCCGTGTTGCTGCAAATGGCATTATTTCATTCTTTTTAATGGCTGAGTAATATTCCATTGTATATATGTACCATATCTTCTTTATCCATTCATCTGTCGTTGGACATTTAGGTTGCTTCCATGTCTTAGCTATTGTAAACAATGCTGCAGTGAACATAGGGGTGCATGTATCCTTTCAGATCATGTTTTTCTCCAGATACATACCCAGAAGTGGGATTGCAGGATCATATGGTAGCTCTGTTTTTAGTTTTTTAAGGAACCTCCATACTGTTCTCCACAGTGGCTGTACCAGTTTACATTCCCACCAATGTGGAATGTGGAATTCGTGTTTACCTCTCTCCTTAAACATGAAAAGAACAGTTGGGTAGTAACGGTTGGGGTCCTGTGAAGGGACATCTAAATTGAGTTCCAAAGCACTATTTGTGAGAGCAAATAGTTTATTCACTTCCTGAGATTGTGATCAAAATAGGGATTTATATCTTTATGGGAAGGATCCTAGGGCAGGGCTCAAAAAGATCCTTGAAAGTGTTACTGACAGACTAAGAAGTATAATTTAAAAATGGTGTATTTTGTGTCTGAGATTGAGGCAGAGGCTTTCTCTAGTTACATGGAATCAAAGACTATTTCAACTTGCTGTAGTAGGGGCTGGCGATGTACTATTGGAGCTCACGCTTTACTTGCTGGAGAAGGATGGGGTGTGGGATGGAACCTACATGGGCTGTAATTACCCTGCAATTATCTAGAACTTGGCTAATAACTAGAGAGTATGTGAAAAAGGCCCACAGATGCCATAAAAATCATGGATGGTAACCCAGGCCTTGAGTCAGCCTGTTTGCTCTTACTGGAAACACTGGTTTCTAAGGTTAGGGCAGTGTGAGAGGCTGTCAGTTAGAAAGCGGGGAGGGAGGAGAAACCTTGCAGTGGGCAGACAGCTGGAGAGAAGTAAGAAATAATAGCTGGTTGACTAAACTGGGTGGAAGGGAAAAGCTTAATAAAAACAAACATAAACCTAAAACGTACCACAAGCAGGGGCCATGCACATATTAAAACACCCTTTTGCACCAAAGACCATTTGACACCATATAGTAATTGTCATTCATAATAAGTTGCCAGGAGTTCAAATCAGATTTTGAGCACTTAGTTAAGAAGGCCTAAAAAAAAAAAAAAAAAAAAAAAAGGGGGTTGGGGGGAGAGAGAAAGAGATATTGATATATTTTAAGGAATTGGGTCATATGATTTTGGAGACCTTGCACGTCCAGAATCTGGTGGTGAAGGCTGGCAGTCTGGAGGCTCAGCGAAGAGCTGCAGTTTGAGTCCAGAGGGAGTCTGCTGGCAGAATTCCCTCTTGCTGGGGGAGGTCAGTCTTTGTTCTATTAAGGCCTTCAGCTGTTTGAATGAAGCCCATGCACATTATGGAGGGGAAGGTGCTTTACTCAAAGTCCACCAATTTCAATGTTTTCTCAGCCAAAAACCATCATCATAGAAACATCCAGAATGTTTGACCAAATATCTGGGCAACGTGGCCAAGCCAAGTTGACACATAAAATTAACCATCACAGTAGCCAACCTTCACTGAACATATTTTGAGTGCCAGTTCTTTCTGAGCATTATCTCATTTAAGTCTCTTATTAACTCCATTGTTGGGCATCTTAATTCCACAGTGGAAGATACCTTAGGGATGAAGTGGATAAGTTACCTGCTCAAGGGTACATAGACAGTAAGTGGTTGAGCTGGAATTCATGTTTCTTTTTTAAAATTTTTAATTTTTTAAAACTTTTTATTTTATATTGGAATATAGTTGATTAACAGTATTGTGTTAGTTTCAGGTGTACAGCAAAGTGATGGTTATACATGTGTCTATTCTTTTTCAAATTCTTTTCCCATCTAGGTTGTTACATAATATTGAGCAGAGTTCCCTGTGCTATACAGCAGGTCCTTGTTGGTTATCTATTTTAAATATAGCAGTGTGTACATATCAATCTCAAACTCCGTAACTATCCCTCCCCACTACCCGTCCCCCCTGCCCCGGTAAGGGATGAATAAGTTCATTCTCTAAGTCTGAGTCTGTTTCTGCTTTATAAATAAGTTCATTTGTGTCATTTTTTTAGATTCCACATATAAGCCATATCATACAGTATTTCTCTTTCTCTGTCTGACTTACTTCACTCAGTATGACAATCTCTAGGTCCATCCGTGTTGCTGCAAATGGCATTATTTCATTCTTTTTAATGGCTGAGTAATATTCCATTGTATATATGTACCATATCTTCTTTATCCATTCATCTGTCGTTGGACATTTAGGTTGCTTCCATGTCTTAGCTATTGTAAACAATGCTGCAGTGAACATAGGGGTGCATGTATCCTTTCAGATCATGTTTTTCTCCAGATACATACCCAGAAGTGGGATTGCAGGATCATATGGTAGCTCTGTTTTTAGTTTTTTAAGGAACCTCCATACTGTTCTCCACAGTGGCTGTACCAGTTTACATTCCCACCAATGTGGAATGTGGAATTCGTGTTTACCTCTCTCCTTAAACATGAAAAGAACAGTTGGGTAGTAACGGTTGGGGTCCTGTGAAGGGACATCTAAATTGAGTTCCAAAGCACTATTTGTGAGAGCAAATAGTTTATTCACTTCCTGAGATTGTGATCAAAATAGGGATTTATATCTTTATGGGAAGGATCCTAGGGCAGGGCTCAAAAAGATCCTTGAAAGTGTTACTGACAGACTAAGAAGTATAATTTAAAAATGGTGTATTTTGTGTCTGAGATTGAGGCAGAGGCTTTCTCTAGTTACATGGAATCAAAGACTATTTCAACTTGCTGTAGTAGGGGCTGGCGATGTACTATTGGAGCTCACGCTTTACTTGCTGGAGAAGGATGGGGTGTGGGATGGAACCTACATGGGCTGTAATTACCCTGCAATTATCTAGAACTTGGCTAATAACTAGAGAGTATGTGAAAAAGGCCCACAGATGCCATAAAAATCATGGATGGTAACCCAGGCCTTGAGTCAGCCTGTTTGCTCTTACTGGAAACACTGGTTTCTAAGGTTAGGGCAGTGTGAGAGGCTGTCAGTTAGAAAGCGGGGAGGGAGGAGAAACCTTGCAGTGGGCAGACAGCTGGAGAGAAGTAAGAAATAATAGCTGGTTGACTAAACTGGGTGGAAGGGAAAAGCTTAATAAAAACAAACATAAACCTAAAACGTACCACAAGCAGGGGCCATGCACATATTAAAACACCCTTTTGCACCAAAGACCATTTGACACCATATAGTAATTGTCATTCATAATAAGTTGCCAGGAGTTCAAATCAGATTTTGAGCACTTAGTTAAGAAGGCCTAAAAAAAAAAAAAAAAAAAAAAAAATAAAAAAAAAAGAAGGCCTAGAAGTATGCATTACATTCTAGAAGCATCCCCTGGAAAATCAGTAAAATGTTTTGATGCTTAGCCTTCATTTATCTAGAAAGAGATTTCTCCATAATGTTTCACACTCCTAGGTTCTGGATATAGATATCTTTATGAAACAATAATCATTATTATGAGACTCTTTTGAATTCCTCCTATTGGTACAGACCCAGTGTTGCAGTGCTTTTTTGGAAATGGAGCTGTCAGCCTTAATTGACTTTTGACTAGCACCCATGTTGGCTGTACTTTAGAGTTAGAGAGCCCAGCTGTGCTGAATTCATTTCCAGCGTTAAAACTCAAATTCGTACTGCCTGTGCAGCTAGCCTGACTGCCTTTTATCCTGCATGAAACAAATTTGTTTTCATTTGATATTCTCATAATGGAAGAGTCACTATTTAGAATTTATTTCTTTGTGCCCATGTCTGGTAGAATGTGGCATGTAAAAAAGACCCAGGGGGGGGGAAAAAAAAAGACCTAGGACCTGTTTTCTTTTATCTAAACATGTGAGAATAAGCCTGGTATTTAAGCAGTAATTGAATTCGAATGGTGTATTTACCAGTTGTGCTTTGGGGAATTGCCAAACAGTTAAAAATGTAACACTCTACCTGACCCAAATATAAATTTTGTTTAACTCTTGATTTTCAGTAAGGTTGTTTATAACTCTAAGTTTTCGAGACCTCTATTTTTCATTTTAAAAATGTTTCGGGGGCTTCCCTGGTGGCGCAGTGGTTGAGAGTCTGCCTGCCGATGCAGGGGACACGGGCTCGTGCCCCGGTCCGGGAAGATCCCACATGCCGCGGAGAGGCTGGGCCCGTGAGCCATGGCCGCTGGGCCTGCGCGTCCGGAGTCTGTGCTCCGCAGTGGGAGAGGCCGCAACAGTGAGAGGCCCGGGTCCCACAAAAAAAAAAAAAAAAAAATTCGAGAATGTGCTAAGAGCGTATGTATGTGTCTGTGGTTTGTGGCTTTTTCTTGTTACGTGTGTATAGAGATTTGGGGATGAGTTTGGTTATATTGCTGTGGAGCATATCAAGGCCTTGCCTAGGGCTTCAGGATCTGTGTGGAGTATGGATTTGTAGTGAGTGCATATCGTTTTGCTACATTAAGGCATTGATTGATCATATTCTTAGTCAGTAGTGGATCATTTAAAGTAAAATGGGTATTCGTGGCCATCAAACTAATTCTGAGGGGAAAAATGCCCTGGTGATTTGTATAGAATCAGTCTTTGCTAAGAAGGAATGGGCAGATGCTTGTGTGATGGATATTTCTGGGATTTTTTCCCCCACTCTTCCCCCTCACCACCATATTCTGAAGCTAAATTTGAAATGCCTTGGTTGAGAAAACATTGTATATGTTTATACTAACGTATACATCATTGTTTTTCAGAATAGGCTCTGTGGAGCAGTAGCTCAAAGGCTGTTAGTAGATACGAAAAAAAGCTCTACTGGTGCACTTAGTTTCAAACATACTATGAGAGTTTTCTGATGCTTTTATATTAATGTGCATTGTGAAACTCTAAGGATAGAGTTCTACTCTTTTAATAGTTAAAGATGTTTATTCCAAGCCTCAGACACCGATTGGAATTAAATTGAAAAGAGAGAAATTATTACAAGGATTTAGAGATGTCTCATGAATATGATGGTGGGGATGGAGCCTCGGTCACCAGAATGGGCTGGAAAACTTTTAGCATCCTCTCCTCATGTCCTTATTTCTGTTTTTCTCAGTGCCTCTGCTCAGTTTCTTCCCTTTCTCTCCATCGTTAGCCTTATGTAGTGAGTCTCCTTGGAAGTCCTTCTACTTTCAATAACAGTAAAGAAAGCTCTTCAAAAGTCATTGGTTAGTCCTTCATTAGCTGGATAAGTACTGGGTGGTCAGACAACAGTTACAGATGTCAGATGGCCAGTGTGAATTGTATTGATGAGTATATGTTTGTCATCAACTTGCATATTTAAAGTTGATAAATAGCTTTTGTCAATTTCAGTATATTTAGTTTAGTGTGTAGCTTAAAGTAGCTTTAGTCATACTAAACCCCCCTCTGTTGAAAACTTACTTAAAGAAAAACCTGTGTGGAGTTGTAGTTGACCTAATATTTAGCAATCAGATGAAACTTTCTACAGTCTAGGTTAATGTCCTACTGATAGGCTGAAATATAAAATGAAATAAAATTCATAACCTTAACATTTGCTTAAGGACAAAAGGGTGAGTAAACTTTTCTGGTCATCACCCATGCTAAATGCAATCCTACTTCAATGGTTTAGGACCTAGATTTAGTCTTTCACACGTAAGGAAATGATAAATATCCAATTTAACTCTTTTGCTTGAAATATAGCTCATTTTCTTTATGCCTGCTTTTGCTTCATATGAAGAACATTGTAATTCCTCTTTGTCACAATGCTATAAAGTTCCATTTATTTGGAATCCAAGAGCTTAAATAATCATATTTTCTTTCTACAGCAATGTATAGGGAAAATCGATGTACAAAATAATGCCCTTCAGACACTGCAAGAATTGACTTCTGAATCTCCAAAGGAAGTTTACATTATGTTGGTATAGCATCAGCGTTAGAATATTATATTCTTATTCATACAACATTGGTACAGTATTTAACTATGTGCACATAGCCCCCAAGCCATCCTGGTTTACACACTTGCTATAGACTCTGTGGGGTTTTCATGCCACCAGAAATAGGGATAATGTTTATTTAGTGTGTTTATGTCTTTGGATTCATATTTTTGTGAAATTTGGAAGGAGAATAGGGGCAGGAGGTGATCGGGAGACAACTTGGACAACTTGTGGAGAGCAGTCAAAGTTACTAACTTTCAGAGCTTCTAAGTAGAAAGGGTCTTAGAAGCATTGGATTGGAACGTTTAGTAATTTGGAGCTACAAGAAGAAGGGAGGATTTTAGAGGCCAGCAATTTATGAAAGAGATTTAATTATGATGCTATTACAGCTGAGAGGGCTGTGTAGGTACAAAAGTGCTGCCATCTTTATTCTCTGTTACTGTGACTATACTCATTGAGTAGAACATTAGGCAAGTAGGAGGGGACGCTAATCTGTGCTTGTGTTAGTGACTCTTGACAGAAGCAAAAAAGTATAATGAAGTGCAAAGTTGGCTTCTAAGGTTTTCCTCTGTGTCCAGGCTAATTAATTATAAGACTTTGTACAAGTCATTTAACCAGTTCAAGCTTCCAGTTCTGGTGGTGAAAAGATGGGGTTGAACTTGATGTCATCCAGCTGTAAATGCTGAATGATTTTTATGAAAATTTTAGTTGAGAAGTCATATTGGGGCTTCCCTGGTGGCGCAGTGGTTGAGAGTCCGCCTGCCGACTCTGTTCGTGCCCCGGTCCGGGAAGATCCCACATGCCGCGGAGCGGCTGGGCCCGTGAGCCAAAGCCACTGAGCCTGCGCGTCTGGAGCCTGTGCTCCACAGGGGGAGAGGCCACAGCAGTGAGAGGCCCGCGTACCGCAAAAAACAAACAATATATATTGTAATACATTTATTTTTATCCATTTATTTCGTTAGCAAATAGTTTTTGAAAACCTAGTATGTGGAGGACTTGGGCAGTGTTCTAGTGTTGAGGATATAGCGTTGTCCCTGCTCCCTTAGAACTTACGTTCTATTGGGAAGGGAGGCACAATGCACACATGTTAAAAAAAGATCTGTTTGTATATATAACATGTCAGGGAGAAGTGAGCTATTTTCCATAGGGTGGTTAGGGAAGAGAGTTTCCAGTTTCCAAGTGGAATCCAATTTATTCCCTCTCTCCTGTTTTCCTGATATTTTTGATGTCCCCTTGGCAGCCTCACATCCTTGCTAACCTCTCACAGGATCCCATTTTCCAGCAAATACACCACGAGCACTTATTTAAATGCCTCATCACTGGCAGCAGTGCAGCTGTGTTCATCATTGTCAATTCTGATTTGTATGATGTTTCCATCCAAACTTACCTCAGGGTACATTTGCACATCTAATTACAACATTAAAACTATTAATAGCCCGATAAAATACGACTCAGAGAAATGTCTCAGCAAACAGCTGGCTGTTCTATTGTGTCCTGTAGGACAGGCAGATTCAGATTTTGTTCCCTGACTCGAGGGCCTGAATTCCAAACCGTGCCATGAACACCCTACCGAGGGGAGGCTTAGGCAGGAAGGATCTAATTCAAAGAGATGTCGGGAGATGAAAAAGCCTGCATGAAACCGGAGCTTTATGGAACTGCGTGGAGGAAAAAAACGGTTTTCTTTCATTTTATCCAGAGGAAGACTGCGACTAAATTCACACTGGGCCGGAAGACAACAGAATATTGGTATAAGGTGTTATTAAAGTGCCTGACCATTCTACAGAACCCAGAAAGTTAATATCTAAAATTTCTGAGGAAAGAAGCCTAGGAATAACTTAATCATGCTTTTTCGATATTTGAAGGAGTCATGCTGTTATCACTTGGAAACAATGGCAGGCTCTATTTTCCACAAGTGATTCAGTTTGTGCGTTTATTAAGAGAGAGAAAATTTGGTAAAATTGGTTTTATCTTACTGGCACACAGTAAGCCTTCCTACTAGCCAAACCAGTGAAGTGGGATATTTAGGAAACAAGTTAATCCTCCTTCCATGGTAAGTTTCGGTGCAGGAGGCAGGCTGTGATCCTAAGGGGAGTAGGGAATTCTTCCTCCAGGATTGATCTGTGTCCTCTGGCAGGTTGCGTTTGCCCACGTGGATTGAAGCTAATAATTAAGCTCTTTTTTTGTTCCTGAAACATCGACTGAAAAATGTAGACCTTTGGGAAAACTTATTTTTTTTGGTGGGGGGCAGGTGTAGTTGCTTTACAATGTTGTGTTAGTTTCTGCCATACAACGAAGTGAATCAGCTATATGTATACATGTATCCCCTCCCTCTTGGACCTCCCCCCACCCCATCCCACCCATCTAGGTCACCACAGAGCACCGAGCTGAGCTTCCTGCGCTTCACAGCAGGTTCCCACTAGCTATCAGTTTTACACATGGTAGTGCACATACGTCAGTCTCAGTCTCCCAGTTCATTCCTCCCACCCCCGAGTCCATATGTCCGTTCTGTGTGTCTTAGATTATAAGAGTTGTCCCTTATTGGAATGTACTGTTGAGAGAGGTCTTACAATCCTTCCTTTAAAGCTTTTACATAAAAATTTATAGTTTCATCGGCCTTGATAGATTAGCTATAATACTCCTGCGGGGGAAAGAATGGGTTAAAGCAAATCTCCAAGTTGCTTCTTACCTTCTGATTCTCTTATGTGCTGCCTTTTCAGATTCAACAAACATTTAGGATCACAGGACCACTGAGCCTGATATTTTCAAATGTATTAATTTATTTGAGGTAATTCTCACAGAAACAAAGGAGATAACATTGTTTCTGTTGTCCGTATGAAGAAACCGAGGGTCCAGTAGGTGAGTGAAGTTGTTCATTGAAAACGGCACAGCTAGGAAGGGGTGGGGAGAGGGCTTGGAACCATGGCTCTGGACCTGGATGCTGCCAGTAATGAGCACTAAGGTCTCAGGCTGGTTTCTGGTCCTGACTAGACTCTGGTTTCTTCATTTGTAGATTAAAGGGTTTAGAATGTGAAGATCTGGATTAAGTTTCTATCCCAAACCTCACATACATGACCCAGGGGGAACTTGAGAGAGGTCAGTACTTAATGAACAGGTTTTCATAAATGGTGTGAGAGCATCTTCTGTAGAGTACTGAGATACGTGTTTGAAAATAATAGAGTATTATTCCTGGGCTGGGGATTTTGGGTGTGGAACGCAGATAAAAACTGACATCGCTACCTGACCTGCTAGTGAAATGCACTGAGCCACTGGAGGAACGGCATTCTCTTACAGACGTTTCTTGATTTTCCTTATCTTTTTCCACATCTGCTTCCTATCCCAGATCCCCTATCATCCATCTCCTTTAAAATTTTCTGATCCTGAAACTTGCTATATTTGATAATAGCTATGAATAATTAGGAGGCAAGAAAAGAAAAGGTTTCTTTATTCTTCTTGAAAAAAATGAGTTCTCAGCCTAGGGAAAACTGTCCAGGTCTGAGCTGTCCAACACGGTGGCTACTAGCTACAAATGGCTACCAAGTAATTGAAATGTGACTAGTCTTAACTAATATGTGCTGGATTTCGAAGACTAGTAAGAAAACAGAACATCAAATATTTCATTAATAATTTAAAAAAATTGATTACATGTTTAAATGGTAATATTTTGAATATGTTGGGTAAAATAAAATATAATACTAAAACTAACTTAATCTGTTTCTCTTTATTTTTTTAATGTAGCTTCTGGGATATTTAAAATTATACAAGTACCTTATGTTTGTAACTTTCATCATATGTCTGTATCATAGTGCTGGTTGAGATTATTCTCAGCCACAGGCAACTCCCTCCTCTCACTACCTCTTGCATCCTCCAAAGGTATATTTGGCAATGTCTAGGGTCGTGTCTGATTATCACACTGGGCATACTACTGCATCTAGTGGGTTGTGGCTGGAGATGCTGCTAAACATCCCACAATGCATAGGACAGATACCCACACCCCACAACAAGAATTATGTGGTCCAAAATGTCAAGAGTGCTGAGGCTGAGAACTCCTGTGCAGATGGTTCAGAAAGGAGAAGTAGGGGAAAAAGGCTGGGAGCTAAAACTGCTTATAGGTTAATTTGATTTGAAATATTAGACTGCATAAGTATTTAGCAGCATTAAAGAATGACTCTCATTGTAGGTACGAGTAAGGAATTGGAGATGGTTAGGGTTAAAGCAACAGGCTTTGTTAGTTATTTCAACAAATATTTATTGAGTGACTACAAATGTTATTTAGAACAAGATGAGGGAAGAATAAACACACATATATATATAAACATACACACATACTGAAATCTGAGTATATGCAAAGCTTCTACAGGGAAAATAGAGATAAATAAAATACAACTTCTGCCTTCAAAAAGCCTGCAGGCTGGTAGAGAGAGGATGGCATGAGAAATGCACTCTCTTGTAAGCAGCATATGATGTCAGAAGAGAGATGTGGCAAAAACAACGACAACCAAAAGAACTATGAATTTCAAGGGAAAATATTCCAGTGTTGGTTGGGGAAATCAGGTAAAGTCTTCATGAGACTTTTCTGTTTGAAATGTACCCCTCAGTGGACAGGATAACAACCCATGGAGATGACGGAAAGGCATACACAGCAGAGGGCACAGCATGGCCCAAGGCAAAGGGGAGTGTGTTTGGGGAATATTCAATAGTCAAGTTGACTTTAGAATCCCAGTGTGGAGCAGTTAAAAAATGAAAACCCCAGACAAAAGAAGTGAACAAAAACAAACAACAAGACTGAGGTCATTTATAACAGATTGGCAAGATGAAAAGAGAGATGAGAGACACATAGAGACAAAGTGTCTAAGGACGAGGCAATTGACTGGAGGTCAGTATATAAAGGAAAGGAAGGAATCAAAGGTGATCCTGGGGTTTTAAGCTTGGGTGTCTGGGGCCATTAATAGGGACAGGGCAGGAGGATGGGTTGGTTTGGCAAGAATGGAAAGATGATGAATTCAGGATTGCTGTGTTGAGTTTGAGGTAATAATAAGTATCCAGGTGGTGGAGAGGTTGAGGAAGCCCCTGCGAATCAGATGTGAGGCCCAGAGAGTAACAAGGACAAGAAATAGAGATTTGGGGGATCATCTCAGGTAGAGTGGTCACTGAAGTTTTGAGAATGGGGAAGATTACTTGAGGAAGGTGGTACCCAGTGAGAAGGCTAGGATACACCCTTAGGTGTGACTGTCTTTAGGTGATGAAATGAGGAGAAGTCAGGGAAGGAAGTAAAAGATGAGGCAAAAGACACAGAAAGAGGATTCTGTGTAATTTAGCATCACAGAAGTAATACGTAGAAGCTAGGAGGAGTTTGCACTGGGGATGTTCCACAGCGGTCAGCAGTGCTAACAGAGCGTGGAGGCTGAAACTGGAGTGACGTCAAGGAGTTGAATTTCACCATCCGAAGGATGTTGGTAGCCTTCTGGTACTGGGTGGAAAGCACATGGTAAGGGGTGAAGGAATGGGCAGACTGCTTCTGGGGGCCCAGACTGTCCCAGAGCTTCTGTTGGGAGAACAGGCACGTGCTGATTTTGTGACATTCTTTCTGTGGGGTCATTCATTCCTTCAACAGGTATTCATTGAACATGTATCTGTTTATTTTATCTACCATGGGGTGAGTGATTAGGTGTGTACGGAGACAACTAAGGTGTAATCTCTACTGCCTCCTCCACCTCTGGGCTCAGGAAAACGGAGCTAACAGGGCCACTGCTTGAAAAAGATGACAGAAGGAAATTTTTAGTAATTAGGCTCCTAAATCCTAAAACTGTGTCCTTGTCCATATTCCTTCTCTATCAAAGCTCTGACACTCTTGAGTTGATGTCCTAAATAAGGGATCATGTCTGATTCTACTTGCTCTTATGCATTTGGGCTAAAGAGAGTGTTTCTGGTAAAATAAATAAAATGGAAATGATGGGGGGAGGTGTTAAAATACATAAGTAAAACTCTTCCTAGCACTGATCACCTTTTCATAGCTAGAAGTAATTTGAATTTTAAATTTTATCTACTGTTTTTAAAATATTTGGCGAAACTGGAGGTCTGACTGCTTCATTTTAATATTTATTCCTGAGGGGGACTTGGGAAATAGCTGAACAGGTTTTTATGGATTAAAGAGAGAAAATAACAGTTCCAAATTGGAAACTTTTGCCATTTGACTATTAAAAAAACATGTTAAATGGTTATTCTTGGTCTTTTCTACACGTACCTCATTGCTAGAGTTATGGTACCACAAAGAGGTGGTGTTTCTCAGTCTGGGCTGGGTGGGGGATGTATTTATATTTTACACTAAGGTTTACATCCCTGTGCATGTCATGGTTGATAACTTTTACTTCCCTACAGCAATGATCTTTTGATGTCCTAAGGAAAGTTTGTAGTAAGACTCTGGATAAGATTTTTTTCTATATTATTGTTATTGGAAATAAGTAAATAAAAACATGTAAGCAACTCACATTTGAAGAACTTAAACATTTTAAAAGACAAAAGTTCAGAAAAATACAAAAGTAGAAACGCGGTTGCTAGAAATTGCCTGCAGTATAAATAGTCAAGGTTTCAGTCAGCATGACTGGCAGACGTCATTACTGCTTTTGTGGAACTTTGATTTTAAAAATAGATGGAAAGGGCTTCCCTGGTGGCGCAGTGGTTGGAGAGTCCACCTGCCGATGCAGGGGACACGGGTTCGTGCCCCGGTCTGGGAAGATCCCACATGCCGCGGAGCGGCTGGACCCGTGAGCCATGGCCACTGAGCCTGTGCGTCCGGAGCCTGTGCTCCGCAACGGGAGAGGCCACAACAGTGAGAGGCCCGTGTACCGCAAAAGAGCCTGTGCTCCGCAACGGAAGAGGCCACAACAATGAGAGGCCCACGTACTGCAAAAAAAAAAAAAAAAAAAAAAAAGATGCAAAGGTCAAAGCAGTGTTGTGTGTTTGCCAGAATTTTGGTTTAGTAATCAAAATATATCAGCTTTACCTCTGAATTTGCGAAAGGTTCATTATTTGACCTTGGTTAAGTTTTATGTAAACCTATTTAATATTTAAGCCCAAGGCTTCATGTTTATAAAATGAGAATACCAATGAATCTCATTATCAGCTTCCCAGCGATTAAGTCTACAGGGCTATCTTAGGTGCTGCAATAAATAAAAATTATAAAAACTTGAGAAATTCTATAGCCAGTGTTCCCCACAAGTGGTATTGCCTGATTACTTTAAAAATTGACTTATAAAGTATTAGTAATGTAAAATGTAAAAAGTACATTCACTAGGAGTATAGTAAACAGAGTATTCCTGATGTCTGCTTTTGGGAAATATTACTTCTTTTTTTTTTTTAGCATCTTTATTGGGGTATAATTGCTTTACAGTGGTGTGTTAGTTTCTGCTTTATAACAAAGTGAATCAGTTATACATATACATATGATCTCATATCTCTTCCCTCTTGCGTCTCCCTCCCTCCCACCCTCCCTATCCCACCCCTCCAGGCGGTCACAAAGTACCGAGCTGATCTCCCTGTGCCATGCGACTGCGGGAAATATTACTTCTTAAATTATTGACATTAAAAACACAGTATGGAGAAAAAGGGAAAGGAGTCACAGCACTTAATCTTTTTAGTCAAAGATATTAAAGAGGTGGAAACTGGTGAATAAAGAGAATTCTTAAAAATTATTCATAAATTCCTATCCACCAAGCTAGCTATGTTCTGCATAAGAGTAGATAATAGGGGTATGGGTGATGTTTCCTTTCCCAGCAGTCTTTTCACAACACTTTCTACTTATATGAATACTGAAAATTGCTGACATAATTACAAGTATCCACTTGATCCAAAATATGCTTGTGAAGAGACTACTAAAAATATCATTTATTTAAATGTGCCTCTGTTCAAATACGGTTCTTTTTTTTTTTTTTGCGGTACGCAGGCCTCTCCCTGTTGTGGCCTCTCCCGTTGCGGAGCACAGGCTCCGGACGCGCAGGCTCAGCAGCCATGGCTCACGGGCCTAGCCGCTCCGCGGCATGTGGGATCCTCCCGGACCAGGGCACGAACCCGCGTCCCTGCGTCGGCAGGCGGACTCTCAACCACTGCGCCACCAGGGAAGCCCCTAAATATGGTTCTTTAATTGGAATGTTCAGTTTTCCAAAGGCAGTGTTTGAAATCTCTGAATTTCGTGATCGGTGTAAGCACAGACCCCAGTTCTCCCCAAATTTCTAGCAGAATGGCTGGAAGGGTATAGAAATAGGGGGGAAATCTGCATTAACAAGAGAAAGCAGAAACAAGGAAGGATACAGTCCCTGTGGCAGAAAGTGAGGGGAATTTTTGTGAGCAGTTCCTTGGTGGGTCTGGATTGAAGGATGTCCCAGAGCCTTTTCCCCTCACTGGATCCAGAAAATAAGCAAGTGACGGAGTGATGCAGTGTTTGGAAGTGAGGGCAGGTTGAGGGCCGGCTGGTTAGCACGTGACCACAGCATCTTGAGACTGAAACTGCCTCTGCGTGTCTCCCCACATCATTCTTACCCTCTTTCAATTCCTTCTCCTCACTAGACTCCATGATCCTTTTAAGAGGTAGGTCTTTTACATGATGCCTTTGCTTAAGTGCCTCCAGGGGTTTCGACTGTTTTTAGGGTCGAGGCAGACATCCAGAACACGGACCTTTCTTGCCTTCCAGTTCCGGGTCCATTATGTCTTCCATGCTGCAGCCCCCCTGACTTCACGGGCACCACTGGCTCTGGCTTTTCGCACTGGCCCCGAACCAGTTCTACCACTTGGACATCTTCTTGCCCCTCTTTCTTAGTTAATTCCTCATCACCCTTCAGATCTTGGCTGCATCGTTCCTTCCTTAGGGATCATCAGAGATCTATGCTGTCATGGCATGCTGTGATTCGAATTGTACAGTCATTTTCATGATTATTTACTTAGTATCTGTCTCCCCTGTTAGACTATGAGCTCCACTTATGAGTGGTATCTGGCTGTGTGCACCATTGTATCCCTAGCATTTAGCATAGCACTTGGCATATATTAGATATTGAATAAATATTTATGAAACGGATGGATTGATGGATGGATTGATTGAGGGATGGTAGCATTAGGATTTCAGCAGCTACCTAGGATACCCTTTTGACCTTTTCTCCCTACACAGACAACTGCCACAAGCAGAGGACCAGGCATGGTGATAGGATGTCATGTGGCTGCCATATCAGGCAGAGGTTTTGGAAAACGGGGCATTTCCCAAAGAATAGGTTCCACATTGGAGGCCCAGGGACTTTCATTCTGGTTCCTTCTCTGTCCCCATGGGCTGCTGGATGTCCTTAACTGATAAAACAGTCTTCTTCTGCTCCGGATCATCTTCTCTTCAATCTAGATAAGGATGTGTTTCTAAGAAAGATTTGGATGGGAATCCACAACAAATTCTGCCAAAAAGCAGCTCAACTCCTATTAGGAGATTATTTTATCAGAAAAATAAGGCTCCCTCATGGATTCTATTAAGGGATTTCTGTTATTCAAAAGAAAAGGATCACTGTTTTCCCTAAAGCTTCAGAGGAATTGTTTCCTCTGTGATAGATTGACCATGAGATGAGACGATCTTAGAAAATATGTTTTTCTGCTTTCAGCAGCACTTGAGGTTTTGTTGCACGTATGGAACTATAGCAGTCTAAACAGGCCATTAGGTAAAGGAAGAAGAGGAAGGAATACACAGAGCTGAAAGGCGTGGGAGCCAGCCTCATAGAAATAGTGACAAGAGCTAATGTTTATTGAGCATATACCAAGGGCTAGGCATTTTTCTAAGGCCCTATGTGTTTTAACTCATTTAATCTTCATAACACTCCTGTGAGGGATATGCAGTTACTAACTCCATTTAGAAAACCTTTGTCGAGGAGTCAGTAGACAGTGGCACACTGAGAAATAGTCACAAAAAAAGTAAAGTAGAAAACAAACTTGAGGAAAACAATTCAAACGTAAAGGAAAAGGGATGAAAATGTGGAACATGCGAAAATCTGGGGAAACCGTAGTAGCTTGGAAAGGTTTTATACTTGGGTGGTGAGATTAGGGATGGTTTTTACTTTCTTCTTTATACTTTTCAGTGTTTTAGCAGGAACATTTAAAAAGACACTGTTCTTTGAACAAAAAGCATAGCTGGCAGAAAGCATCTAAGGTTTTCAATGAATAATAATTCAATGAAAATTAAATTGCACTAGAGACAGTGTTTCGGGAGTTAGGCAAAGAGTGAAGCAGCCTAGGTAGGAAGTAAACCTCCTAATTGGGAAAACAGACCAGAGATTCATGCTGCTGAAAGATGGTGACTCTGCACTTTCACTCTTCCAACTGGGGGGGAAAAAAAAAAAAAAGGGAAAAAGAACAGCACTGGCTAAATAAGAGCATTTTGAGAATTCAGATTAGAGTGCTGAGAAAGCACTGCTGTACACAATAATTAGAAACTAGTTAATAATGTATGCTTGTAATTTCAATAATTTATTTATTTTAATAGAATGTGCAGAACAGCACTGGCTAGTTAAGAGCATTTTGAGAATTCAGATTAGAGTGCTGAGAAAGCACTGCTGTACACAATAATTAGAAACTAGTTAATAATGTATGCTTGTAATTTCAATAATTTATTTATTTTAATAGAATGTGCATAATTGCCTGGGTTATGTGTTCTTTCATTTATCCACACCTGGGGTGTAATAAACCTAGCTGACCGACCCTTGCCATCATGACCCAAGATACCACCTGGTGGCAGATGTAGAAATTGCAAGTTAAAACGCTGGGAAGAAATAAATCTGAGCTAGTCCCGCCTTAGATATTCAAGTCCATGAGGTGATACTAAAGGTAATGAACATTGAAAAGTGATAAGGCTGTCTTTGTAATGTACATTTATTTCTTTTAGCTTATATTTCTATATAAATAAAAGGCTAAAGTGTAAGCTTGCCCAGAAGAAAAATATAATTATAAATTAAGTGGATATGGAGTTTAAAATTCCTTATTTTCTTAGTTTCTAAACGTAGTCTTCTGTTTTTTAAATTGCAGAATTTTTTTTCACAGGCTGTGTGATTGTTCTCTTTGCTTATTCTTATAGAGGGAATTTTATGCTTTCTCATAGTCGAGTAGAGAAGGTCTCATTCAGAAATTGGCCTAGGTTCTCAACCACATCTCTTGGAGAAATCCTCTGTATTAAATTAGTGGAAAAAATGGCAGTGAGAAAATTGTTGTAATTTCTTTGAATGGAAATAAGTTTTTGAATACTGTTGGTAGGAGAACCACTGACTAGGAATAATCATGACAAACATATTATTGTAATTATCCTCTGCTTAAAAATACTTGTGTGTGAGGGGCTTCCCTGGTGGCGCAGTGGTTGAGCGTCCGCCTGCCGATGCAGGGGACACGGGTTCGTGCCCCGGTCCGGGAAGATCCCACATGCCGCGGAGCGGCTGGGCCCGTGAGCCATGGCCGCTGGGCCTGTGCGTCCGGAGCCTGTGCTTTGCAACGGGAGAGGCCACAGCAGTGAGAGGCCCGAAAAACATGTGTGTCAGTCCTTTTCTTTCTTTGATTGTACCAGGAATTAAGTAAAATTAAATATGGAAGAGTAGCCATTTGTATTTTGGATCTTTTATAAGTTTCTAGGACATAAAGAGATCTAAAAGATTCCATATGTGAAGCGATGAAGGTCATAATACTTTTCTTCTCTACAATTTATAATTTAGACTTTGTACTTAGGACGCAAATAAAATGGTAAGATTTTTTTAAATGGCTCTTTTATTACAGAGGCAGCCCCTGACTTACAAATAGGTCTGTGAATGGCCAAAGGCCTTTAGAAACAGTGAACCAGTCAGTTTTATTGCAGATGTGCAGCCTCTGCCAGGATTGCCCCTCCTTCCTCCTTCATGTCCCTTTCATTGCTCTGGTTTAAACCACTCTCCCCTTCGTTCCCCAGCGGTTTTGTTATCCACCCCACCCCACTTTTTATGGCTGCAGATCCGTCCTTCTTTCTACTCTTCCTCCTGCTGATCCCAGTGTAGCCCCAGCCAGAAATCTTCAGACACTTTG
>NW_006790307.1:3622301-3667811 GCF_000442215.2 Lipotes vexillifer
CATGAATCCTCAGTCTTTAGGGCCATCATGGTTATGATCCTTTGTATTTTATCTTTCTCTAGAATGACGGAAAGTAAAGAAAGGGAGGATGATGAGTGATGGGAGGAAAACATTATTATTTTTGATAATAAATGTTTATTAATAATTTTATTAATAAAATGTTTGTTATATAAACATATATATAAGTGTTTATTATTAACAATAAATTATTATTGATATAATAAATAAATTTTTGATAATAAATTTGATAATAACTTTTAACTACTTGTTGAGAAAGGACCTAATGTTCCCCAAATGTGGACCTTCTCAAAAGGGCTTTTTGTTTGCTTCGGGGACCTGAGAGTTGAGAAACAGCCGTGAAACTTCAGTTTCCAACCCTGGCTGAAAGGTGCTGGGGTTAACAGTGGAAAAGGAAGTGGGGGAGCTAATCTGTAATGTCCTCATGAAAGTAAGAAGGAAGGAGAAAAGAGGAGAAGTTAAGGGAAGGAAAATAAAGAAAAAGGAGAGAAAAAGTGAAAGAGGGAGATAACCTTGGGTCCCCATTGGGACATACTGGCCAGAGACACCTTACCCTCTGTCTGGTTTCATCTCAGACTCTTACCTTCTAGCCCCTAGTCCACTACTGGTGTGAGGCTGACAGGGAGGGAGGGAGGAAAGGATGGGAGTAGAAGTTCTGGATTCCACTGCCTTAGATTACTTCTCCCCAAACCGATTTATAGAGCCAGTGTAATCTCAATCAAAATTCCAGCAGACTTTTTTTTTGTGGAAATTGACAGACGGATTTTAAAGTTCCTATGGATATGCAAAGGACTTAGAGTAGCCAAAAACAACTAGAAATGAAAAAGAACAAAGTTGTATGACTAGATAACTGATTTCAGCATTTATTATAAAGCTACATTAATCAAGGCAATGTGGTACTGGTATCAAGACAGATGAATACGTCAGTGGAACAGAATGGAGAATCCAGAAATAGATCCACACATACATGGACAGCTTCTTTTTGATGAAGATGCAAAGGCAGTTCAGTAGAGAAAGGATAGTCTTCAACAAATGGTGCTGAAAAAATTGAATATCCATATTTAAAATATGTGCTTCGGTCTACATCTTACATCATAAAAAATTAACACAAAGTGTGTCAGAGGCCTAAATATAAAACTTAAGAAAACATAGAAGAAATCCTTTGTGACTTTGGGTTAGGTAGACATTTCTTAGATACATCACCAAAAGCATAATCTAAAGACAAACAAATTGATAAATTGGACTTCTTTAGAAAAAAAAATATCTGCTCTTCAAAAGATACTGTTAGTAAGTGAAAAGACAAGCCACAGACTGGGAGGAAATACTATATTTGTAAGGCATATATCTGATTTTTGTATCCAGAATATAAAGAACTTTCAAAACTCAATAAGTAAACAAACAACCCAATTTTTAAAAATGGGCAAAAGATTTGAACAGACACTTAGGCAAAGAAGATATATGGATGGCAGTTAAGCACATACGAAGATGCTCAGCATAATTAGCCATTAGAGAAATGCAAATTAAAGCCACCATGCCATACCCATGCACATCTGTCTGATAGGTGTAAAATGAAAAGACGAACCATACCAAGTATTGGCAAGGAAGTGGAGGAACTAGAGCTCTACTACACTACTGATGGCAATGCAAGATGGCACAACCTCTGTGCAAAAGGTTTTGGCAGTTTCTTAAGAGGGTACAATTTTACCTGCCAAATCATCAAGCCATTCCACTCCAAGGTGTTTGTGCAAGAGAAATAAAAGCATGTGTATATCAGATACTTGAATACATGAATATTCATATCAGCTTTATTTGTAATAGTCAAAAAAGCAAACAACCTAAATGTCTATCAACAGTAAATGGATACACTGTATCCATACAACAAACACTACTCAGCAATAAAAAGAAATGAACTATTTATACATGCTACAACATGGATGAATCTCAAAATAATTACCCCTGATCCTCACAAAAGAGTGCATACTCTGTGTTCTCATTTATATTAAATGTGAAAAATAAGCAAGCAGATTGTTGTTCGCCTAGGGACTGGAAGATAGAGTGCGGTGGGTGGAAGGGATTAATGAAAAAGTTGTGAGTAAGCTTTTGGGGGTGACATATTTATTATCATGATGGTGGTGATAATTCCTTCGGTGTATGCAGAAGTAAAAACTTATCAAATTATATATTTTAAATATATGCTATTTTTTGTATGTCAATTATACTTCAGTACAGTTGATAAAAAAATATTAAGTTTAACCTACTAATGTGTATTTACTCTCACTGGTTTAAACGTGCTTTTTTTTAAAAAATTTATATTTATTTATTTATTTATTTATGGCTGCATTGGGTCTTCGTTGCTGCACGCGGGCTTTCTCTAGTTGCGGTGAGCAGGGGCTGCTCGTTGTTGCGGTGCGCGGGCTTCTCATTGCAGTGGCTTCTCTTGTTGCAGAGCACGGGCTCTAGGCGCGGGGGCTTCCGTAGTTGTGGCTAGCGGTCTCTAGAGCGCAGGCTCAGTAGCTGTGGTGCACAGGCTCAGTTGCTCCGTGACATGTGAAATCTTCCCGGACCAGGGCTCGAACCCGTTTCCCCTGCATTGGCAGGCGGACTCTCAACCTCTGCACCACCAGGGAAGCCCTAAATGTGCTTTTGAAGAGTATCTGGTTACCACTTTCTGATAGTTTAAGTTGATGATTAAGTGTTTGTCGTATTTGAATGTTTTTAGACATTAAATGCTATGCACGGGCTTAAAACAACACCATTGGAGAACCAAAATTTCATGAGAAATACTGTGAAATAAGCAAGATTAATTATTAAATCAAAACTTTCTCCACGTGACATTGTAGAAAGTACCATGTAATATCATGCTTTGTACTAGGGTTGAAGGCTTCCACATTTATTCATTTGTTCCTCAAGTAGTTCTCTATTAAGTCCCTTTTGTTTACTGGATACATAAAGAGAAAAAAAAAGTCACAAAAAAAGAACTGACTGCCAGAGGGGTTCATGTTTTAGTTGAGAAGATGAGATTAATATACATAAATTAGTAGCAATTTAAGAAAGCCATTAATTGAGATCAAGAGTACGGTGCTTGAAGTTTGTTTCCTGTAATACTTACCTTTTCAGGTATTCATTGAGAGCTCCAAAGTTCTGCAGAAGATAATGGCATTTTCTCACGTTTCATGTCTTTACATTAATCTTTCATGTGCGCACATTTTATCACGAACCACCTCTCTCTATTTTAGTAATTACATCTAAGGATTATAGGGGAATTTCTTCTGAGTTAATCCTCCTTTTTAACATATCTACCCGAGACCTGACTTGATAAATCACTAATGCCGTTGCTGGCCTCGTCACCCTCTCTTGAAATGATAGCAGCAACATTCAGAACTATTAACATTTTTTCTAGACGTTACCTCTCCAGCTGTGAAGATTTTCCTTATGATTCAGGGGACACTTGGAAACTGAAGGTACTTTCTGGAGAAGCACTTACCTTTTCTCCTGCTCTTATTTGGAGTGGCTTTACAGTGACCATTTTTCATGGTATATGTCGTTAACATATTTACCTTCCTTCCGTCGTATTTCATCCTTGAGTATTACAGCTCTGCGTAGTCAGGGCCAGAAGAGCCGCCGGGTGCCTGTCTCTGGCTCCCAGGCCAAATGGGTGAGAAGGAAGCGTCTGTATTTACAGCTTGTTATCGCTCAGGGCCCCCTGAGGTGCCAACTATGCTTGCTTGCGTTGTGCAGCTGCTCAGCAGATTTCTGGACGGCCCGCTTCTCCCATAGATTGTATACGTGTATGTGTCTGTGTGCCAGCTGTGGGCAGAATTTCTAGAAGGCAGTTGGCCTGTTGTGTCTGAAGCCTCATTTTTTTTTTTTAACATCTTTATTGGAGTATAATTGCTTTAAAATGCTGTGTTAGTTTCTGCTGTATAACAAAGTGAATCAGCTCTACGTATACATATATCCGCATATCTCCTCCCTCTTGCGTCTCCCTCCCACCCTCCCTATCCCACCCCTCTAGGTGGGCACAAAGCACCGAGCTGATCTCCTTGTGCTGTGCAGCTGTGAAGCCTCATTTTTGAAATCCTTTCTCTGTCCCCAACTCAGGACCCCTTTTTTACCCCTTTTCAGGTTCACAGTTTTTGTGCTTTGTTCTCCTTATTAAAACCTGCTCTTAGGAAAAAAAAAACAAGCCCTCTTATCAGCTCCATTTAATGTGAGTTTAAGCCAACTTTCCTTTGATGTATTTGCATTTTAAAGTCTTATTTCTGAGTGTGGTGTGCAAGCTTTTCAAGTGTTTCTCAAGTGTTCTGTCTTCTATCATCTTTAGAGAAAGAAACCATTTCAACCTAATTTCTTATACTTAGACACAAGCTGTGAAGCAAAGTGATGTTTCTCTTTCAAGGGATGGTATCATGTGCATCTTAAATACGTAGACAGTAGAAAGTACTGTGCTACAAATGGCGTGAAGGACCTCTGACCTCCCAGTAACCCAGAGTTACATGGCTCTGGACTTAAGATGTTATTGTGCCCTTAAATCCTTACTCCAGCCCCTGAGAAGCAGATAACAGCAGTGATGGTGCTGCCCGTGGGGCCAGCCATAAACCACAGCTGGGAGTCCTGGTAACCAGAACTCATCATAATCAACCATGCTTTTTGCTAATGCCACATTGTTTTTGCATCTTGTGTGGGGATGATGTTGTTTCTGAGGCCCAGCAGCATTTTCTGATTTTATGCCAACTGTTCTGTTGTCAGCTGCCAAGACTCCTCCTGAACCATGTACCATGTATCCTTCCTCCTCTAGAAATTGAAGGGAAATCGCCTTCTTGCCGTCACAACAGGGTTGTGGCCCCGAAGCCAGATTGTTTGCACTTGATATCCAACGAAGATTATTTGTTTCCTTCCTTGCAAGGCTTTGGGTATTCAATGCTGCAGTCAAGACATGCATTCTCCTTCCCCCCATACTCTCTCCATTTCAGATACCCAACGTGGAGTTCCTGTCAGAAGTCTTTTCAGAGTGGTTCTCCAAAGCTCCGAGGATGTTCTGAATTACAAGAATTCACCAGACTCAAGCTATAGTGAAGATGCCAGTCTCTCTGCTGTGAGCAGGATTGATTTTAGGGCATCTCTGAAGCTTTTTGTTTTATTCTACTCAGAGTCAAGAGAATGTCTCTTGAGGACAGTGAAATATGCCCTGGCACATTTCTCCTAAGCACATTTATATTTCAGCATGAAAGAGCCCCCTAAGCGTGCTAAGAATTTATCTAGTGAAGGTTGCAATTTCTCAAGTCCCTTGTAAAGTCACTACTGTTTTTTTTTCTTTATTTTTTTAAATTAAAAAAATTTTTTTTGTGGTACGCGGGCCTCTCACTGCTGTGGCCTCTCCCGTTGTGGAGCACAGGCTCTGGACGCACAGAGTCAGTGGCCATGGCTCACGGGCCCAGCCGTTCCGCGGCATGTGGGATCTTCCCAGACCGGGGCACGAACCCGTGTCCCCTGCATCGGCAGGCAGACTCTCAACCACTGCCCCACCAGGGAAGCCCTTTTTTTTTTTTTTTAAGTCACTACTGTTGACTTGACCTCTGGGATAATACACGTCTTACAGTGTGGAAGATTATCAGTGTACACTTTTTTTCATCAGGGTAGATCTCTACTTAGATGTAATTACTGATGTGTATGAGTGCATGTTATCGTAGCTTTTTTCTCTCTTCGATAATAGGAGAGAAGTCATAGCACCTTAGAAGGTGCTATTTAAGTTTTGTAGTAGACATTCTGTTATTCACCACTCCTAATTAGTCACCAGAAGAGGTGAGGTTTTGTTTTTTCATTTATTTAATTATTTCACTCTTAAAATTTTTAACCATTTTGTAAGGAAATCTTTCTAGAATATATTGAATACTTTTCAACTTTTTAGACCAGAAACACTCAATGTAATTTGATGACTTTTTTTGGATGACTCACAGTCATTAATTACTGACTGCAGCTTTTCCCAAATTGCTGTCAGCAGAATAGTTATCTACTGCATAGTAATAGGTGTCTTTGAAAAACAATGCTCTGTGATCAAATAAATTGGGTAAATACTGGGTAAACAAAATGAAGTAATTTTCTTTTTTTTTCAGAATTACTCAGAGCTTTTACCATGTTCATGTATATTTTAAGTCTCCACAGAAAGAGAATGGAGCTTTTCTCAAATATAAGGAACCAGAGAACCCCCTTTGTGTTAGATTGTTGGAGTTCCTGAAGAAAATCTTTAGAAAATTTGGGGAAAATGCTGCTTTAGTGTGATAAGTCTCTAGGGCTGTCAGTATATATGGGATTATTTGCCTCTATATTGAATGACTCAAATTGCTGCTGGATTTTTTTTTTTTTTTTGCGGTACGCGGGCCTCTCACCCTTGTGGCCTCTGCCGTTGCGGAGCACAGGTTCTGGACGTGCAGGCTTAGCAGCCATGGCTCATGGGCCCAGCCGCTCTGCGGCATGTGGGATCTTCCCGGACCGGGGCACGAACCCGCATCCCCTGCATCGGCAGGCGGACTCTCAACCACTGCACCACCAGGGAAGCCCGCTGCGGGATTTTTATGTCTCCTTTTAAATTACGTTTTCTGTACATTCTTGGTTTTTACCATTTTCAGTTGTCACTGTGAGTGTTCTGACCTCTCCTAAATGCTGGATCCCCTCCTCTCCCCTCCCATCAGTTATGACTGGGGCACCCATATAATTGGTTATTCAAACTGGAATACTTTTGGAAGTGAAAGGAAACTCTTAATAGTTATACAGGGACAGTAGCTGTAAACTCACTCTCCAGGGCAAACCAAGATTGTTATGGCTAACACAAAATTAAGACAAACTAACCTAATTAAACAATAGAGAGGTTTTACTGGCTCATGTAACTGAAAAATCTCAGAGGCTGAGTTGGCGTCTGTTGTGGCTTGGTCAGAGATCTGGCTTCATTTTCCTGGCTCTAAGTATATGGTTTGTCCTTGCACTGGCCTGCATCATGGTGCAAAATAATTGCAGTTTTTTCAGGTTTTACTTCTCACCGTCTGTGTTGCATAGTTTGCCATCAGAAAAGAAGAGCATCTTCGCCCAGAATTATTAGTAGAAATCCTGAGCTTTGTGCTGATTGCACAAACTCCTGAACCAATCCCCAAGGAATTCTAAGTGCTTATTGGTTTGGATATGATGCAGCAATTAGTGTGGAAGGGAGATGGGAAATTCTGATATTACCATGGTTATCAGAGAATATCCCTGGAGGGAGGACTGAATCCCACCTAGATAGAATGGCTGGTACACATTGGAGGCTGGATAGAATGGATGTTGGGGAGACGTTTCTACTATGTGTCCCTCCTTGTTTGTTTCTCCGATTCTGTAAGAGATTTCATTACCAGATATCTAAGTTTATTAGAATTTTCTGTAAAATAATAAGATGGGCCCAAAAGGCCCTCCTGTAATGAATGTGTGTGAGTACTGGATTTGTCACATGTGTTTGGGCTGTTCAGAGGCTTTTTTTGCTTTCTTCATAATTCTCAGTTGTTTTCCAGGTAGGTAGATGGAGTAATTAGGAAGGATTTGGTCAGTAAATTACTGAGACAATATTAAGAGTACATCCCCTAATCAGATTGTTTTTGACCATTTTATTCACACGTAATATATTTTCATCATTAAAAATATAGCAAAGATAGATAAGGAACTTGAAGATCATAAAAAGCATTTGGAATCCCATTGCTCTGACTTAAAAACAAGCATAATTTTTGACCTCCTTCTGAAACAAATATGCCTATTTTTATGTCAACTTCTGTGTATGGAAATGGAAGGTCTCCTGTGTCTTTGAAAATCAAAAAAAGCAATAATTATTCTGTGCTGCACCTGATATTTTCTTTCCCCAACAAATGTTACCCAAATTACATTATGTGGTCATTTATAATGTTACCTGACTAATGCTTTAGCTACCTGTTTTCCCTTCTATGAAATGTAGATTGAAAAATAATAGATTTTCTCACAAAGGTGAAAATGTTTCTCTTAGACATAAATTATTTTCTATTTACAAAGCTGTTATATTTATTCAGCATACCTCCAAGGAAGATTGTTTTCCAAAATAATTGTTTCGAGACACACATTTCTTCAACATTCCGTCAGAGCCCCATAAGGAGTTTGATGCACATTTCTTCTTTTTTTTTTTTTTTTTGCGGTACGCGGGCCTCTCACTGTTGTGGCCTCTCCCGTTGCGGAGCACAGGCTCCGGACACGCAGGCTCAGCGGCCATGGCTCACGGGCCCAGCCGCTCCGCGGCATGTGGGATCTTCCCAGACTGGGGCACAAACCCATGTCCCCTGCATCGGCAGGCGGACTCTCAACCACTGCGCCACCAGGGAAGCCCCCAATGATATGAACTTTTTGTTTTGTTTTGATCTTTTTGGCCGTGCCATGCAGCATTCAGGGGTCTTAGTTCCCCGACCAGGGACTGAACCCATGTCCCCTGCAGTGGAAGGCGAAGTCTTAACAACTGGACCACCAGGGAAGCCCCCACATTGCTTTATGAGAGGCTTATCTTTCAATCCTAAATATATAGGGACATGCTGGGAATTGCATGTCTGTAAATCTGGGTGTCTTGGGGAGATGCTTGAGAAGGGACTGGAGTGGCTGGGCCAGGCAGCGGAGTGTGTGATAAGAGTACAGTCACAGCCCTGTCTGGCTCTGGGTCCTGCTTCTGCCCCTTCACCTTACCATCCCTGAGTCTCAGCTTCCTCTCTGCAAAATGAGGATAATGCCATTTACACATAAAGCGTTGTTTCAAGAATTAGGTAGAACATGGCGTATAAAGCTCTTGCCCCACATTAGGGACCTGGTAAATATGTTAATTGCTCTTCATGGGCAGGTCCCAAGTGCGAAGTTGGAAGGCATTTTGGAGGTCTTCTGGTCCAACCTCCCGCCAATGCAAAAATCTGTCCTGGAGCACGTCTGATTGATGGGTCTTCAGGCTCTTATTAAATAAGCCAGGGGGCCCCCACTGCTTCAGAAGGTAACCTACATATGTTTTTGGTCAGCTCTAATTCTTTTTTTCTTTTTTTTTTTTTTTTATGGTACGCGGGCCTCTCGCCGCCGCGGCCTCTCCCGTTGCAGAGCACAGGCTCCGGGCGCGCAGGCCCAGCGGCCATGGCCCACGGGCCCAGCCGCTCCGCGGCATGCGGGATCCTTCCGGACCGGGACACGAACCCATGTCTCCTGCATCGGCAGGCGGACTCCCAACCACTGCACCACCAGGGAAGCCCCACACCCATTCTTTACATATAGTTTATGACTGTTTTTGTGCTACAACAGCACAGTTGAGTAATTGCAACCGACCCTATGGTGTTTATAACATAAACTATTTACTTTCTGGCTCTTTACAGAAAAATTTTGCTGACCCCTGGTCTAGTGGGTAAGGTAGATATTAAATTCTTGAACGCATCACTAAATATGTCATTGCACATTTCTGTAGTGCAGAGCACTAGGAAAGAGATAACAGGGAGAACCTAATTTAGGTTGGGCAGTAACTCCTCCCTGAGAGAATACACTTAAGCCCTGAAGGACAAAAAAAAGAGCCAGAAGATTGTGAGAGTGTGAGGAACACATACGCAGAGGGACAACTCACAGGAAGTCCTGCAGAAGGAAGAGGGCTTGGCATAATTAAAGAACTAAAAGGCGATTGTGGCTGGAACCAAGTGAGGAGTGAAGGTAGGTGGTTTGAGGTTCAGCTAGAGAGGTAGGCAGGGGCCAGATCAGGCAGGGCCTTCTGAGAATCCTGTTCTTTCTCTAAGGGCACTGGGACATTACTGAAAGGTTTTTAATCGATTTGCATTTTAAAGCAATTACCTGGAGATGGAGAGAAGTGGTTGGATTAGCTCTTTGGTGGACCAGTTGCTTTGGTGGGTGAGTAAAGGGGAGTAAGGAATCTGGGATGATTCCCAGTCATCTGATGTAAGCAACTGGGTGAATGAAGTTGCCATTTATGAGTTGGGGGATTCTGGAGGGGAAGCAGGTTTGGTGTGAATTGGTAGTGATTTGAGTTTTGGAGAAGTTTAGTTTGAGATGCCAGTGAGATATCTAAGTAGAAACGTCAAGAAGACAGTTGGATGCACTAATGTGGAGCCTAGAGGAAAGATATGGGTAGTTATTATAGTTTGGATGCCGTCAGCATTTGAGGTTCTTTGAAGTCGTGTTGGTGGGTGAGATTGCCTGGGGACATGAGTACAGGGTGGGGGTGGGGAGAGGGCTGGGCTCAAGTCCCAGGGGCTCCGACATTAATTATTTGGGTGGAGAAGGGGAGGGAACCTCCAATGAGGAGGAGGAGCCAGGGAAGTAGGAATGACCTAGGAGAACTGGCATCCTTCTGCTAAGCAGAGAGAGTGTTTCAAGGAGGTGGGCAAGGGGCTTCCCTGGTGGCGCAGCGGTTGAGAGTCCGCCTGCCGATGCAGGGGACACGGGTTCGTGCCCCGGTCCGGGAAGATCCCACATGCCGCGGAGCAGCTGGGCCCGTGAGCCGTGGCCGCTGAGCCTGCGCGTCCGGAGCCTGTGCTCCGCGACGGGAGAGGCCACAACAGTGAGAGGCCCGCGTACCGCAAAAAAAGAAGGTGGGCAGGTTTCTATGCCCCGTAGCACTGTTGCTGATTGTCAGGCGGAGACTGCGCGTCCTTCAGGTTGCAGACATGATGAGCACTGGTGACCTTAGCAAGAGCAGGCTCAGCTAAGTGGTGAGGGCAGAAGCCAGATTAGGATAGGCTGAGAGGTACATGAGTAGGAAGGGAGGATAAAGAGACATTTTTCTAAGTTGTTAAGCTGTGAAGGAAAGGAGAGAGAAGGCAGCTGCTAGAGAGGGAGAGGAGATGCAGACAAGAAGTTGTATTTGTTTCTAAGATGTTGAGCCTCAATGGGAAGGAAAGAGTAGGGTGGGGAGGGTGAAGAGACAGCAGAGTAAAGGGTACCAGATGAAGCCTCTGATATTCCTAGAGGGGAGGGAACCTGAGCCCCCAGGGGAGGACTGGCTTTCCATAGGAGGAAGGACACTCTCTCCATCGTAACAGGAAGGAGAGTGGACAGGAGGGATGCAGGTGCAGGTAGGTTTGCCCATGTGCTGGCAGGAAGTTGCGGGAATGTCCACGAGTGGCTCTGTCTTCTCTGTGAAATATGAAACAAGGTCACCTGCTGAAAGGGGGAGGGGTAGATATCAGGAAGGAAATAACAAGAAAATGCAGAACACAGGACATCATTGTTGCTGAGAGAAGGAGGGCGTGTTCATCAGAGAAAGCAAGTAGGGTTGCTGGTCAATTGAGGGTGACGATGATAACTTTACTGTGAACTCATCTCTGGTTTTGTGGTTGTTCTGCAGGTGAGCTCAGATACTTGAATTCATGGATTGAGAGCACATGGGTAGGTGAGGCAGAAGGTGAGATGGGAGGGCAAGGGCAAGACGAGTAAGGGTGTCTCCCAGAGAGTTACTGTAACGATGGACTATGGAATCTAACTTGGCAAAGGAGGATAGTGCATTCAAGAGGGGACTTACAGATAGGGATAAAGGATCAGTGGGTTGAAGATGCCCCCCCCCCCCCCCATTTTGTGGTTGTTCTGCAGGTGAGCTCAGATACTTGAATTCATGGATTGAGAGCACATGGGTAGGTGAGGCAGAAGGTGAGATGGGAGGGCAAGGGCAAGACGAGTAAGGGTGTCTCCCAGAGAGTTACTGTAACGATGGACTATGGAATCTAACTTGGCAAAGGAGGATAGTGCATTCAAGAGGGGACTTACAGATAGGGATAAAGGATCAGTGGGTTGAAGATGCCCCCCCCCCCACACACACACTGTGGTGGTACTTGAGCTACCAACCTGGAAGTATAGTAGACTGTGGGCAGTGAATAAGATATCTGGATTAGTGACTTCAATTTTGGGGCCCAGGAGGTGGTTAGTGAAGTTGAAGAGGTCAAGGAATCGAGATACCAGTGTATTATGTCACACAGGATGATAGAAAGATTTGGGGTGAGACAAGACCCTAAAGGAGTCCTTAAAGCTTCAGTGATGGAGGTGAGTTGATAGAAAAAAGAAAGAGGGGAAAGTTGATCTGCACCTTAGAGGAACAGTGACCTAGGAAGACCAGACTCCCAATACTGGCCCTAGGTAAGGTCTGAGAGCCTAGGCAGGTGTGGCAGACCTGAATCCTCTGGAGATAGCCAGGTTTCAGTTCAGGTAAGGAGGTGAAGGCAAGGAAGTGAAAATGGCTGTTCAGAAAAGAGGCTGAGGATGTGGCGGTTCAGTGGTCTCTGGAGTTCCAGAGGCCACATTTGAGGATGTAGGAGGGTGGGATGCGTGGTCACTGGCAGGGCAGAGAGCGTCTGTTGAGTCACTGGGGAGATGATAGCTGTGGTGGTCTGCACCACTAGAGGCTTCAGTGAACCATGCCTGCCTGTGTCAGGTCTTTACACAACCCCCTTCCCTTGAATTTGGGGAGTCTGAGCCTGTGACTTGCTTTAACCAACAGAACGTGGCATTAGTGAGGCAGTGCCAGTACTAGGACTAGGCTTCTGCTCTCCTGAAAGCCCTCAGACGCCATTAAAGGAATCTGGCTTTCCTGCTGGAGAGACCATATGGACAGGCCACGTGGAGAGGGAGAACCCTTGATCCTACATGGGGGGAGAGGGGGAGAGGCCCAGGTCATCTTAGCTGAGCCCAGCCCTCGGCCAGTCTGCCAGCTGAATGCAGCCACCTGGTGGCTACTAGCAAGGTCAACAGAAGAACTGTCCAGCTAAGCTTAGCCTAAACTGCACAGTAATGAGAAAAAAAAGATTATTTTAGTCCCTAAGTTTTGGGCTGGTTTGTTAGCAGCAGCAGATAACTGAAGTGGTGTTTGAGTGCAGAGGCCTGCGTTTAGGAGGTAACCAAGGAAAGCAGAGAATGTAAGGCATCCCAGTGGATTTGGTTTTGATTTTCCCCCAGAAGTAGGACATAACACGATTCAGCTGTGGCCTGGACCACAGGCTCAGGAGTTGCGGTATGGAGCCTGCATTCCCCGTTTCTGCACTCAGCTCTTGCTGATAGGTTAGTTACAATGAGGTGAACACACCACCACTAGCCTGTGTTACCAAAGGTTTTTCTTCTGGCTAATGTCTTAATTCCTTCAGTCCTTTTGCGCCTCTGGTTTTGAAACTCCTTTTAGCACCTTCCCCAGGTATATTCTAGCTTGTCAATGGCTTTCTTAAATATGGTACCCATAACTGAATTAGTCAATTCCTGGTATTGTTATAGCTTTCATAATAGAAAGGGACTGTCATATTTACTCGCCTTAGGCACTTTTAAAGTGTACATTTCAGATTGCTTTAGCTTTTGCGGGAAACTGTAACACTGTTGACTCATTTTGCTTGAAGGCAACTGAAACACCTATGTCATTGTCGTTGTTGTCGTCTTTTTTTTCTTAACACAAATGGCTATTTGGTCAAATCCTATGCTTGTGCAATTTTTTGAACCTAGGAATGGAGGATTAAATTTAATTGCCTGTGTTTTGGCTCATTCATCTAATCTGTGGTCACTATTTTGAATCTTTTTTTTTCCCCTTTTATATTACCTTAGCTTTGCATTATGCACAAGTTTAAGTATATATATGTATATATTTTTTTATCCTCAGCTGAATCACTGATGAAAACTACGCAAAAGGAAGGTTTGGAGACAGTTCTGTGGTGTACCCATGGAAAGTTTGTCTAGGTTGACACCAGACAACTGAAAAACACCCTTTGAGGTGGTGGTTCAGTGTGCCTCGTCGCGTTTGTTACTCCTCTCCCTTTAGTAAAAAGCTCAGTGGGGAGGTTATTTGAAAGTTGAAAGAGAAGTATCATGAGAAGGGTATCATGAGCACTTTTGAAATTCTCTTCTTAGTGATAGATCTTGATATTGGTTCCTCAACTAGAATTTCTTTAGGCTGGACTCAAAGTTGAGTCTAAAGTCTTTTTAAAAAGGTAGCATTCTGTTTTCCCCAATTCCAGATCTGTCCTTTAGGTGCACACCCAGGATGTACAGCCTTCTCAGAAGCCTTCCTTGAGTCCTGTATCTGTCTTGGCTGAGGATACACAGATTGTAGTCTATTTCAGTCAGATGTTGAGGAGCCGTGAAGGACTTTCACACCATTGATCCATCCATCTGTGGTCAGTCTTTAATTCACAAGCGGAAACATTTTGGGCCAACTATAATGCAGCGTGAATCACAAGCTGTTAATGTTTCTAAAGAGCCTGTGCATATAAAACCATTCTGAGAATGATGGTAGGTAAGAATATGCTCTTTGTGGGTTAAATTCCAGTCCTCAATTATATAAAACAAAAGTAGTGTGTTCTAGCTATTTTGACTTTTAACAGCACCAGATATGTCCCACATAGCTTTTAGATGAGCTGTGTATGCGCCCTCCTGTCAAAGTTAAGTGAAAGATAAGCATCTTCCTCCATGCTGTTAGCAAGGCAGGTGAATCCAGGGGCTGATTACTCTCAAAAAGAAAGCTAAGTAATTCCCTTTGTCAAAGTCTTCGGCAATTAGAGTTACAATATCAAATAAATTACTTTTTTGCTTGATTCTCATGGGAAACAGTTTGTAGCTAATTCAGTGGAGGGACACAACAGGATGCAGTTTTTAAAAATAGAAATCTTGATTAAAGTAGCCAGCTGGTAGTTCCTGCTCTTAAAATATTTCAGACCAAAGTCATTGCTATCTGTTTTATGATAAAAAAAAAACTCTAGTGTCTCAGCTGCTTAGGCCATTGAAACACGTGCACAATGAATTCCTGAACCACATTTTATCTCCGGTTTGCAGGTTTTCTTCTAGGCCATCTTTGTGTCAAGGTGAAATGACTTTTTTTCTTGGAGACGGGAAGGGGTCAGGTTCTTTAATTTTTATAACTATATGGCATGCACATATTTGTTAGTGAAAGCATATAGATTTTTTCTTTTTGAAATAGTTAATAAGGACAGCCTGGCAACTTGGAGAGTACTCTTCTAGAATCTTTTGTTATTATATTATTATTTTTTCATTTTGTTATTATTAATTACAAAATTGACAGCGTCTGTAGTTTCTTGAGCACTTACTATTTGAACGCTAGCTTGGTGCTAGAACTTTATGTATGCTATATGTGTTATTTCACACATAGCCCCATAAGAGGTTGGTGTTATCATTGGTGCTTTACAGGCAGGAAAATTGAGGCTTAGGGATATGAAGTAACTTGTTCAAGGTCACATAGCTAGTAGGTTGTAGTGCTGGATTTCAGATCCCATCTTCTCTGCCTCCAGAGTCTGAGCTCATAACCACTATGGCAAACTGCTGTTTTATCTGCTCTGATTGGATGTGTCTTTTATTGTACAATTAAATCAAATTCCTTTTCTTAAAGTAAGCAGAATGTAAATAATAATGTATTGAGTGGCCTTCTGTTAAAATGAATTCCTAGTCTTATTTTTGGCAGTTTTTAATATAAATTTATTTATGTATTAACATCTTTATTGGAGTATAATTGCTTTAGAGTGTTGTTACTTTCTGCTGTATAACAAAGCGAATCAGCTATATGTATACATATATCCCCATGTCCCCTCCCTTTTGCATCTCCCTCCCACCGTCCTTATCCCACCCCTCTAGGTGGTCACAAAGCACCAAGCTGATCTCCCTGTGCCATGCAGCTGCTTCCCACTAGCTCGCTATTTTACATTTGGTAGTGTATATATGTCCATGCCGCTCTCTCACTTTGTCCCAGCTTACCCTTCCCCCTCCCCATGTCCTCAAGTCCATTCTGTACGTCTGTGTCTTTATTCCTGTCCTGCCCCTAGGTTCATCAGAACCATTTTTTATTTTGGATTCCATATATATGTGTTAGCATATGGTATTTGTTTTTCTCTTTCTGACTTACTTCACTCTGTATGACGGACTCTAGGTCCATCCACCTCACTACAAATAACTCAATTTCGTTTCTTTTTATGGCTGGGTGACATTCCATTGTAGATATGTGCCACATCTTCTTTAACCATTCATCTTTCGATGGACACTTAGGTTACTTCCATGTCCAGGCTGTTGTGAATAGTGCTGCAATGGACATTGTGGTACCTGACTCTTTTTGACTTATGGTTTTCTCAGGGTATATGCCCAGTAGTGGGATTGCCGGGTCGTATGGTAGTCCTAATTTTAGTTTTTTAAGGAACCTCCATACTGTCCTCCATAGTGGCCGTACCAGTTTACATTCCCACCAACAGTGCAAGAGGGTTCCCTTTTCTCCACACCCTCTCCAGCATTTATTGTTTGTATATTTTTTGTTGATGGCCATTCTGACTGGTGCGAGCTGATACCTCATTCTAGTTTTGATGTGCATTTCTCTAATGATTAGTGATGTTGAGCATCTTTTCATGTGTTTGTTGGTAACCTGTATATCTTCTTTGGAGAAATGTCTATTTAGGTCTTCTGCCCATTTCTGGATTGGGTTGTTTCTTTTTTTGATATTGAGCTGCATGAGCTGCTTGTATATTTTGGAGATTAATGCTTTGTCAGCTGCTTCGTTTGCAAATAGTTTCTCCCATTCTGAAGGTTGCCTTTTCGTCTTTTCTGTGATTTCCTTTGCTGTGCAAAAGCTTTTAAGTTTCATTAGGTCCCATTTGTTTATTTTTGTTTTTATTTCCATTTCTCTAGGAAGTGGGTCACAGAGGATCTTACTGTGATTTATGTCATAGAGTGTTCTGCCTATATTTTCCTCTAAGAGTTTTATAGTGTCTGGCCTTACATTTAGGTCTTTAATACATTTTTAGTTTATTTTTGTGTATGGTGTTAGGGCGTGTTCTAATTTCATTCTTTGACATGTAGCTGTCCAGTTTTCCCAGCACCACTTATTGAAGAGGCTGTCTTTTCTCCTTTGTATACTTTTGCCTCCTTTATCAAAGATAAGGTGACCATATGGGCTTGGGTTTATCTCTGGGCTTTCTATCCTGTTCCATTGATCTATATTTCTGTTTTTGTGCCAGTACCATACTGTCTTGATTACTGTAGGTTTGTAGTATAGTCTGAAGTCCAGGAGCCTGATTCATTTAGCTCAACTTTTCTTTCTTAAGATTGTTTTGGCTATTCGGGGTCTTTTGTGTTTCCATACACATTTTGAAATTTTTGGTTCTAGTTCTGTGAAAAATGCCATTGATAGTTTGATAGGGATTGCATTGAATCTGCAGATTGCTTTGGGTAGTATAGTCATTTTCACAAAGTTGATTCTTCCAAACAAGAACATGATATATCTCTCCATCTGTTTTTATCATCTTTAATTTCTTTCATCAGTGTCTTATAGTTTTCTGTATACAGGTCTTTTGTCTCCTTAGGTAGGTTTACTCCTAGGTATTTTATTCTTTTTGTTGCAATGGTAAATGGGAGTGTTTCCTTAATTTCTGTTTCAGATTTTTCATCATTAGTGTATAACAATGCAAGAGGTTTCTGTGCATTACTTTTGTATCCTGCTACTCTACCAAATTCATTGATTAGTAGTTTCCTGGTGGCATCTGTAGGATTCTCTAGGTATAGTATCATATGTCATCTGCAAACAGTGACAGTTCTACTTCTTCTTTTCCGGTTTGGATTCCTGTTATTTCTTTTGCTTCTCTGATTGCTGTCTCTAAAACTTGCAAAACTATGTTGAATAATAGTGGGGAGAGTGGGCAACCTTGTCTTGTTCCTGATCTTAGAGGAAATGCTTTCAGTTTTTCACCATTGAGAATGATGTTGCCTGTAGGTTTGTCATATATGGCCTTTATTTTGTTGAGCTAGGTTCCCTCTGTGCCTATTTTCTGGAGAGTTTTTATCATAAATGGGTGTTGAAATTTGTCAAAAGCTTTTTCTGCATCTATGGAGATTATCATATGGTTTTTATCCTTCAATTTGTTAATATGGTGTATCACATTGATTGATTTGCGTATAGTGCAGAATCCTTGCATTCTTGGGATAAACGCCACTTGATTATGGTGTATGATCCTTTTAATGTGCTGTTGGATTCTGTTTGCTAGTATTTTGTTGAGGATTTTTGCATCTATGTTCATCAGTGATATTGGTCTGTAGTTTTCTTTTTTTGTGACATCTTTGTGTGGTTTTGGTATCAGGGTGATGGTGGCCTTGTAGAATGAGTTTGGGAGTGTTCCTCCCTCTGCTGTATTTTGGAAGAGTTTGAGAAGGATAGGCGTTAGCTCACCTCTAAATGTTTGATAGAATTTGCCTGCGAAGCCATGTGGTCCTGGGCTTTTGTTTGTTGGAAGAATTTTAATCACAGTTTCAATTTCAGTGCTTATGAGTAGTCTGTTTATATTTTCTGTTTTTTCCTGGTTCAGTCTTGGCAGGTTGTTCTTTTCTAAGAATTTGTCCATTTCTTCCAGGTTGTCCATTTTATTGGCATAGAGTTGCTTGCAGTAATCCCTCATGATCCTTTGTGTTTCTGCAGTGTCAGCTGTTACTTCTCCTTTTTCATTTCTAATTCTGTTGATGTGAGTCTTCTCCCTTTTTTTCTTGATGAGTCTGGCTAATGGTTTATCAATTTTGTTTATCTTTTAGTTTAATTGATCTGTGCTATTGTTTCTGTCATTTCTTTTTCATTTACCTTTGATCTGGTCTTTATGATTTCTTTCCTTCTGCTAACTTTGGTTTTTTTTTGTTCTTTTTTCTCTAATTGTTTTAGATGTAAGGTTGGGTTTTTTATTTGAGGTGTTTCTTGTTTCTTGAATTATGATTGTATTGCTATAAACTTCCCTCTTAGAACTGAATTAGCTGCATCCCATAGGTTTTGGGTGGTTGTGTTTTCACTGTCATTTGTTTCTAGGTACTTTTTGATTTCCTCTTTGATTTCTTCAGTGATCTCTTGGTTATTTACTAGCATATTGTTTAGCCTCCATGTGTTTGTATTTTTTACAGTTTTTTTCCTGTAATTGATATCTAGTCTCATAATGTTATGGTTGGAAAAGATACTTGATGTGATCTCAGTTTTCTTAAATTTACCAAGGCTTGATCTGTGACCCAAGATATGGTGTATTCTGGAGAATGTTCCGTGAGCACTTGAAAAGAAACTGTATTCTGTTGTTTTTGGATGGAATGTCTATAAATATCAGTTAAGTCCATCTTGTTTAATGTGTCATTTAAAGCTTGTGTTTCCTTATTTATTTTCATTTTGAATGATGTGTCCATTGGTGAAAGTGGGGTGTTAAAGTCCCCTACTATGATTATGTTACTGTCAATTTCCCATTTTATGGCTGTTAGCATTTGCCTTGTGTATTGAAGTGCTCCTATGTTGGGTGCATAAATATTTACAGTTGTTTTATGTTCTTCTTGGATTGATCCCTTGATCATTATGTAGTGCCCTTCTTTGTCTCTTATAATAGTCTTTATTTTAAAGTCTATTTTGTCTGATAAGAGAATTGCAACTCCAGCTTTCTTTTGATTTCCATTTGCATGGAATATCTTTTTCCATCCCTTCACTTTCAGTCTGTATGTGTCACTAGGTCTGAAGTGCATCTCTTGTAGCGAGCATATATACAGGTCTTGTTTTTGTATCCATTCAGCAAGCCTGTGTCTTTTGGTTGGAGCATTTAATCCATTTACATTTAAGGTAATTGTTGACACGTATGTTCCTATCACCATTTTCTTAATTGTTTCGGGTTTGTTACTGTAGGTCTTTTCCTTCTCTGTGTTTCCTGCCTAGAAAGGTTCCTTTGGCATTTGTTGTAGAGCTGGTTTGGTGGTGCTGAATTCTCTTACCTTTTGCTTGTCTGTAAAGGTTTTAATTTCTCTGTTGTATCTGAATGAGATCCTTGCTGGGTAGAGTAATATTGGTTGTAGGTTTCTCCCTTTCATCACTTTAAATACGTCCTGCCACTCCCTTCTGGCTTGCAGAGTTTCTACTGAAAGATCAGCTTTTAACCTTATGGTGATTCCCTTGTATGTTATTTGTTGCTTTTCCCTTGGTGCTTTCAATTTTTTTTTTTCTTTGTATTTAATTAATTGATAGTTTGATTCATATGTGTCTTGGTGTGTCTCTCTTTGGGTTTATCCTGTATGGGACTCTCTGTGCTTCCTGGACTTGATTATTTCCTTTCCCATCTTAGAGAAGTTTTCCACTTAATGTCTTCCAATATTTTCTCAGACCCTTTCTTTTTCTCTTCTTCTGGGACCCCTATAATTTGAATGTTGGTGCATTTAATGTTGTCCCAAAGGTCTCTGAGACTGTCCTCAATTCTTTTCATTCTTTTTTCTTTATTCTACTCCCTGGCAGTTATTTCCACCATTTTATCTTCTAGCTCACTTATCCATTCTTCTGCCTCAGTTTTTCTGTTATTGATTCCTCCTAGAGTATTTTTAATTTCAGTAATTGTGTGGTTCATCACTGATTGTTTGCTCTTTAGTTCTTCTAGATCCTTGTGAATGTTTCTTGTATCTTCTCCATGCTGTTTCTGAGATTTTGGATCATTTTGACTATCATTGCTCTGAATTCTTTTTCAGGTAGGTTGCCTATTTTGTCTTCATTTATTTGTCCTGTAGGTTTTTACCTTGCTCCTTCCCTCTGTAACACAGTTTTTTGTCGTTTGATATTTTTGTTTTTGATGGGTGGTGCTGTATTCCTGTCTTACTGTTTGTTTGGCCTGAGACATCGAGCTCTGGAGTTTGCAGGCAGTTGGATAGAGCTGGGTCTTGGTGCTGAGATGAAGACCTCTGCGAGGCCTCACTCCGATTGATATTTCCTGGGGTCTGAGGTTCTGTGTTAGTCCAGCGGTTTGGACTCGGAGCTCCCACCGCAGGAGCTTGGGCCTGACCTCCGGCCAGGGAACCAAGATCCCGCAAGCCCGTTGCTAGGGGTTCCTCCCGTCCCCTTAGTTGTCTGTGGTCCCCCACCTGTGCCTGGTAGGTGCCCTAGTTGTGAGGAGACACAAATTCCGCGTCTTCTTAGTATGCCATCTTGACTCCTTAATATTTGAGCTTTTAACACCTCAGTACCTATTTTTTGCACTGATAACTTCTGGAATAGGGTAGGCTTCAGGTTCAAGGCAGTAAAGTGTGGCGCTGGAGGCGAGCTTCCAGGAGCATTCTCAGTAGAAGAATGTAAGGTTGGAGATCGTCCCCAAATCCGTGTCATCCTCCCCAACCCTTAAGTGGCCGAGGGTGGACAGTCCAGAAGTGGGGACTCGGCTTATCTGCCCTAGGGCATAGTGGGGGGGACCTCCATGGACTCCGAGGGTGAGGTGAGGATCACCGCTGGATGGGAAGGGGTGAACTTATGATGCATGATTTAGGAATTCTAATGTAAATATTTTTATGCAGTATGGTGAATAAACTTGAGACTTGCTTATCTGAACTCCACATTTTCCCCCCAGAGATTTGGCTATTTCTGCAGATTTTCTTTTACTTTTTAAAAATTTCATTCTTTATGTGTGTAAAGCTGTACTCTGAACATTAATGAGGTAATATCCCTTATCCTCCCCATTCTCTACCACACATATGAAGAGGCAGTGGATGTTGTCAGCATTTAGACTGGTGGTATCTTTTCAATGAATATGGAAGGATTTGATGATATTCTGTCATTTTCCAAAAAGAAAAGTTAAAATACATGCATGTTATCCTACGTCACAGAATCCTTTAATATGATTGATTCCTTCTGAAGCTGTATACACTGCAGATGTTTTATTCATGAATTGTTATTTCTGCAAAGACTCGGTGGGTTCCTATTTCATTTTCACTTGGCTGAATATGCCATGATTTGGTTTTTTGTTAAACGTATCCTTATATAGGCAGTGTTATTTCTGAGATGTTAACGCACATCGTAGCACTGGAACACAGCTGTTTGTAAAACTTAATGATGTTGACTGAAGTTAAATCCCCATGAGTTTATAGTATAGATTTCAAAGGCATTGATTGTGTAAGAAAATTCTACCTTTGATTTATGTGGCAAAACTGCTATTATACCATGACCTTAATTTTCCTGTGGTGACAGGGGTGTTGGTGGGGAAGACATTGAAAAGAAAATATGTGACTAGTAATAGTAACAAGAGGAACAAGGGGTGTGGAGTGAATGCATCTGTCTAATAAGCTTTTAATCACTGTATATTTATGAAAATAATTACATGCCTAAGTCTAGACACCGATACCATCTTTGCTCATTGCTCTTCTCTCATTTGCCTCACATTGTTTTTTTGCGGGGGAGGGGTACATCTTTGCATTGCTGTCTGCTCGTATAAGAAATGCAGTGGGTTATTAAAAAGTATAAAAGAGGAAGATAGGTTGTTTCTACCGGTCACACACATTTTGGATATTACTTTTCTGAATAAATGCTGAATAGATTTCCTCTCCCATATAAATCTTGTTGCTCTGAAGTTTGGAAGATACAGGTATCCCTCAGAGCTATTACATATTCAGTTCCAGACCACCACAGCAAAGTGAATACTGCAGTAAAGCTAGTCACATGGATTTTTTTGTTTCACAGTCCATATAAAAGTTACACTATTACTGTATTCTCTTAAGTGTGCAATAACATTATGTCTAAAAGAACAATGTATATACTTTAATTTAAAAATACTTTATTGCTAAAAAATGCTGACCATCATCTGAGCCTTTGGAGAGTCATAATCTTTTTGCCTCCATGTTCATGGCTGCTGACTGATCAGGGTGGTGGTTGCTGAAGGTTGGGGTGGCTGTGACAATTCAAAACAAAAAAAATTATTTATTTATTTTTGGCTGCATTGGATCTTCGTTGCTGTGCGTGGCTTTCTCTAGTTGTGGCGAGCAGGGGCTACTCTTTGCTGCAGTGTGCGGGCTTCTCATTGCAGTGGCTTCTCTTGTTGCGAAGCACGGGCTCTAGGCACGCTGGCTTCAATAGTTGTGGCTCGCGGGCTCAGTAGTTGTGGCTCGTGGGCTCAGTAGTTGCGGCACATGGGCTTAGTTGCTCTGCGACATGTGGGATCTTCCCAGACCAGGGATCGAACCCATGTCCCCTGCGTTGGCAGGTGGGTTCTTAACCACTGCGCCACCAGGGAAGTCTTAGACCACATATTCTTAAACCAGTCATCTGTTGTCCTTTGTGTGTGACAGCAGGAGGAAAATCATAATTACCTAGTTAGTAATGTGAGGTGTTTTTTGACCCCTCTGCTGGCCTATCACAACCATGTTTTCCCTACTTGGGCTTTATTTCCCATTATGGATGTTAAAAGGAAATTGTAAAGGTCAGCACTGGTTGCCCTAGCCTGATCCTAGCTCGGGATTCCAGGAACTAGAGGAAACATTCTCCTTGCATGTTCTTGGCTCTACAAACCAAGGCAACAGTTTGTCTTTATGAAGTTTCTCATGGTAAATGGGAAAACAACACACACACAAACAAACAAAAGTCCTTTTTGGTTTACTTGCTGCTTAGCTCTGCTTTGGACCAAATTATTTCCTCTTTTCCTCTCTTTGGAGCTTGCTCCTGTCTGTCTTTAGGTTGTGCCAGCCAGCATCCTCTTAGATGCACCTGAAAGTCTCCTCAGATGCAGGCTGGCAGTGTAGCTTTTTTTTTTCAATGTCAGTGCCTACATGACTGGACACAGGCAGTGGTGGGGAAGTGACTTGTGACTTGCTTTTGGTCCTTGTGTTTTTTTCTGACTTGTTTATGGATGCCTCTTTCTATTCTTTTTTTCATATATGCTTATCCTTAGCGTATCAGGTCATTAGAAAAGCTGGCACCATTTTCCCCTCCAAAATGTATTAAAAGTGACTGTGCTCCCTATTCCTCACCTTTGGAAAGCCATGGAACTGGCATGTGGATGTGAGGCTTAAAGGTCAGGGGAAATGGAGGTTTAAGGTAGTCCTGCCTCACCAGGCAGATTAGATGCCTGGGTTCTCTTTCTGTACTTGGTCTGAGAAAGTCTTATTAAATGTGACATAGATCACTGGTCTTTATTGTTGGCGCACTTGTCAAGGATGCTGCCTTTAGAATTTTTCTTGCCGTGTTTAAATGTTGATCTACCTGCGGTTAGATCAAAACATTTACTAACTGTGTGACCATGGACAAGTTGCATAATCTTTTTGTGTGGCAGCTTCCATAGCTGGGTTTAATAATAAGTACCTAACTCCCAGGGAGGTCAGGAGGAGCATCTTCATCTGGGTGGTTGTCTTGGACACTGCCAGGCACATAGTGAGCGTTCAGGAAGTGATTGGTGCCATCATACAGCAACAGCAAAAGATGGAGTTCCACTCTGGAGTTAGGCTCTGCATTTGAATCCTGGCTCTGCTATTTCTAGTCTTGGGATCGTGGCTTTATGTTCCGTGGCTGCAAAATTTCCATGCACATGATGCTTCCCTCATAAGATTTTTGTGAGGACTTACTTCAAGAAATCCAAGTGAAGTGCTTATAGCACGGTGCCTGGTTGATAGTAAGCACTCAATAAAGTCAAGTAATATTATCATTGTGGTGAATTTCTGATAATTCCCTGACTGTCTTTATGTTTCAGGACTTTTCAACTCATAGTGTTTGAGTTGTCAACATTATGTTTATGATGGCCAAAGATGTTGTCACCAGACTGCTTCCTCTCTACCCTGCAAATTCAGATTAGATGTAGAAGGAGGGATGGAAACTTGGTTTCTGAAATACCTGAGTTTGTTTTCTGAGGTACCGTTTGACTTTATAAAGGGAAGAGAGCAGCAAGTGGTTAAGAATATTTCCCCACATCCTACTTAGGAAAAGACTGCTTTGGTCAGATGTTCATAAGAAAGTAAAAATTCTTACTTTCATACTTCCTGCCCACAGTGATGAAAATAAATTGATATTTTATTTGTCTTCTTTTGAAGTTAATGCCACAAGGCTAGCTTATGACCTTTAAAAAATGCTCCCATGGTTTCACTTGAAGACAGCTTTTCCCCATTGCTTTTAATCCTTTGATAATATATTAAATTCATCTCTCTTTCCGGTATGTGCACATTTCAAATGTTTGTACATGACTGTGTCCTATCTTAGATAAAGCTTGACCAAATTAGTCATATATTCTACATTCATTCAGTTTTCTCAAAGCTGAGTTTCATTCCCAGTTCTATAATATTTTTATTCCTTCCCTTTAAACTTAAAAATTATTTGTAGTAGGTTCTGCTGTCAGGCAGTGCTCAACATTTATCTCGTGTGTTTTCATGCGGTGTCCTAGAAAGGATATTTTCTTGTCTCTCTCTTTCTTTCATTTCCATCCAACCAGAGTGTCCTGGGTAGATCACATTTCAACATATTATATTCTCTGCATAGCCAGGCTTGTTGGTTTTGTAACAGTAGACCTTTATCCTATTCATGGAGTGCCTTCTAAACTGGGTCCTCATCAAGTTCTGAGAGGTATAGTTTTGCCCACTGAACAATTTCTTAATTTAGTCCAACTCACTTTGCCATCCAGGTGATTTTCCAGATTAAGAATCTTGACTCTTTCAGCTGCTAAGTGCTAAGGATGACTTTTACAACTGGTGCTTGTTTAGTAAGAATGTAGTATCCACAGTATACTGTGTAACTGAAAGACAGCATGTAGCTGGCTAATGCTTCTCAGCCAATTAAGACCTTTTCCATGTAGCACTGTACTCCTCTTACAGTAGGTTGAATAATGGCCACCTGAAGATATCAAGTCCTACTTTCTGTACTTTGTAAATGTTACTCTCTTTAGATAAAGCGCCTGTAGGTGTAATTACGTTAAGGATTTGAGATGGGGAGATTATCCTGGATTATCCAGGTGAACGCTGTTTGCCATCACAAGTGTCCTTATGACAGAGGGTAGAGGGCAGTCACAGAGAGAAGGTGACAGGAAGGTGGAGGCAGAGATTAGAATGGTGCAGCCCCAAGCCTGGAAATGCCAGGACAGCCACTTGGAGCTGGCAGAGGCAAGAAAAGACTCTCCCCTGGAGCCTCTGGAGGGGGCGTGGCCCTGCTGGATTTCAGCCTTCCAGCCTGCAAAACTGTGAGAGGAAAACTTTCTGTTGTTTTAAGAGGGCAATTTTGTTGTGATTTGTTACAGCAGCTTCAGGAATCTAATGTCCATCTAGTCTTCTCTCAATATGTTCATTCCCAAATAGATGAGGGAAAGAGAGGAAAAATGATAGGGATGATCATTTTTGAGATGTCGGTCTTTATTACAGAATTAGTGGTAGGGAACTACATACTCAGGAAGTTAATTAGACTCATACTGCTGTAAATAACACAACATAGTAATCAAAGTACAAATTTTTTTTCTGTCTTTAGCATTGGATTGCCACTTGGAATGTGAAACTGTTCAAGCACGTTGGTATTGCCCCACTTGGGGCAGAAAGCAGGGGGAAGAGGAGGAAAAGAGGGTGAGATGATACCTAAATTACTGAACGGTGGTGCTTCCGCTTACATTTTGCTTTTCTTTAAGTTGTACGTTTAGGAGTGTAGCACAGTTCCTCAAGGGGGAAATAAGGCAGGTGCTGCCTTTCCAGACCACGGCTGCCATGTCCTTCTAGGATGCAGTACACAGAGGGACCTGTCATCTGCGGATACTTAGCTAGGGAGAGTAGAAAGCAAATGGTAAGGGGAAACCAAGGTGCTGATGGGCAGGGTGGAGGCGTCAGTGATGGCTGGCTCTCTCTTCCCCAAACGTCCTTCCCTGATGGCAGAAAGGCAACTGTAGCTCTGATTTAACCCTGATAAGGACAAAGGACTTCTTGTTTTAGAGATGTCTCTGTAGTTAAATATTAAAGGAAAAGGAAAGAAAGGAAAGGCAAAAAAACTAATTAAAAAAAAGCGAAGTGGAAAACCATGATTCTGGTACAGTTCCGCAGGAAAAGGGTCTGTCTGGGTTCTCTTAAAAAGGATTGCATGACTACCTAAAAATGAGAACAGAAACTAGGTACACATACTATGTCCTGAGTCATGAACCCAATTATTCACAGATGGCTGTAATAATAAAAGAAAATAGTTGTTTGTTTCTTTAAACTAGTTAGAGAATTTTAATTTACTTTGTTGTATGAATTGACTTGTGAAAAAGGCCAGTATCATCTCCTGTTTAGCACCTTGGATGACAGAACCTTTGTGAGGTTGCAAGTTTAGGAGGTTTGCTAAACAAACGTGGAATAATGCACTACACCAGGCTTCTCTGTTCCAGTCTGTTCTGTTACTGGTGTGCAGCGTTTACCAGTTATTCTACTGGTATAATCTGTGGCAGTTTTTCACTTACATTCTTTGCAATATTTAGGTCAGTGAATTTCAGCATGAAGATTTCCTGATATAAATGCTTTGCTTCAGGTTGCCTTCAAGTGTTGACAGATCGTACAATTTACAAACACCATTTTGAGTAGCAAAAAAACAATCGTGCTGCAGTTGTTTGGAATAAGGAGCGCCGGTTGCATTTATCATTGCTCTAATAATAGTGAAAGTACTACATATGGTTCAATTGAGTTTGAATCCAATACTGTTCATTTAATATGCAGGACTTAGGTGATTCTAAACCTCACATTTCTCTCTTGATTTGTAACTTGCTACGTATTTTCCTCAGGGTATTCCCCCCCGCCCCACCCCCGCCCGATCTCGTGTGCAAAACTCTCTATCTTGGGTTGAATTCAGCTTTATTTTACATCTGGGCAAACACACTCTTCTATGCAGGTAGGATATTGTAAAAACGGCTGGCAGGGACAGGGGACCTACTAGGCGTGAGATGCCTGATTAGCTCATAGAGTCTCTGCGATGGGAAGTAGGAGCCAGAATGGTTGGTTGTGTGGACTTGTGAAAAGTGAAGGGTTGTTCTGAGAGGGTCACAAACCCCCAGGCAGATGAGGTAATAACGAAGGGGGTCTTCCGGGATTCCTGGGGGGCCTGTTGGCTCTGGTCTTTGGTTATCATTTAGGAATGCAAGGCCAGAATTGCTAGGACTTCTCTCTCTCTTGAGAGACCACAGATGGGGTTTTTGGGTATATCCTGATTATTCAGTTTGAGTAATTAATTGAAAATTCTTAAACAAACAAACAAACCCGAGGATTATGCTGTGTGGGCCAAATAAAGCATGCCTGGGTCTGTGAGCCTGTGACCTCTGGTCAACACTGATTGACTGATTGGAGTTCTCCAACCCCAGAGTCTTACAGAAAATATTTATTGCCTCGCATCTGCTGCCTCTCTCTCCTCCATGACTGCAGATGTATCGTGATTATTTTTTTCCTCTCTTTTCACTCCTGGAGCCTGTGGAAGAGAATTTAAATAGCTCACCAGCCCTCAGTATAATTTATGTTGGGAAATAGTGGTGGAGAGTTGGCTCTTTGAAAGCAAAGAGCTGAGCTAGAGCAAAATCTGAAGAGGTAATCAGAACTCATTTCAAAAATCTCCGGTAGGAACAGCTAGGATAAGCAAGTAAAGTAAGAAGGAGAGAGACTGGATTAGCCAGGAAGCATTTTTACAGAGGTACGTGTTCAGGCAATGTGACATCAGTGCTAAATGAAGATGGTTCCAGAAATATGGGAAGTCTGATTCCTATCCTTTAGGGTAGAGTTTGCAGAACACCCAGTTAAATTTGAATTTCAGATAAACAACAAATGTTTTAGTATAAATACGTCCTCTGCAATATTTTAAAAAATATAAGTATGCCTCAAATATTGCAAGGGTCACAGTTGTCCTAAAACATTTTTTGTTGTTTATATAAAATTCAAATCGAACTTGGCATCTTGTTTTTGTGTTGTTTGTATTTGCTAAATCTGGCAACCCTATATTATGAGCCTGGGCAAAATTCAGAGTCTAGGGCAGAATACCTGAAATTTATAAGCCAGAAGATAGTGAAGAATTCCCACAAATTCTTTCAATAGGATTTGGATTGATTGTCTGATGTTGAATTGTCCTCATGAACTTGCTGAATTTTAAAATAACCTTTACTAGAATTGCTGCAGGCAAGGAGATAGACTGATCTATGTGTGTGCAGAGCTATCATGGAAGTTTATAGGAGAATACAATTCAGCTGTTTGTCCATAATTGATTGAAGGCTCTCCAAAGGAATGAGAGTTTTAGGGATGCTTTGGAGATCTATAGAAATGATTGGTTAGGCATATTAGCAGATACACAATAATGGGAAGTGATCAGATATTAGTAATGGCTGATATCTAATTCCTCTTATTTGGCTAGCAAAGAAATAACGACTTGGGGGAAATATTGCTAATTCCTGCACATTACATGTTCCATAGAAACGTGGTATTCTTTTACTTTTATATGAAACTGTCGTTAAGTATTAGATAATTGAAAACAAGTGGTATTCTTCTTGCCGTCTCATATTTACCTAACTTATTTATAAAATACCATGATAGTCCCTGGGGAGAAAAAGAGAAGTACAAGACAGAGTTGCCTTCCCCAAAAGGTCCCAGATAAGTTTGAGGGGCCAATAAACTTTGGAAAAGATAGAGTAATACGTGATATAAATGTGTGCTGTCATGTAGCTAGTTACTCTGTGTGTTGTAGCAAAGATTTTGAAATCAAGGAGAGAAATCTTTGAGCTCCTCAATCTGGAAAAACTTAATGGGAAGGAGGAAGAAAGGTTGGGGGCTTTGAAATAAAAAAGTCATGAGAAAAGTTAGGAGTGCAGGAAGGTATAGGACAAATATTCAGGGGAGCGAGTGTCCAGTGTAGCACGTGATCATCTGTTATTATCAAAACATCTCACGTTACAACCAAACATTAACAACTATTGTGAGTAGATGGAGCCATCATTTATAATTAAATCTTGATTCTTTGAGTATTTTTATTTTTGCTATTTTCACTATGATCCTTTTTTGCATTTTTCCTTTCAGCCTTCTCTTTTTGCTCCCATTTGTGTGTTAATTACATAGATAGTTCTGTATTATTCTTTTCCTTATTTGTGGTCGATGCCATTCATTATCTTAATGACCTTCAGTTGATTTCAGTGTTCACTTCTTTAATCCTCATTCTTGGATGATAGTTTTGCTTTGTGTCTTGATGACTTGGCTAAAATGTTCATTCAGTGAACAAACAAAGTGTATTTGGAGTACCTTTTGTAAAGAGGCAGTGAAATGTAGTGGTTGAGAGTATAGGCCGTAGGGATAGCTTGCTTGGGTTTCAACCTGGCTTTAGCACTTACTAGCTGTGTGGCCTTGGGCAACTTACACCACTTTCCTGGATCTTCGTTTTCTGAGCTGTAAAATAAGATATTAATAGGATGTTTCTCAAAGCTGTGAAAATTGAATAAAATGACTCATATTCAGACCATGGCACACTAATTACCATTACTTTATTATTTTTTGCTCCTTTGGAGATGTGGGGTATGAACAAGGCAGACAAGGTCTGCAGTTTTGGAACTATTTTCCCTACTGATATAAATGTTATGAAGAAAACAATCCTAATGTGATAGAAACTGTGGGTATGGGGTGTGGGCAGCTTTGGAACGGGTGGTCAGTGAGAGGCACCTTGAAGAGATGTCATTTGAGCTAAGATTGGAATGAGGGGAGCAGAAAAATGGGGATATAGCTGGAGGCACTTAGGGTGCAAACACCCTTTTAAAAAAAAAGCTTTGGAGCATGTTTTTATGCTGGTGAGCATAACCCACTAGAGAGGGAGACTGCATGCTGCTGGGTGGAGAGGAATAATGGCAGACGTGTGGTCTCTGAAATGGGCGGACCAAGGTACAATCAAAGGGGCTGGTCTTTGTTAGAAGCTGGGGCTCCTCTTCATTTACAAATGCACATGAACCTGATACAGGTGGGTTCCTGTTTAGCTGCTTTATTTTCTCTTTGACAAGTGAGGTGAGGTCTTTGGTCAGGAAGGAACTGTGGGGACTGGAAGGGGAAATATGGACAGAGAAAAGGATGGAGAAGCTAAGTTTGAAAGAAGGATGTGTGAAATGGAGTTATCAGGCATAGGTAGTGGAAATCCAGGCAATTCTTAATGCCCATTTGGGATCCGTGGTCATGAACTGAAAAGGAGACTAGTCAGCAGGGTTGCATGCATAAACAAGCATTTTTATCAGAAAGGTACAGGGGTTGTATATTTTCTGAGATTTCTACAGAACTAAAAAGTGTCTTCTCTAACCTTCAAGCAGAAATTCCAACTTCCTCATGTGATTATTTGATTAAGAACTTTTATTTAAAACTCTCTGGTCTAGCTTGTCCAATTGAACTTTCTGCAGCTATAGAAATCGTCTGTATCTGACCTATCCAATATAGTAAGTAGCCTGTAACCATATGTGGCTATTGAACACTTGAAATGTGGCTAGTGCCACTGAGTAACTAAAAAAAATTTTTTTTTTGCTTTCCATTAATTTAAATTACCATTCTGGACAGCACAGTTGTAGACATTATTCTATTGCCTTCTGGCATTTATTACTGCAGAAGAGAATCCAAACTCTGTCTGTCTTGCTTTTAGAAAATTTGAAATTTTGTAAATGATGGATATGACTTCTAGATTCTTAAAAATAACTTGCTGAGCACATGGCAATTGCTAGTCCTTTCCCAGGTTTTGAAAGTTTTCTTTTAGCATATCTTTTGGATGCTGTGATTGACAAAACCCATACATTTAGAGACCGTATAGACCTGGGTTTGTATCCCAGCTGCACAAATTACAGGTTGTTTGGCCTTTGGAAAATGCTTTAACCTTTCAGAATTATTTATTCAGAATTATTTCAGAATGGTTACCTGCAGACTCATCCGTTTCAGTTTCTTCTTTTGGGTCCTTTCTCAAGTTTGTTCTTCATCTTCATTCCATTTTCTGTTGTGTAAAAAGCCTGTTTTATATTGCTTCTTATGTGAATTAAATTTCTTCTGCTGTGCTTTTTATTTTACTACCCACTTTTCTTATTCTGCCTGTTCTTGTTTAATAGAGGCAACATCTTCTTGAGTCTTAATGTGAGCAGTAAACACTTAGCTCTATGTATTACATGGCTTTTTGTAAAAATAAAGAGGATTTTGCATTAAATTCTTAGGAAATGTCACTCTTGTGCTGTTGATTTTTTTCAAAGTTTGTTTTTTTTTGTAAAAAAACAAACAAAAAACCCTTCTTGAGTAAAGGCAGAAAGCCAGAATTATTTTCCTCCAGGAGAAAAGTCAGGTCAAAATACAGGGTATGTTCCTTTTCCCTGCTCTGCTCAATTCGTTTGCTTTGGTTTCTACTTTAAGAATACCTGTTATTCGTTCTGTTCAGACCTTCAGAATGGTTACCTGCAGACTCATCCGTTTCCAAAAGCAACTTGTTTGCTTACTCAGTTTCTGTTACTGAATTATCTTAAAAGCAATAGAATTATTGCTTCTCTAAGAATTGGGCAGCACACTGACCAAAAATTCAGTTTTAGAGGAGATTCGCAGGTTGTGATGAACATGAATCCTGCCTTACGTCTCTGCAGTTGGCCCTGGATATCTGCATTAGCAGACCACAGCCCTTGGTGTGGATGGGATCAAGATTTCAACTGAGTGCAGTCAATGCTATTAAGAAAACATACCCACAGTATTCTTGGGAATTTGAACATGGCTAAAAGCATCTCAGTATTACTGTGAAATTTCTGTTTAAAGCATATTTTGGGTGGTGTTTGAATGTGTCCTGTTCTGTGAAAGCAGTTTCTCTTTTATGAAACTGCTGAAATTGAGGCCAGGAGCTCCCATTAGTGCTGTTAATCTGGAATCCAGATTGAGATGGGCTCTGGCTGAATACACCCTAGAGAGTTAAAAAAAATAAAAAGTATTCAGTTTGACAAATTCCAGTGTTTTCACTGATGTAGTTAATATTGATTAAAGTATACTTACTATCATTAAGTATCATTTCAGGTAGAGTAAGTTCTTGCACAGCATTTATATCACCATTAAATATCTAACTGGCTCTGTTTCAACATTGCTATTAATAAATCATTTGACTCTCACAATATGAATTCACGACTGTGTTGCCCCTTATTGAAAAAGTTGGTTGTACCCAAGCTGACTTCATTTTTTTCTGTGCTCTTTCACTCAGAAATAATAATTTGCAGGAAAGAAGGTATTTTGACTAATAATTCCATTTTTTTACTTTGACCCTTGATGTTACATACAACGTCTTGCTTTCCTGTCACTTGGCTATATGGAAGAAATATTCTTTTCATCCCTTGCCTGCTGTGACAATGCCTTATTCTAATTTGGAAATGAAGCCACATCTCTAAACATATTGACTAAACATATTTTCTATTGCACATTTTTTGGTAGAGTTCACTTAAGTGCAGAGCTGATTATTCATGAGCACAGTTTATCTTTTAAACAACCCTTGCCCCCAGCCTGTTCTATATTGTATTAGACATATTTGTGTGTGTGGTGGAGAGAACTGATAATAAGGGTTTCAGATCCCAGCTTGACCACATTACTATGTGATCCTGGACAAGATACCCTAAACTTATGAGCTTTGGTGAGCCCTATGTAAAATGGGAATGACACTGGGAAAAGAATGTGACGTGGATATAATTGTCCAGGGTGTTGCAAGGGTTAAATGGGTTCTTGATTGCAAAGTGCCTAGTGTAGCACTTGGTGTACAGAATAATCTACAGTTGTTAGCTTCCTTTTCCTTCCTGTCTCTTCTTTCCAGTGGTGGATAAGCTCTTTCGTGTTGATCGGTTTATATTACTCTGTATTTTTCAAACCTGGCCCAGAGCTGGAACCTAGTAAGTGTTACATACATTACGTTTATAGCTTTAACCACCTCTCCCCAGAACTGCAAAAGCAAATCCCATCTCCCTAGGTTTCTAACTTTCCAGAATTTGAGTCAGTGTTTCCCTCATCCTTGCTATGGACCATGCCTTTTAATGAAATATATTGATATTTAGTATATTGCTAGTCAGAAATAGGCATAATATAATGAGCTAGGAACTAGCAGTAATACTTTCATTTATTTTAATTCTGTGAAGTTTTACCAAACAACATCTAACTGTATATTTGCACGTTTTATCATTTTCCCTGGGAATTGCAATTCCTTGAACATCATTTATACTTTTCTTCCTTGTCTCTCACATTGCCATAATCATTAAAGCTGATTGTATTCATCTGTCCAGTTTGTAACTAAAATTCCATGAAAGGTTTTGGTGCTGCCAGCCAGATCATGCTGGAGCCAGGGATTCCATTTCCCACTAACAAACCTAATAGCTTCCCTTATTTTTTTTCCTGTGTAGTGACGGTGTTTATTGTTGTTCCAAAGTCAATTTACAGCTTAGCTGTAGAAACGCTGTATTTTAATCTGACCATGTTAAACTTAAAAAATTCAGAAGTCTCTTAAGCGTGAGATAAAGGTTTTCCGTTTAGTGATGATTAATAACCTATTTAGAGGTATTCATCAGAGGAACTGAGGATTATTTTGCCATCAGGCCATTTGTATTAGGGCACAAGCAGATGGGTATCTTACTCTGAACCCTGATGGGAAACAGATCAGACACCCTTTAATTGCTTGGGGAAGGAGATTCCTATGGCCATGGCTCCTTCCCAAGGACACACTGATCTTCACTGTGACAAATCTCAAATCTGATACATTTCAGCAAGGTAGAAACCCTCACTGCATTCATTTGGTAAAAACTTCCCCTACTGTGCTGCAATTAGTCACTCAGAGTAACAACAAAGAAAAGACCCTCCAGTGAATAAGTCTACCTTTTAATTGTGAAGCTGTGGCAAGTTTATATACAAGATAATCACATTAAAATGTGAATCACACAGAAATTTAGAAATGTTAGAACACTGGTTGGAAATTGCCTATGACCCTTGGGAATGACGGCTTGAGAGTGAGGAATTTGTGACTCACAGGACAGTCTTCTTTAGCCTCTTGTCTTGTTTGCAGTTTGTTCGATGGGACTAGTGATACCTTCTTTTAGAGGGCTGTTTTGATGGTGGAATCTAAAAGCACTGGTTCAGCGTACGTGCTCAGCAGGTGGTAGTTATGATGACATTTAGTTTCTGGAAATATTTATAAATGAAGGTTCTGATCACCAGTTAGCTTGCCTATCCATTGTTCTAGTTCATAAAGTTAAGAAAATCTCAAAAAGTAAGCATCTTCCCTTGTAAAGTTGTCAAATCAATCCTTTATTGAGAGTTAATCAATAAGCACTTAGCTTCTTAACTAACTGTCTCTTGAATAACTAGATAAGTGAACAAACCATACAATTTATCAGAATTTGGGACAGCAACCTAAAATTCCCAAAACATGGATCAAAACTCAAGTAGTTATCATTCATAAATACAAGTTCTGGAACATCAGAGAGGTAGCACCATGCAAATAACATGGTTATTTCTTGTGCAAAGAAATAAGTGGCACCATTAGATTACAAGAAAGAATTAATTAGCACCGTTATTTTACACTATCAGAAAGATTATTATTTGGAGTCCTTTCTTAATTACTTATTGATTTGAAGAATCTGTGACTAGAGGAGACTGTTAAATTTATCTATTTCTGATCTCTGGTTTTATAAATGAAGAGACAGAGGCCCTGGGGGTTAAATGACTTGGCTATAGGTAGCTACTTAGTGACTGAGGCAGGCTTGGAAATCAGGGTAGATTTACTGAGGGCATGAAAGAAGAGAAAAAGCCCATCTTGTGGCCTTGTGCACCTGTAGGGCTGTTGACTGGCATTCCGAAAAGCGATGGTTGTCGTCAAGACTGTCAGAGAAAAGAGGAGCTGAAAGAGGCAGTCTTCTAAAAAGAAGACTTTAAATGAAGGAAAAACCTCTTCCTTGCTTATTTTTGGTGGGACCAGCAAGAGTGTGAGTACCATGCTTTGGTGTCCACTCTGTGGCCTTTCAACCCTGTAAACGGAAGGTCAGCTTGACCTGCTCCAGGTAGAGATCCTTTCCAGAAGGTGGGGATTCTTGGAGTTGGACTGCAGAGACGGCCTATTGAGTTCCCGTGGGTAGATTTTCTCTCTTGGCAGATATACCTATACATTGGTAATTGGGATACACAGCTCTGCACTCTAGCTCTCTAGACAGGGGAGAAGGTTAGCGTCCTACAACGGATGAGGCTTGTGAGGAGGGAGAGAGAATGAGTAGGTTGTTAAGAGGGCAGAGGTCTAAAGGGCAGGGTCGGCTATCAAAAGAGAAAAGCCTGGATTCCCATCTCTCATTGCAACGTATCTCCAGGATTACTACCATCTATCAGTATCATTCATTCATTCATTCAACGAATACTGGTTGAGTATCTGTTACCTGTCAGGTACTGTTTTAGGTGCTGGAGGTATCACTGTGAACAAACCAACAACTACCCATGTCTTCACAGAACTTAGATCCTGGTAGGAAGAGACCATAAATCCTATTTCTCCCCTCTCCTACCTGCTCACCTTGATATCCTGCCTTCCAGGTTCTTATTCCTCGTTCTTTCCAAGAAACAACCAGGAGTTCAGCACTATTCCAGTTTATTTCACCTTCTTCTGACCCCTGGTGAGCTTTATCCTGTTAAGCCAGAAGGCTCAAATACTCCTGCTGAGCCCTTTATTTGCCTAGCAGACCCTAAACAGGGAAAGCTCTTGTATCTTTTTTTACATTTACAGAATGTCTCTGAGCTTCTTGAAATTTCCGTATGTCTCCACATCGTTTTCAGGTCAGAATTTTGTTAACACAAGTGTATCTCTTGCATGGATTATGGATGTGGATTCAGAGGGAGTGCAGAAATCAAGATTTGTGATTAAGTAATGTATAAGATTTAGGTCAGGTGGGGGAAAGGCATCTCAGGCTGGAGGACGGTATATCTCAAGGGTGAAAGTGATGATGAAGAGAAAAAGTAAGCAGCAAATTTAATAGGATGACCCTGAATTTTAGACACAAAAATTACTGAGCACTTGTAATCAGAATGAAATCAATAACTGCTGCTGACCATTGACCAGAGGCACAAGAACTACAGTGTTGGAGTTGTTTTCTGGTGTCCTTAGTGAAGGATCTACAAATGGCATGCCATTTTGGTAAAGTGAACTGAGATTTTGATTTACAGTGTTTTTAGGGCAGGATGAAATGTTTCAGAGGAAGTAGGTGTTACTTGAAAATGACATTTTCATCTTTGAAGCCTGAGTGGCAGTGTTCATTTTGTCCAGTTTAACATGATAGAAAAATTCTAATCTTTCATGGTGTCAGTCCTGTCTCCCTAACCTTTCCCATTAGAAGGGTGATTTAACCTCAAACTTGGTCCTCAGGAAGTTGAAATTGGATCACATACAATTAAATTATAAATGGAAATGTCTTAGAGCTTTATAATAGGAAATTTAGGCAGTGAAAAATTTATTTAAAAAATAACTCATGAGATATTTAATTAGGGTGTTGTTGACATTACTTATTTAATTCATTTATTTATTGTGTAGGTACATTATATTTAGCTTTTGAAAAGGTGTAATTGCTTTGTTGTGACAGATTATATTTTCCAAAGATGGCTGCCACAATATATCTCCTACCGCCAGCTGTTCTTACGGTATGACACTGACACCCTTTCCGTCAAGTGGTGGGATCTATGTCTCCTCTCTTTGAACTTGAGCCGACTTTACAATTGCCTTGACCAATAGTTGGAAGTGATACCATGTGACTTATGAAGCTAAGTCATAAAAATGCCATGGACTGCCACCTTATTCTTTTGGGATGTTTACTCTTGGAATTCAGCCACCCTGCAGTAAGGAAATGTGTAGGTATATTGGCTGACTGCCCAAGCTGAGTTCCTCTCTGATGCCAGTGATCTACTAAATGAGTGAGTGGCTTTTCAGATGATTCCAGTCTGCAGGCATAGAGTCACCCTCTGCCTCAACAGCCTTTCAGCCACCCTGGTTGACACTGTGTGGAACAGAGACACGTCCTGCCCAGATTGTGGACTCACGAGCAAAATGAAATAGTTGTTGCAGTTTTAAGCCACTAAGCTTGGAATAGTTTGAGATACTTAGTTTGCCCACACTAGAGAATAGTCTCTTCAGTAGCCGGACAGAGTCCATGTGATCTAGTCAACAGATAATAATATCTGGATGTATTTGTAGTATAATTGAGAGTGAGATTATCTACATAGCTCTATCACCTCCTAGTTTATGGAAAAGTTAGTTAGTTTCTCCATCTGTAAATTGGAGATGATGCTAAACCACTTAACTCATAGAGTTGTGAGGATTCAATGAGTTAGTCCATGTAAAGCACTTAGAACAACACTTGGTACATAGCAAGCACTCAATAAATGTTAGATACTGTTAGCATCATTTTAATTCTGGTGCTTTATGAACACAATTGGAGGGTTTGTTGAGAGCAGTTGAATTCAACGTATTATGACTATTTTATAGCTTTCTACATGTTCTTACATATGATAAATTTTATATGCCACATAATGGCTTTTGATATTAGTCCCAGGTTTCTCCTCAGTAAGGAGCCCAGGTGAGAGTCTTTAATGAGTGGGGACATGAACATAATTTGGCCCCAGACTGGATCTTCCCTGTGCTTTTGCATCTGCTGAGATGTCTGCTTTTTGCTGTAGGCTCATTATAACTGTGTTTTCTTCCTCTTTGCTTATGCTCTTGAAATATCTGTCTTTAAGTATACTCTTGATTTATCTGTGGATTTCTAAGCGTGGCTTTGCTTCTCGTGGATTTGTTCTGTAAATTTCTGGCTGTGGTCATGTAATGCTGTATCCCCAGCCTGAACATCCCCATCTGTGTTTTCTTTGCTGGAATCGATGTCTTCTGTGTGTTGCAAAGATAGGAGGCGGGTTTTAAATCTCCCTTGGTGGGAAGAGGTGCGTCCAGCTTGGAGTCTGATTTGGAAATAGATACCCCATTGTGCAAAAACAAAGACACCAGGATACTTCCTGGGTAACACCATTAAGTATACCTTGGATAGCAGCAGTCCTGGGCAGTACTATTTAACCACTTCATGCACAATATGCTGTCCTTTACATTGATGATACTGGCTGATGACATATAGGTATGGAATTTAATTGGCTACTTATTGGGCTTCTATTTCTGATTTTCTTGTGAATTATTTTGGAAATATAGAAACAACTTCATCAAATGCATATATAGCATAAGGTATTTAACACTTTATATTGGCTTTATTGTTGAGTTACAGTAAATTTTTATGATGCAACTATTAAAGTAATTACCTACAAATTTATTTTCAAAAACTTATTAGTAAACTAAAAATATTGCTAAGAGTTAATTATTTAAACATCTATTTATTGTCAGTAATTTATTTCTGGTCTTGACATTAATAATATTTTAGATTTTTAAAATAAAAATAACAATAATCCTTTGTTTTTATTTTGTTTTGTGAGAATAAAGTACTTCAACACACCTGTCTGTGTAGAAAGGGAGGCTGTTATTAACCTCCAATTTTATAGAGAACATTGAACATTCAGCTAAAGCTGAAAAATGATTAAATTAGTTAGAATTGCATTTCACTCTAAATAGCAAGACTCAAAAAAGGTTTCTTTTTCTTTTGCAACAAAATGTCAAGGGGAAAGCATTCCAGTGTTGGGATGACAGCTCCATGATGCCATAAGGGGCCTGGATTTTTCCCTCTTTTGTCTCTACCTTTCTTAAAATGTGGGTTTTGTACTCACGGTTACAAGATGATGGCTCCAACTTCAGGTATCACATCTATATTCCAGGAAGACAGAAGGGGGAAGGTCAAGTGTCAAAAGCACATGACAGCTGAGTTTATCCCTTTTTATCATGAAAATAGTAGCTTTCCCAGTAATCCCATTCCCTAGACTTCTGCTTACATATTGTAGGTCACATAGCCCCTGCCAACTTCCAAGGAATGGTGTTAGTTATCTGCCACTGCATAACAAATTATCCTGCCTTACAAGCTGAAACCACAAACATTTATTATCTCATAGTTTCTGTCGGTCAGAACAGAGGCTTAGCTGGCTGCCTCTGTTGCAGTCTCTCATAAGGCATCATTTGGGGCTGTGGTTTCATATGAAGACTTGACTGGGGGAGAATCTACCTCTAAGCTCACTCACATGATTGTTGGCAGGATTCAATGCCTAATGAGTTGTGGGACTGATGGCCTGAGTTCCTCACTGGCTCTTTGTCACAGTTGCTTTGTTTCCTGCCATGAGATCCTCTCCACAGGTCAGGTCACAACATGGCAGTTGGCCTCCCTCAGAGAGAACAAGGGAGGAGAGAGGGTAGCCCCAAATGGAAGTCCCAGTCTTTTTTAACCTAATTTTGGAAGTGACATCACATTTTTGCTCTGTTCTACTTACTAGAAGTTTCATTAGGTCCAACCCACGCTCAACAGGAGGGGAATAGACAAGCACTACAAGATGGGAATCATTGGGTGCCATCTTAGAGGCTGAATACTTTTAGTTGCGATGTTACCATCACACACAAAATCAGGAAGAAGTGGAGAAGGGCTGTCGCGTAGGCAGTTAGCTATCGCTACCATGTAGAGTGGATAAAGAGTACAGAGTTTGGAGTTAGAAGGAACTGGATTTGAGTCCTTGAAATGCCACCTATTAAATGAACCTCTGCCACCTGTAAAATAACATCTTTGACCTATTTCCTCAACAAAGTCACAGGCTTATTGTCCTAATTAAATAAGATAATGTAGCATAAAAGTGTGCTTTGTAAATTCTTAATGAATTTTTCCCAAAGGTAAAAGGAGCACCTTCCCCCCAAATAACACAGTGTATAGCCTAGGCATACAATTCTAAGATTGAGAGTCAGGAAGCCTGAAATCTGGGCCCATTACTTCCTTATTTAGAAATTACCATCTTTTTGAGTAGGCTATCTCACCATCTAGGCGTATGTAAAGGACCTGTGTATGGCAGAGCTGAGTCCTTTCTGCAAATATGCTGTTAGAATACCTTTACCAATCGAAGTATGTGCTTCCTTTACTTTTGGAAAATAATAGTTTTTTGTTTATCCTTTTAAATAGTGTCTCTATCTTCTTACCTTTATCTAACCAAAGACAGGCTATCTTAGGACGTTGCAGCAAAGCTACATTTTTTCTTTTCTGTTTTTTAACCTTAAATCTAAGATCCAGGTTTTGTTAATAGATAGGAACTGATTCTCAAGGGGAAATCCCTTTATGCCACTTTGGGTGGATTGACTAATCAATCTGTGTCTAGAATTCAGCATATTATTACAGGTAGAATCACTAGTCTACTACTATGGTCATTATATATTTATCCAGTTATTCATTCAACAAATATGTTTTGAGGGCCTGCTTTATGCAAAGCACCAAGGAAGATGCTGTGGGGAAGACAGACCTAAAATGTGTGTTGTTGTTTTTTTTTCTTTGCTGTACGCGGGCCTCTCACTGTTGTGGCCTCTCCCGTTGTGGAGCACAGGCTCCGGATGCGCAGGCTCAGCGGCCATGACTCACGGGCCCAGCTGCTCCGCGGCATATGGGATCTTCCCGGACCGGGACACGAACCCGCGTCCCCTGCATCAGCAGGTGGACTCTCAACCACTGCTCCACCAGGGAAGCCCTAAAATGTGGTTTTGACATCAAGGAATTTATAATGCAAAAAGGGAAGTAACACATGAACACAAATAATTGTAATAGAGGGCAGTTTCTGATGAACATCATAAGAAGCACTAAATGTTAAGGGGATTTAGAGAGAGGAAGGGAGTACTTCCTGCTGTGGATCATTGGGAAAGCCACCCTAGTCATGGCCAACCTCTGATTAGAGATTATGCACATTAAGCGTGTGAAAGGAAGACTTGCTGACATTGTCACCTTCTCTGCTTAAGTGCTCGGTTGATGTAAATAGGAGCTTTGTTTGCTATAATTCAGTTGGAATAGAAGCCCTTTTAAATCAAAAATACTTAACCTCTCTGCCCTAGCAAAAGTAGGAAACAGCACATTTGAGGAAGGACTCAGCTCTGCTGTGTATGGGTCCTTTACATCGCTTAGTGGGGATCTGGCCCATGTCCAAAACGGGGTAATGGAGAACAAAGCAGGAAGAATGGAGGAAGATGAAAGGCGCTGAGTAGAAACAGTAGCCTGGATAAGGTGAATAGTCAAAACTTGGTCCAGTGGCAGAGACGCTCACGCATGCTGGTGAAGAAACGCGCTGCGGTCGGACTGCTTGGGGCATCAAACTGTGGTTCTGCTGCTTCCTAATTATGCGACCTTGGGCAAGTGAATTCCTTCTTGTCTTAGTTCCCTCATTTATATAATATGGATAATAATATTTTAATTTCATAGGTTTGTTGTACTAATTAAATGAAGTAGTACATATGAATTCTTAGAAGAGGGTCTGGCCCGCGGTAAGCATGCAGTGTGTGTTAGTTATGATTGTTTGAAGTGTGGTGAATTTCTAGAATGCCCGTCACTCCCATTCAGTAGAAGTACAAAATAATTTTTCAAAAGCCAATGGATTGGGGCCTCCCTGGTGGCGCAGTGGTTGAGAATCCGCCTGCCAATGCAGGGGACACGGGTTCGAGCCCTGGTCTGGGAAGATCCCACATGCCGCGGAGCGGCTAAGCCTGTGTGCCATAACTACTGAGCTCACGTGCTGCAACTACTGAAGCCTGCTTGCCTAGAGCCCGTGCTCTGCAACAAGAGAAGCCGCCCACGCACCGCAACGAAGAGTAGCCCCTGCTTGCCGCAATTAGAGAAACCCCGAGTGCAGCAACGAAGACCCAACGCAGCCATAAATAAATAAATTTATAACAACAACAACAACAAGCCATTGGATTATAACTGTTTTTAGTATTTCATCTCATCAGAGAGAACTGAGAATTGAGCAAACCTAGTGAATGATACTAGATTGTGACCCTTCTGATTTGGCCGTCTGCTGTGTTGTAGAAGGGGTATTAGAGAAGCCTTGCGGGCACTCCACCTAATATACTCATCATAGCCTGATTAGTTTCCTTGGGCTGCCACAACAATGCACTGTAAACTGGGTGGCTTAAAACAACATACATGTATCCTCAGAGTCCAAAATCAAGACAACAATAGGGCCATCCCCCTCTGAGATTCTCTTGCCTCTTCCTACCTTCTGCTGTTGGCCTTTGGTCTTTGTGGTCCTTGGCTTACCTCTGCGTCCCTCCAGTCTCTGCCTCCATTATCAAGTGGAGATCTCCCCTGTGTGTCTCTGTTTTCACAGGGCTTTCTCCTCTTACAAGGATGCCTGTCACAGTGGGTTAGGGCTGACCCTAATGAATTCACCTTAATTTGATTACATCTGCAAAGACCCTATTTCCAAATAAGGTCACATTCACAGGTCGCATTTTAAATAAGATCACATTCATAGGTACAGGAACATAACCTTTGGGGAGATATAATCCAGCCACAATCCCCACACAGTCTCTCTCAGGATTGAGATTTGGAACCTTAGGAGGCATGGGGAGATGTTTTGATGAGTTCACGAAGACAGGAGCTGTAGAGCTCTGGTTAATAACCTTTACTGCTGCCTAATACTGGCTGTTGCCACGTAAACTAGGTTAGCAAGTCACTTTCACTCTTGAGTCCACTCACTGAGTTTGCTTCCATCTTCCCCAAATGTACCAGTTCATAGAAAAGCAAAGGTAATTCCAGAATTATCTAGTGGTGGTGGTACCTGCGAGGTGACAGGATGTTATTTTGTTTTGCTCTTTTTCTTTTTAATAGAAGAGAGGCTTTGTGGCTTTGGGGATGTTGTGTGAATCAGGTGGGCTCATGAGGATCAAATTGTTTGAGATTTATTGCTGTTTAGGGAGAGCAGTGTATTTTCTCTTTAATTCCTTGGGAAGAGTCACACATGGGATCACAGCAGGTTTAGTAAATCATACATCCTGGGGCAGCAACCCAGATGGTTAAAGCTACTGACCTAGCACAGAGGGGGGAGGCACGCTGCTGAAGGCATCAAGCCTGGCTGGCCTCCACAGGCTCGAGCTGTGGCTGTGTCACGGTCTACCACATTGGCATTTGTCCCCATGGATCCTGAAAGCTGGAGATAAAATTTTCAAACGCTTGGCTGCCTGTAATTTAAGAATGAACTTGGGGGCTTCCCTGGTGGCGCAGTGGTTGAGAATCCGCCTGCCAGTGCAGGGGACACGAGTTTGAGCCCTGGTCCGGGAAGATCCCATATGCTGTGGAGCAACTAGGCCCAAGCACCACAACTACTGAGCCCGCGCGCCTAGGGCCCGTGCTCCGCAACAAGAGAAGCCACTGCAGTGAGAAGCCCACGCACCGCAACGAAGAGTAGCCCCCGCTCGCCGCAGCTAGAGAAAAACCCACGCGCAGCAACGAAGACCCAATGCAGCCAAAAATAAATTAGAAAAAAAAAAAGAATGAACTTGGTTAGAAGTCAGATCAAGTAAGAGAAAGTGAAAATGTCATTGCACAAGAGAAAAACGAACAATCTGGTCGAAATGCAGTATTTTTAAAAGCGTTTTTGTTTTTTCTTTAGTGGTTTTTGTTTACTTTTTATCTTTACTTTTGAGGCAGATACTTCTCTTTTTGGCTTTAACTGAGTAGCATTTAATGTTTGGGGGAAAAATAGAAAACAGCTGGTCTGAGACATGAAAAAAATGCTGAAGTGTGTATGGGGACACTGTCCCTCATACAGTAGCATTGCCTCCTTGGGAAAAATATGACTGGTTTGGAGATGTTGACATAATTACCCAAAGACAGAGACTGAAGGGGGGACAGAGTGGTCAGTTTCCAATTAGGCAGTCAAGAATAGGTAAATCAAAATTACATGATTTTCGTATACATGCATCGACTTGATCTACAATCAAAACAGTTTATTTCTATAGAAGTGCTTTTAAATCAGATTTTCAGAAATTTTAGAGTATAGTACTTTGTCATTACTGTTTTTCATTACTTTTTTTCAGTGTAATAAAAGGAAGTTCCTTTCTTGTATGTGTGAGTATGTACTTTACCCGATCAAAAAATCATCCTTACACCAACCCCCTCTTGGGTTGAATCTGTTTATTAACTCCTGTTGAGGTGGTTTCTGGATTTGGAGTTAAAGTCTAAGATGGAAGACTTTATTAAAAGAAGAGCCCCAACTCTGGAACTAACTGTAGTAACTGAGGAAGGCGTTCTTTAATGATATGTTACAAAACTGGAGTGTTTGGACTATTATTGTTACATGCAAAAACATAATTATGAGAAAAAGAAGCCAGGTGCAAAAAAGTATTTATTGGATGCTTCCTACTATGCTTTAAACATAGGCAAAACTAATGGTGTTAAAAGTCAGAGTAGGGCTTCCCTTGTGGCACAGTGGTTTAGAGTCCGCCGACCGAGGCAGGGGACACGGGTTTGTGCCCCAGTCTGGGAGGATCCCACATGCCACGGAGCGGCTGGGGCCGTGAGCCGTGGCCGCTGGGCTTGCGCGTCCAGAGCCTGTGCTCTGCAGCAGGAGAGACCACAGCAGTTAGAGGCCCGTGAACTGCAAAAAAAAAAAAAAACTACAATGAGGTATCACCTTATGCCAATCAGAATGGCCATTATCAAAAAATCTAAAAACAATAAATGCTGGAAAGGGTGTGGTGAAAAGGGAACCCTCCTGCACTGTTGGTGGGAATGTAAATTGATACAACCACTATGGAGAACAGTATGGAGGTTCCTTAAAAAACTAAAACCAGAACTACCATATGACCCAGCAATCCCACTACTGGGCATAACC
>NW_006790307.1:3669876-3695618 GCF_000442215.2 Lipotes vexillifer
AAAAAAAAAAAAAAAAAAAAAAAAAAAGTCAGAGGAGAGGTGTATTTTGGGGAGATGTAGTGACTTGGAGTGAGCACAGTGAGGGCTTCTCAGCTCCGGTAGTGCTCAGTTTCATAACCTGGGGGTTGATGGCTTGAAGGATTCATCCTGTGAAAATTCATCAGGCTCTATACTTAATCACTTGTGTTCTTTTCTGCTACATTTAGTTTACATTTTTAAAAGTTAGAAAGATATGTTATAGAACTTAACGGACATTCAGAACTCTTAAGTTAATTTTATCCTGAAAAAATTTAAATTTTGTGGGCTGGCTGATATATCTTGATGAAAATTTGCCCTAATCTTAAACATGGCAGATTTGGGAGTGCTAATGTTTATATATATATTGTTTTCCATAATTGCACCAAAATTGAGGAATCTTTCTCTGGTAGCTGCCCATTGATATTCCTGGTAATTAGCAATCTGCTTCTGTTTCTCAAATTGTATTTTTAATCATATAAGTGTGTTTAAAATTAGCTACAATTTATATTCAGTGGGGGTCAGAATTAGCTACAATTTATATTCAGTTCAGAGCATAGAATTTGTTTCTCAAATTTCTCATTAGCTCTGAAGTTCATAAACTTGGATGTATGCATGTGTGTATGTGAGTTTTAAAAATCTAAGGATAGGACAAAAGGGAAAAACTAAGAATATGGAGGAGGTATAGAAGAGTTGAAGAAAAGTGAGGGTGAGTGGAAATAATGAAGACACAAATCTTCAGATGTTTGTTTAAAAGTAAGAAAGTGAAATATTTTTTTGGCCAGACATGTGACACATCCAGTGAGTTATTTGTGTTTAACTCCTATTGGTTTTGAATGGACTGAGCTGTTTGAACTGAGGAAGAAGTGGTAGTGGTGGTGCTGGAAGGAGTTTAGATTTTTTAAAAAATAGCTTTATTATTATTTATTATTATTATTTTTTTGGCTGCATTGAGTCTTTGTTGCTGCGTGCAGGCTTTCTCTAGTTGTGGTGGGCAGGGGCTACTTGGGCTTCTCGTTGTGGTGTCTTCTCATGTTGTGGAGCATGGGCTTTAGGTGCACGGGCTTCAGTAGTTGCAGCACGCAGGCTCAGTAGTTGTGGCTCGCGGGCTTAGTTGCTCCGCGTCCCCTGCACCACCAGGGAAGCCCAAGTCCCAGATTTTGTTTTAAATATTGTTCATTCAAAATACTTTGATCAATGCTAGGTGAGGGATGTAAAATAGAAAATATAATACATAATACAGTATAATATGTCTGCCCATTAAGAATGTCTCCTGCCTGTTAAGAACATATTCTCTAGTTGGAGAAACAAGGCATTTAGAGCTAAAATGTTTAAATGAAATATATGTGTAAGATAAACGGTATAAATACATACACAGTAACAATATTTGACTTATTGTCTATTTGTTTGCCAGTTAGGTGACGAAGACCAACTTTCTAATAGAAAAATGGCAAAGGACTAGGCCAGGTAACCTATAAGGAAAGATTTACAAATGGACAATACATATATAGAAATGAGTTCAGCATCCCTAGTTATCAAAGAATCTCAAAATTTCATCTGTCAGATTGGCCAAATTTATAAAGAATGATAATAGCTAATATTAACGAAATTTTCAGGAAACCAAGACTGTCAATTGGTATAATCTTTCCAGTGGGAAATTAACCAGTTTCTATCAATATTTACAATGTACATACTCTGTGACCAGGGGCAGATCGAGGGTTTGTGGAGCCTGAGGCTTATACATGGGGGGAGGGGGAAGGGAGGGTTCTTTTTTTTTTAAAAAAAAAAGGATTCTCAAGTTATGCATACAGAATTGGGTATGGGGCTTCCCTGGTGGCGCAGTGGTTGAGAGTCCACCTGCCGATGCAGGGGACACGGGTTCGTGCCCCGGTCCGGGAAGATCCCACATGCCACGGAGCAGCTGGGCCCGTGAGCCATGGCCGCTGAGCCTGTGTGTCTGGAGCGTGTGCTCTGCAACGGGAGAGGCCACAACAGTGAGAGGCCCGTGTACCGCAAAAAAAAAAAAAAAAGAATTGGGTATGAAAGTAAATATTTAGTTTTAATGAGATAAAAATCATAACAAAGTTTTATAAAGTTGGTAAATACCACAAATGTCACAAAATTCATCTCTAACTGGCAAACTTGAGTCAGTCTGACTCTAAGGCTTGGCTCACGACAGCTTTTTTCTGACAGCCTCAGAATTCATCACCATGTATGTCTGTTGACTACTGAAGACCAAAAGGTATTTGCAACTTCTCACCACCTCTAATGCTGGTGCTCTGGTCTAAACGTCCATCTTGTCTCTCCTGGACCATTGAAAAAGCTTCCTTAACTGGTCTCTGTGTTTTATCCTTGAATGGAATTCACATGTTATGTTTATTAACATTTTTAGTAATGAGCTTCCTGACATTCCTCTATAATAATTTATTTTTGTATTATGTTGGTTACTCTTTGATTGTCTTTTCAGATGACAGTGGTTTTGTATTTTCTACAAAGGCACAGGAAAGATAATTAAGTCTTCTAGCGTGGTGGATGGAAATTTCTTTTTATTAATAGTTAGGATGCATAGAATGTGAAAGTTCACATGCACACATACTTGCTGTTTGTAGTACTGCTGTAGGTTTGTTGTATTTATAATTGAATATACTCCATTACTGAGTACATTCTCGACAGGAAATTACTTCCATTTAGTCTAGGCACTGAAAATGGAATTCAGTACTTTGCGTATGATTTTAGACGCCTGATGATTGGAAGAATTTTCTACCAACTAGCTCCTAGCTCTGTACATTTCAAATCTTGTTTCTCCTCTGTTACCCACATACTTCTAATTCTAGGCTTGGCAAGAGGCATTCTCATTGTGATGTGTGACCTCTGGCCCTGGAGAGTGAGGTGGAATGATGGGCATTAGGAATATTCCTTGCCATTTCTCATTTGGAATAGCTATCACTAACTATCTTTGGAAGTGACCTCAAAGTCCGTATATAAAAGCCACTAAACTAAAATACAATTCCCAACTCAGTTTGCCCTTATTGGATTCTGAAAATGCCCATGGCTACTAGATAGCCACTCAATATCAGGAGCGACTCAGTGAAAGGGAAACTGGAGTGGAAGGCAACAGCAGTCATAACAGATGCAGTTAAACTGTCTTATTTTTACAAATTTTACAAAAATATATGGCCATGTGAACATATTTTGATGACCCTTCTCATGTCTTGGAAGAGGCTGTAGCAAATGAGGGGGCCTGATGATTAAATTTTATTAGGCACTTAATATACATGCCTCTCTTTATGACCAGTAATTGTACTTCCAAGAATTTATCCTGAGGAAAGTGTGTAATAAAAATCAATAAGAGCAAACATTTGTTGAGTGCTTACCATGTGCCAGACACCCCGCTAAGACTTCATTTTTATTTTTTAATTTTTTTAATTAAAAAAAATTTTTTTTTGCGGTACGCGGACCTCTCACTGTCGTGGCCTCTCCTGTTGCGGAGCACAGGCTCCGGATGCACAGGCTCAGTGGCCATGACTCACAGGCCCAGCCGCTCCGTGGCATGTGGGATCTTCCCGGACCGGGGCACGAACCCGTGTCCCCAGCTCTCAGCAGGCGGACTCTCAACCACTGCGCCACCAGGGAAGCCCCTAGCTTTTCTTTTGAGTGTGGTTATTGCAAAGCATTTGGGGTATGTTGAAGAATAACACAATCTGACTTAAGTTTTAGAAGTATCTCTCTGGCTGCTGGGTGGAGAATAAGAGAGGTCAAGGGTGGGATAGGGAGATGGACTAGTGGGAATTCTAGTGATCTGACTGGGGAGTCATGGGGCTGTCTGTGGCTTGGGGAAGCAGTGTTGTAGGTGGTGAGAAGGGGCTGGGTTCTGTGTTTGGTCTTTAGTAGTCAAATAGATATCTGAGTGGGGGATTCTAAGGCTGTCACAGCAGAGTTCTTAAGAGCCTACTCGAGACTCCAGGTTCTGCCACTCAGCATGATTCACGGGGACTTTTGTTCATGTCTCATGGTGATGTCTTTCTTCAGGACTGGAAAGACAAAAATAAATCTTCTGGAGTTTGTGTAGCAAGATCTAATTGCAAGGAGATAGATTTAAATCTTTCCTGCTCTGTCTTCTAGCCAATTGTTATTAAAAAGTAACTTAGAGATAATGTCAGGGTGGGGTATCCTTTTTTGTTTGTTCATTTAGAATTTTTATATTGTAGCCCCTACAATCACCTGCTTAATATCTTAAAAAGAGAGAAAAAGAAATGAAAAGAAAGGAAAAAGAAAGAATGCCCTCAAAGCCCAGAATCTAGGAAAACTGTAGACTTAAATATTCAGTATGCCAAAGGGTCTTCTTATATAATTGTAATGGCTGGATTAAATTGGAATGCTAGTAAAGAGAAGCCACAACTGTTCAAGTAGATGATGTACTTTTATTTGATATATACCTTTGGTAAGAAGCAATATCTACCTACACAGTTATTTCAGTGTCGTATTACATTTCATCTTTTATGGCATTGGAGTGGAATTGCTATTTAAGGTAACAGTATATCTTTCCTGGAGTTCTTTAAAAATAGGATAAACACTGGCATAGCTGTGATATTTTGATTTAGGCCAATGGAGGTCAGATTACTTTGACAGACCATAGGTCCTTTGATTTAGTAAGGTGAATTCATTCAGAATTCAAAAATCGTTTGAAAATACACCTTACTGTATGGAGGCAGCAGGATCTGAAGCAAGGGAATTACAGATGTCTTTAACAGACTGCAAGAAGGTTTTTGAAGTGCATTTTCCTTTTTTAAAAAGTTGTCGTGTCAGTCAGAAAATTTAGAAAGTATTCCAAGACTCTGAATAAGCTAGATAGTATGTGTGTGTGTCTGTGTGTGTGTGTGGTGTTAAAGAATGCTTTTACAAAAAAAGTACTTTTAACCATAGTTCTCCTGAAAATAACATAGTTTTACATGACACCTGCATTTATAAAAATTGCGTATTACCATGTTTATAGAAGAAGATTGATGGGCTGTGTTTCAGGAAGAAATTGAAGCAACTTTTGTGTGAAAATTCCTAGGTGGTATTGAAATAGAGCTAGGAATAGGCGCTCTGGGGTCCTGAGGTCGGCTTTTATCTTAGTCTCTTAATAGTTTTGTGATGTGTCAGAGCTAACTTTAATAGTATCACTGTGTCCCATTTTCTTTTATCTTTCTCTCTTACTCCAGCCCCCATCAGGGGGTTAGAGATTCCTTGAAGAATCTGAAGGCAGCATGGAAGCTGTCCCATCAAGAATGCACATGTATACATAAGAGATTTATATGTAAATTCAGGGGTGTTTCATGGTTTCTGGAAACCATCTGTATACCTTAGCTGAGTGTGAGTGAATTAGAATGTGTCAGTAAGAACTTGGGGGCTACAAGAGATGCCATGTGAACAAAGGTTAGAGCACCTCAGCCTAATTAGCTGGAAAAAGAAAATCTCGGGACACAGGCCATTAATGAACTATCACACATATTTGAGGAGTTGGCATGTGGAAGGAGTAAGTTTATTCTGGGTTGCCTCAGATTTGGGTGATCCAGTACTGTAGCCACTGGCCACGTGTGGCTATATAAAATAAAATAAAATAAAATAAATATTAAAAGTAAAGTAAAAAGTAAAGTAAAATAAAATAAAAATAAATAAAATAAATTCAGTTCTCCAGTGATAGTGGCCACATTTCAAGTGCCCCATGACTACTAAATTGAGCAGTGCAGGTATAGAATATGTTATCATTGCAGAAAGATCTATGGGACAGAGCTGCTCTAGAGTTTTAAACTTTAAACAGGGTGGATTATGCAAAGGCAGATTTCATCTTATTATGAACAAAAGCATGCTGTCAGTTTAACTGTCCAGTGCCTGTTCTGTTGAGTTGGCTGCCTCAGAGAACCGTGAGCCTCCTGCCATTGATGGACTCATCCAGAGACTGGATTCCTCCCTATTTGGATTGATGGGGAAGAGATTCCCACACAGAACCTTAGGGTATTTAAATGGGAAGAGGACTCAGTGATTCAACTTTTTTTTTTTTTTTTTTTTTTTTAATATGAGTTTTTACATTGGAGCTCAGGGTTTCCTTGAAGAAAATTTAGGTCACCAGGCAAGCCTTTTTTTTTTTTTTTTTTTTTTAAACTAAGGATGAAGACAGACTCAGAGCCAAGTGATTTTGCCCAAGGACTCGTGACTGGTTAGTGGCAGAGGCTACGTGTCCTTATGAATCCTAGACAGTGTTTTTTTTTTTTCCATTCCACCCCCTGTCTAACGTTTTAATAACAAGGTTCTCATGGTTGCTGTTGAACAACACATTTCCGATTCTGGTGTCAGCCAACTTTTCTGCTGTTCTTTCATACTACTCTGCAGCCCAGCTGTATTGGAACATGTTATTATATTATATTGTATTGGCTGCATTGGAACATAATATTCTCATTACTGCTCCAAGTCTTTCCCATAGCTGTGCCCTTTATCAAAGTGACATTTCGTCAAAACCTTAATTCTACTTATTTTCTAACTTGCGTTCAAGCCCCAGAATGCTTCAACTCACACAGTTCCTTTTCTTTGCTGAACTACGTTATTACAATATCCTCCAACATACACCTCTTTACGATGATTACATTTTGTTTTGTCAGTCTGATTAGCTTCTTAAAGGCTGAGGTTAGTGTTTTCATGTGTATATCCTTTTTCACTAGAATATAGAATATGCGTTCTATATTCCACTCACTAGAATATAAGTTCTGTGAAGGCAGGGACCATAGCTGTCGTCTTCATTACTGTATCCCTACTGTCCAGCACATGGCCTGGCATCATAATAGGTGCTTAATGAATATTCGTTGAATGAATGAATCTTTATCTTTCAAAGTACCTGGTACTATGCTAAGCTTGCCATGAGTTCTCAATAAATACTTTCTGTTCTCTATAAAAATAATATTAAAAATATGAGTATGAAAAGACAACATAAGGAGCTTGGAAGTCATTGCTTCTATCCTTACAGTAAGAAAAAGCTGAACGAACTGAAAATCAGTGATTTTTTTTTTTCTTAGCCCCATCAGTAGTTGTGGGGCAAATACTACCCCAAAATTGGGAGAAGGAGGTAAATCTAGACAGTTGCCACTCAGCTTTGCTTGCCTGCAGCTGAAGCACGGGAGCCATAAACTGGAGGAACTACTTAAGTAATAATTTTGCTGAATTGCAGGAGGCTCAGTGTAGTTCAGCTTGAGACTGAGAAACTCTTAGGCACAACAGTTTTAGAGGGGGTCTCACACTTATGTGGATTTTGCCTCTAGAACTCCATCAGGGTCTCACAGGGAAGAGTCAAGAAAGATACTTTGCTGACCCTGGCAAGAGGAGGAGAAATGTAACCACTGTAAAATACAGAGCAGTCTCTGTAATGAAGGTCTACTCTCCAGGGGAAATGACTTAAGCAAAGTCCTACACCACCTGGGGAAAGGGCATTTCTCTGACTTAAGCCCCCCTAGCTTTTCTGTATCACCTAAGGCCAGGAGGAAAAAAGCTAAGCAACACTAGTAGAGGTCACAGCATAGCAACACAAGCCTACCAAATGACTTAGATTTCATCATGCGATTCTAGAATGCTTCCCCTTCCGCACTCCTTACCACCGCACCAACTGGGCTCCCCTATAATAACAGCAGATTACAGCTGAAAGAGCTGCAGGATGCAGACTCTATCCAAGGCGGGTTCTTAGGAAAGCCTAGAGATAATAGAGGAGACAAAACAAGGACACGGGAGAACTTTGAAGTTTCTAGCACCTACGTCTACAGCAGGCATTAAACACAGCCCAGCTCCTAGCCAGCTTAATAGAATACCTCACACTAAAGTCCTGTTTACCTTAGTTCCTATTATCCCGTATGTGATGCTTGACTTTCAACAGAAAATTACAAGATATGCTAAAAGGCAAGGGAAAACACAGTCTGAAGAGACAAAGCAAGCATCAGAGCCAGACTCAGGTATGACACAGTGTTTGGAATGATGAGGCAGGGAATTTAAAATAACTATGATTCATACATTAAGGACTCTAATAGAAAAAGTAGACAGCATAAAGGAACAAGTGGGTAATGTTTGTTAACAAATGGAAAATATAAGAAAGAATCAAGTGGAAACCCTAGAAATCAGAAATGCAGTAACAGAAATGGATAATACCTATGATGGGCTCATCAGTAGACTGGACATGACTGGGCTAAGTCTCAGTGAGCTTGGAGGTAAGTCAGGAGAAACTTCCCAAACTGAAAGGCAAAGAGAAAAGATCATGAAAAAAACAGAACATTCAACAACAATTTCAGAAAGTGAAACATTTACGTAATTGGAATTTCAGAAGGGGAAAAAAGAATGGAACAAAAGCAACATTTGAAGTAATAAAGACTGATAACTTTCTAAAATTAAGGACAGGCACCTAACCTCAGATAGAGGAAGCTCAGCAATCCTCAAGCAATATAAATACCAAAAATCTATGGGACTTCCCCGGCGGTTCATGGTTAGACTTGGCGCTTCCACTGCAGGGGGCATGGGTTCGATCTCTGGTAGGGGAACTAAGATCCCTCATGTTTGCGTTGTGGCCAAGAAAACCCCCCCAAACAACCCCCCCCAATCTATACTTAGGTATATGATATTCAAACTGCAGGAAACCAAAGACAAAGAGAAAATCTTGAAATAAATCATGGGGTTGGGTGGAGTCAGGGGGAACCTTACCTATAGAAGAATAAGAATTACAGAGGACTTCTCATCAGAAACCATGCCAGTGGAGTGAAATATTTAAAGTATAGGAAGAAAAAACCCACCAGCTTTAAATTCTATATCCAGAGAAATTGTCCTTCAGAAGTAAAGAATAAATAAAGACTTTCTCAGACAACAAAACTGAGGGAATTTATTACCAGCAGACCAGCTCTTCATGAACTGTTTAAAGAAGTTCTTCAGAGGAAAAGAAAATAAAGTTCAGAAACTTAGATCTACTTAAAGGAAGTGTGTCAGAGAAGAAATAAATGAAGGTAAAATAAAATCTCTTGTTTTTTAATTGATCTAAAAGAAAACTATTTGTTTAAAGTAATACTGGTAATGATGTGTTTGATGATTACAGCATGTGGATAAGTGAAATGAATGACAACAGTACCATAAGAGATGGGAGGGAGGAAATGGCAATATTGTTGCCCCTTTGTATCTGTGGATGCAGAACCCAAAGACTTGGAGGGCCAACTGCGCTATGCTATCTTGTATAAGGGACTTGAGCATCCATGGATTGTGGTATCCACGGGGGTCCTGGAACTGATCCCCCACAGGCACCAAGGGATGACTGTACTCTTTTATAAGGTACAGGCGCTACACATGAAGTGGCATAGTGTTACTTGAAAGTGGACTTGGGTTAGCTTAAAGTGCATATTGAAAATTCTAGGCAACCACTAAAAAAATTTTAAGAAGCATAATTGATACGCTCAGCGAGGAGTTAAAATATCATATAAAGTGCTTAATTAAGATAATAGAAGTCAGAATAAGAAGAAAAAGAGATGAAAACAAATAGAAAACAGTTACAAATATAGTAGATATTAATCCAGCTATATACAAATACATTTAAATGTGAATGGTCTAAATATATCTAGTAACTAATTAAGAGATTATCAGAGTAGATTACAAAAATAGACCTTACTCTATGTTGTCTATAAGGAACCCACTTTTAATATAAAGCCTCAGGTTAAAGTAAAAGGATGGAGAAAGATATACCATGTTAATACTAATCAAAAGAAAGATGGAATTACTATCTTAATTTCAGACAGAGAAGACATCAGTACAAGGAGAATTATATAGGGTAAAGAAAGACATTCAAGAATAATAAACGGGTTAATTCTCCAGGAGGACATAACAGTCCTAAACATGTATGCATCTAATAACAGAGCATCAAATACATGAGACAAAAACTGATGGAACTGCAAAGAGAAATAGATAGTGCCCTATTGTATCTGTAGACTTCAACAGCCCTCCTTTAGTAATTGATAGATCAAGGAAGCAAAAATTAGTAAGGATATAGTTGACTTAAGTAGCACTAGCAATCAACTTAATCTAATTGTCACTTATGGAATATTCCATCCAACAACAATGGAATTCAAGCTTGAATGGAACATTCACCAAGATAGATCACATTTTAAGCCATAAAACACATCTTAACCAATTTAAAAGAGTAGAAACCATACAAAGTATGTAATGAGAGTTGAACTAGGAATCAGTAACAGTAAGATAATTGGAAAATCCCAATGTATTTGGAGATTAAACAACACTCATAAATAACACATGGGTTGAAGAAGTCACAACATAAATTTAAACATTTTTCAACAGAAGGAAATTGAAAATACAACTTATCGAAAATTGTAAGGTGCAGCAAAAGCAGTGTTTAAAGGAAAATTCAAAGCATTAAGTGCATATATTAGAAAAGGAGAAACAGCAAAGCAACAAAGATGTCTTTTAATGATAGATGGATAAACAAACTGTGGCCCAGCCGTATAAAAAATAAGCCAATGGTGGAGAAGAGACAATCTCATCTGCAGAATTACAAATATCGATGTCGCCACTTCGCCCTCGAGAAGGTGGAGCATAGCGCTTAACTCCTTAAGTGCGGGCTGTGCATAGTGACTTTGTTCTAAAAAGTACACTGTGGAAAGGAGGAAAAAGGTAACTTTACAGTGGTTATATTAGTTACAGATATACCTCAGCCAGGTGATCACGGTTGACAGTGGCAGTGATAAATGGTGTTGATATTAGTACTTTAATGCTCTTTATAGGATATGGTGAAAGTGGCACTTTACCTCTGTAGTCTTCATGCCCACCCCACTACGAATCTAGTCTAGTCATCAGACAAATCTTAATTGAGGGACAGTCTACAAAAACGAGTACTCTTCAAAACAAGGGAAGTCTAAGAAATTGTTAGAGCCAAGAGGAGCCTAAGGAAACATGACAACGAAATGAAATGTGTTATCTTGCATGGAATCCTGGAACAGAAGAGGGTATTAGTTAAAAATGAAGAAAATCTGAATAAAGTAGGGATTTTAGTTAATAATAATGTATCAGTATTTTCAGTAATTGTAGCAAATGCACATGTAGGATGTTAATAATATGGGAAACTCTGGGGTTATAGGAATTCACTGTACTTATATTCACAATTTTCCTGTAAGTCCAGAACTGTTCCAAAACTACATTTTATTTTTTAAAAATCACTTTAATATATCTGCACGTTTCATTTGTAGAACTCATACTCAAGGCCATTTGTTCCAGTTTCAAGAATTTCTGCTGAATAGAACTTTTGGTATTAATGATATTCAGTTTATTTCTGGAATATAGCAAGTCTTTTGTTTCCCCCTACAAACATTTGCAAGGACAAAATTGTCTGTTAATTGTTAAGATCCTGTGTCTTCCATATATTTTTCAGTGCTTGTGTTATTCATTGTCATTTTACAACTTGCTATTTAAGAACAATACATGTTGAGTCACACATGAAAAAGTCCATCTCTTTCATCTACCCTTTATTTTAGTATCACGTTATGAAGTGCCAGTATGGAGAAGGTGTCACTTTGAAAGCAGACTGCCTGGCAGAAGCTGCATTTTGCAAGGGTGTCATCCAAACTCTGGGGAGTTCTGTTATTCAGAAGTCTTCCCCTGTTCATTCATGCATTAAGAGTATGAGCCTTTCTGTTTCCTCCTCCTGACAGAGGAGAATGTTGCCATGACAGCTGTTAGGAGAGTGCAGATGTGGTAAAGAGCATCCATAATGAAAAGAGAAAATAGCCTAGCTTCTTGGATCTCACTGATGATGCATGGAATAGCATGCATGGATTCTCAGAATGCACCTTAAAAATCTGTTAGCTTCATTTGAGGCATCATACTTTATAGACACACACATAAACATACACACGCTGTTTAGTTTTCAGTAGCCTAAGCAGCAAGTAGAAAAATGAAACCTCAACTAAAACCATCCATAGAGCCCTCTTTCCATCTTTAGAATGTAGGCTGAATATCTACCATACTGAAGATTTTAAAAAATTGTTTTGTAAATGGTTATTATAAAGAGAAAACTTTTCCAAAAAGAGAAAATCTTTTGTTAAAGGATTATTGCTCCTCAAAACCTGAAAAGAGGTTAGGGGATTATCAGAGAGCTAAGTAGGACTTACCTCTTTTGTCCCAGAGAGAAAAATATGTTGTCTTTATCCAAAGGCATTGGAAGAATATTTACTGATTAAAGGATATGATATCTTGCATTTGCCTCAAAATAATATGGGAGTTGGGGAGGTGGTTAGGTCTGTAGGCGACACAAGGCTGGCTGTGAGTTGATTACAGAGCGCTGTTAGGGGCTGAATTGTGTCCGCCCGACCCCATTCATATGTTGAAGCACTAACCCTCAGTTCCTCACAGTAACACTGCATTTAGAGATAGGGCCTCTGAAGAAGTGATTACGTTAAAATGAGGCCCTGACCTAATTTGACTGGTGTTCTTGTAAGGAGAGGTAATTTGGACACACAGAGAACATAAGGGAAGCAGATGCATAGAGGAAAGACCACATGAGGACACAGGGAGAAAGCACCCCATCTATAAGCCAAAGAGAGAACCTCAGAAGAAACCAAATCAGCTGCCACCTTGATCTTGAACTTTCAGCTTCCAGAACTGTGAGAAAATAACTTCCTGTTGTTTATGCCACCCAATCTGTGGTATTGTGCTATGGCAGACCTACCAAACTGATACAGATACCTAGCACATCATCAGAGCACATGTCCTCTGCTCTCTGGGTACTTACAGATCAGAAGGGAAAGCAGACAGTAATCTGGCAGTAACAGTATAGTATGGTAAGTGTTAAAGGGGACGTTTAAGTTGCCCTGGGGACCTAATGATGGATAACAAAATTGGAACTGGGAGAATCGGGGAAGACTTGCTGAAAGTAGGTGGGAGTTAGCCTGGTTAAAAGGGCAGGGGAAGAGAACTTTAAGTAGAAGGAACAGCGTGTACAGAGAGGCCTGGACATGGGAGCATGGCATGTTCGGGAAATCAGAAGCAGCTCAATAGGGATGAAGTCCAGGGTGTGTTGTGAATGAGGGAATGGGGAGATTTGGCATAAGAGTAGTAAGCTTTTATCACCCCCCGCGCGCCACACACACACACACACACACACACACACACACACTCTCATTTTGTTAAATATCAGTTGGTCTCTCCCCCCTGGAATGATACCTCTGCTGTGCCTTTTTGGCTTTTGTTCACTATTCTATTTTCATTAGCTGGAATGGTGCTTGGCACATAGAAAATGTTCAACAAAAAATTTGCTAAATAAATGAATGAATGGAAATCATGATTTGTTCTTTTAAGTAATCACTGTGGAAAATATTTGGAATGTGGCCCCAAGCAGGGATAGGTTAGGAGGCTGTGGTATTAGAGCTGCTAAAGTTGATGGGGGAGGTGTTGACAGAAAGACTAGACTGATGGAAGAGTTAGTCGGGAGGTAGAATCAAGAGAACTTGTAACTTGACTGGATTTAGGGTATGAGACAGAAGAGGGGAGTCCAGGATCACTCCCAAGTTCCAGCCTTAGGCACTGAAAGAAAGGTCATTTCCCGAGGCAAGAAATGTACTAAGAACAGTAGATTTGGGGGTAGGTTGGAGGTACTGAGTTCAGTGTTTGTCGTGTTAAGCTTTAGGCGGCAGAATGATGTCCATGTGGAGATGTCTGCTTGGCTATGACTGTACAGGAGGGTTTCCTGGGCTGGAGCTAGAGTTAGGAACCTTCAACTTCAAGGTAAAACGAAAGCCAGGGAAATGATGCAGTTATTCCAGAAAAGTATGTAGACACAGAAGATAAGAACAAGGAGTACTGAGAGTGAAATGGCAACAGAAAATCAAAACAAGCGGTGAGAAGGTTAGTGCTCTTCCCCAAAGTTCTGTGAATTCCTCATTGCTATGTTTGTCATTACTTTTTTTTTTTCTGCGGTACGCGGGCCTCTCACTGTTGTGGCCTCTCCCGTTGCGGAGCACAGGCTCTGGACACGCAGGCTCAGCGGCCATGGCTCACGGGCCCAGCTGCTCCGCGGCATGTGGGATCTTCCCGGATCGGGGCACAAACCCGTGTCCCCTGCATCGGCAGGCGGACTCTCAACCACTGCGCCACCAGGGAAGCCCTGTCATTACTTTATAGAACTTTAAGAAGAATGTGTACTTTAAATTGTAGCTCTGAAGCTATAGTCTTGGTAAGTTGCTTAACCACTTTATACATCATTCTGCATCTGTAAAATGGGTCCAAGGATAATACCTACCTCTAGGTTTGTTGTGAGGGCTAGATGAGATAGGTATAAAGCTTGAGAACATAATATGCACCCAATAATTGTTAGATCTCACCAGGGAACCTGTCATTACTTTATAGAACTTTAAGAAGAATGTGTACTTTAAATTGTAGCTCTGAAGCTATAGTCTTGGTAAGTTGCTTAACCACTTTATACATCATTCTGCATCTGTAAAATGGGTCCAAGGATAATACCTACCTCTAGGTTTGTTGTGAGGGCTAGATGAGATAGGTATAAAGCTTGAGAACATAATATGCACCCAATAATTGTTAGATCTTATCATTATTATTTTTAATTATATTATGTCTCCAGTTTGGAACATTAGTGCTTATGGCTTCCAAGATCAACCGCAGAAGATTTCTCTAGCTGTGGATTTTTGTTGAGTGGGGTGGACCACTCCTTTATATTATGTTTGTGCATGTGTATGTGTGTGAATAATCACACAGTATACCTACCAATTACTAATTACAAATTGTAAATGAAGTGATATTAAACTCCAAGCAACACTGAATAAAATACAAACTCCAGAATAAATTAAGTGTGCCATTGACTAAACCTTATTTGTTACTGTTAATCAGACTCTCATGGTTATCTCATTTTGTTTTCAGATGGACCTTTGTATTAGTACCTTAAATATCTAAAATGTCCTGGACTCCTACACAATTATTGGCTCATTAAAGTGTGTATTTGCAGTTTTTTTATCTGTTATCTTTAACTGACATCTTGCTAGCAAGGCTACCTATGGGGTGTCCAGTTCTTACTGCTTCCTGCATATTTTCTGCAGAGAAGCTGCTTTCATTCTCTAATATCGTGCTTTGGTCTTTATAGCACCGTTAGCTATAAGAAAGGCTCATTACGAAGGCCTCATGCTTGAGTTCACTGCAAAACACTCCCCTCTGACTATATTTTCCTCATCAGAAAAGTCCTCCCCACCTGACCCACTTTTCCCATCTTAATTCCATTCCCCTTTAAAGTCCAATGTGGAAGTTTCTTTGCATAAAACTGTTTACAATAATACATTAATCCTGTTAGTAGGTTTCTATACATTTCAAAACGTCACCTTTCCTGAAGATTTCCTTTTATTCTTGAAAATAGACTGTTTTCTCCCTAAATGTTGAAACTGTTAGCTTGGGCTACACTTATATCACTACTACCACATCCATGGCAAAAATACATGTTTTAATATCTAAGAGGGAGGAAGAAAACTATAACTATAAATATATATACCATTTGAATGTGGCTGACCCCAAGGGCAGGCTCTCAGGCAGGACTGGCCTACTTATGGGTGACCTCTCTGCCTCAAAACATCATTCTTCATGCTGTGAGGCTATTTTCTAAAAATTTTGTATGGTAATTCTGCATGAAAGCCTACCCTTTTGAAATACATTAGAGTAAATGTCATTTTAAAAAATAGAAATGTATTCATTCATTTGTTCATCACTCACTTCCCAATCAGTGATTATTTTTTGGATGCTGGGCAGTAATGGTAGTTTCTTAGCGTTTAGTAGTGAACAGAGTAGATGTGGGGCTGGCCCTCATGGAGCTTATCATTCAGTGGGGAACACAGACACTAGACAAATCCTATTTAAGTATTCAAGAAATCTTTGATGAACAAATGAGCTTAAAAATATTGGGATTGAAGGTGATCCCAAGAAAGGGGAAGCCAGCTGATTTTTTTCAACCCCCCCCCAAACCTCCTGAACCTTGTACAACTTGGGCTGTCATCAATATCAAAAGATACCACAGGCAAAACAGGCTTTTGTGGGTTTTCCTCAAAATTGACGACTTCTCATAACATTGTCTATCTTAACATTAAAGATGCATACCGAATGCCAAATAACAAACTCTAAACATAATCACTTGGAATGCTTCATATTTGTAAGGAAGGCTTGCTTTTTTCCATGTCAAGTTATTCATCCTTTCTCCTCCCCAAATTCCCTGTGTCCTCTACCCCTCCCTATTCTTATTCCTTCTGAAATAGTAGTTATCTTTTCCCTTGTGTGGTAAGCATCTGAGAAGGAGAGACATTTAGGAAGGTGACCAAGGTTGGGGATTAATGAGAAGTGAGGCAAAACTCCATCTCTCTTTTTATAAATGTATGCCTGTGTTGAGGCTTGTTGAATTATAACGGAGTTTTGAAAATAATGTAGGGGAGATTATAAAAAATATTCTCTGTATGAATAAGACTTTGAACCAGTATATACAATAGTTTGTTTTGCAGTAGCAGCATTTAGCACTGTTGGTGTTCGTGGCACCAGATACTCCTGGTGTTCCTTCCGGTTCTGTGGTTGCCCTTCCTCTATTCCTGGCCCATCACAGACTTCAGGTGGAGTTCCTGAAGCCCTCATTTCATCACACTTTATGTCAGGGTTCTTCAGCCTCGGCACTATTGAGATTTTGATTCTGGTAGTCTTTGTTGTGAAGGCCTGCCTTGTGCATTCATTGTAGGGTGTTTAGCAGCATCCCTGGCCTCTCTTCACTAAGTGCTCCTGTTTGTGACAACCAATAATGTCTTCAGACATTTTCAGATATCCCCTGAGGGTCAAAATAATTCCCCTGCCCCTGGTTGAGAACCGCTGCTTTATACTCTTTTCCCAAGCAACTCTATCCACACTCTTGGATTCAGTTACGGTCTACATGTTCATCATGCTCATTGTGTAATCTCAGTTCAGACCTTGTTTCTGAGCTCCAGTGACAACATATCTTCCTGGATATTTCAGAGAGACTGCAAAGCTATAAGGCAAAATGCTGCTCTTCTTACCATACTTCCTCTCTTGGCGTTTCCTACCTGGTAAGAAGGCTCTATCATCTACCCACCTCCCTCATTCCCTGTTTCTAGTTCATCACTGAGTGCTGGGTGATTTTGTACTCCAGCTCTGCCCCAGATCCATACCCTTCTCTTCATATTTATCCTCCTCCCTACCCGACCGCCAACCACTGCAGGTCAAGCCACCGTCATCTGTTCCTGGACCATTGATGACCCTCAACCCTGGACTTCAGGAATTTCTACTTCCCTTCAATCCATTCTCTATATCACTCAGAGGATCTTGCAAAACAATAAATTTGAACAAGTCACTTACATGTGCTTCCATCTGCTTTTAGGTTAAGGACGCAAATCCTTAACAAGACCAGATGGCCTGTGTGTTCTGGCCTTGCCTACCTTCCCTTCATTTCCTGAACGTACCATATGTCTTCCCACCGCCATGTCTCTGCACATGATTAGAATATTCTTAGCCAGCCCCTCCTCAGCCCCATCATCCTAGCTAATTCCTAGTATTAGGGATATATATTTATATTTTTTTCTCTTCTCATTTGAAATTTCACTAATGCTGCTATAAAGAAGATGGTTCATCAGCTCCATTTTTTTTGTGTGCATGTTTCCTGTATTCAGAAAGTTAGAGAATTGTGATAGCATGAATATCTATGTTATATCATTTTCTTAAAATGAGAAAAATATATTTATAAAAACATGAAACTAGCATGAGAAATGAAGAGGAGATGGAATTATACATGTATATACACATATACATATATATTTAAAATTGTCTTTAAAAATGGTATTTCCTACATATCAATTTTTGGTGTGTGTTTTCTGATTTTTATTGTTGTTGTTAGAATGTATCGAAATATTTGAACAAATGCTCTGGCAAGAAAATGTACTATATTATAAAGATTCAAGAAGAGATCATTTGTGGCTACTGAGCCAGAAATGTATATGAGTCATAAGTTAAACCTGACAGACTTGTCATAAAATACAAGTTTTAATAGAAACATAATCTTTGCTTTCATGACTGTGTCAGAATCAATAATACATAATCAGCTCTTTTTCACATTGGCTCACATAATGCAAAGATGTGAAAGCAAACACATTTTTTAGTCCATGAGCAAAATTGTAATGTAAAATGTATTTTACAGAAAAAAATTTACAAAAAAGTAAATGTGGCTTGGGCCAAAAAAATCTATAAATTAGCTTAAATTGTAGAATACAGAATATAGAAAGTTATTGTTTAAAAAGAAATAGGCCGCAAACCAAATTAGAAGACAAATGACAAACTGGTGAAAGATGGTTAAAAAAAAAAAAAGTATATATATGTATATATATACATATAACAGGCAAAGAGTTAATTTCTTTAATATACGAGCACTGTTACATGTCAATTAAAAAATGTATACCAATAGAAAAGTGGGCAAAGTACTTGAACATAAAAAAGTTTAAAGGAAATTCAGATGACAAATGTTTAAAATATTGTTCATCCTAGATAGGAATCATTTATAACTACAAAGAAAGTTTTGTCCATTAAATAGAAAATGAAAAAAAGAAAAAGATACCCGGTGTTGGAAAATATGGAGCAGTGGGGAGTCATTCTTTGCAGATCGGACTCTGGAAGGCTACTTCGTAATATGCCTCAAGAGCCCTAAAGTCACAATTTCTAATTCTAGGAATTTATCCTACAGAAAGAATTAGTCATGAGTATGATGATTTTGATACCAGGAAGTTTATCCCAACATTATTTATAATATCAAAACACCTAGAAACAGTGTAGATATGCATCAGTAGATGATAATACATTATGATTTATCCATAAAATAGAATATGATGCTTTTCAGAAAATGATAATTTAAAATGTGTATTTACATAGAAAAAATATTTATGATGAATTGTTAGGTCAAAAATGTAGGTAACACCTAGCACTCAGATCTTGGTTCTTAATACCATTCTCCAATAAAGGAAATCAGGAATCATTGGAGAAATAACTGATTTTAGGGCCATTTCAGGAAATCAAAATGAACTTGGAGCATCTTATCGTGCCACAAAGTAAGGAAGTGTTAAACAAAAACAAAACCCACAGTGATAGATTCAGAGGGTCACAGGGACCAAAGCTGGTACAATTTGAGCAACAGAATAAAGTGTTGGATTATAGTTCAAAGTATGAAGTTAATATTCGTGAGTGTATACTAATATAAATAAATGATTGCATAAATAAATGGAGAGCAAGAGAAATACGGTCCATGCAGAGAAATGCCAAGTAATTTACATAGATACTCCACCCTCAAGGAGGTGGAATGCAGTTCTCCATTTGTGAAGGTGGCCAACACAGAGGGACTTCTTCCAAAGAACACGTCATGGAAGGGTAGGGGGAGCAAAAGGATAGCTTTACAGTGGAGGAACATGAGAACATTACCTCAGCCATGTGATCAAAGTAAATATCAATAGGGATAAGTTACGTTGATTGTATGCACCCTTGATATAATGTGGTGAAAATGGCATCTTACCCTGTGGTCTTCCTTCTCCAAACCCCAACCCCAGTCTAATCATGAGAAGAACAGCAGACAAATCCCAATTTAGGGAAATTCTACAACATACCTGACCAGGAATCCTCAAAAGTGTCAAGGTCATCAAAAATAAGGGACATCTAAGAAACTGTTACAGCCAAGGGTGGCCCAAGGAGAAATCATGACTCAGTGCAGTGTGTTAAACTGGATAGAATTCTGGAACAGAAAAGGACATTAGATTAAAACTAAGGAAATCTTAATAAAGTATGGACTTTACTTAAATGATGCATCTGTATTGATTATTTAATTGTAATTAGTAGAAGACTGAGATCAAGGTGTTGGAGAGTTAGTTTCTTCCAGGGGCCACAAGGGAAGGATCTGTTCCAGGTCTCGCTCACTGGCTTGTAGATGCCTGTCTTCTCTCTTTGTCTTTACATTGTCTTCCTTCTGTGCATATCTGTGTTTAAATTTCCTCTTCTTATGAGGATGCCAGTTGTATTGGATTAGGGCCCACCCTAATGACCTCATTTAAGTTTTATGTCTTTACAGCTCCTATCTCCAAAAATGGTTACAATCTGAGCTACTGGGAGTTAAGACTTCAGGATAAGAATTTTGTGCCAGGGTGCGGGGGGAACACATTTCAGCCCATGACACCATATTTCTCACTGTCAGAGAAAGAAGTTACAGATAAGCAACAGAGAAAGGCTAGAACAACCCTGTGGTGATAGATTAGGATTGGAGATACTAGTGGGCCTCATGTTTACTTTAATATATATGCATATAGATGCAGAAATATAGTTATGTGTGTACACATGGTTAGTATATGTGTACATATTACATAGCTCATCTGCTTGAGAGATCCTAGAAGCAGTGACATTCTGGTAGCAACAAACATACCTACTGGCAGTTAGTTTCTAACTACCATTCTCTAAGCAGAGGAGAAATGGCTGATTCTAGGACTGAGACAAGAAAAATATGATTAGTCTGGGAGAAAATTAAAGGAGCAAAAGGATATGTACATAGTCTCAAATTATCTCACCCACCCCAAATATTTATTTATTACTGTGGTGGTTTTTACATATGTCCACAAACACTTTTATATGCCTCCCTCCAAGAGGTGGAGCTCAGTTCTCTTTCCTTTAAGCATGGACTTAATGACTCACCTTCTAAAGTTATAGAAAGAAAAATAGGAACTTTTCAGTGGAGAAACCTGTCAGACACCACCTTAACCAAGTAATCAAGTTCAGCATCACCAGTGGTAAGTCCTGTTGATACCACGTACCACTGGTAGGATGAAGTGGGAACAGCATTTTACCTCTCTCACGTTCTTCCCCCAAATCCATAACCCTGGTCTATTCATGGAAAAAAAAAAAAAAAGAAAATTCTCAGATTAAGGGACATTCTACAGCATGTTTGATCAATTTGCTTCAAAAGTGTCAAGGTCATGAAAAACAAGGAAAGACTGAGAAACTGCCACAGACTAGAGAAAACTAAACATAATGATTGATTGCCACATGTTTTCCTGGACTGGAAAAGAACATTAGTGGGAAAACTGGTGAAATCCAAAAGTCTGAAGATTAGTTATTAGTATTGTATCAATGTTAATTTCTTAGTTTTGATAAATGTTATTTGAGATGTTATCTGGGCTTCCCTGGTGGCGCAGTGGTTGAGAGTCTGCCTGCCGATGCAGGGCACATGGGTTCGTGCCCCGGTCCAGGAAGATCCCACATGCCGCGGAGCGGCTGGGCCCGTGAGCCATGGCCGCTGAGCCTGCGCGTCCGGAGCCTGTGCTCCACAACAGGAGAGGCCACAGCAGTGAGAGGCCCGCGTATCGCAAAAAAAAACCCAAGTTATCATTAGGAGAAGCTGCTTGAAGGGTATATGGGAATTCTTTATACTACCTTCACAACTCTACTAAAAACCTAAAATTATTATAAAATAAAATGTTAAAAAATGTAGCATACATAATAGCATGGGTTCACTCAAAAGCTATTTATTAAGTGCTTGATATGTGCCAGATATTATTCTATGTGCTAAGAATCCTGCAATGAATAAAACAGATATTCTTGCCCTGATAGAGCTTTCATTTTATTACCAATTGATCTTTTTTTTTTAAAAAAAAAACTGTATTTGTAAATATGTAATGTATACTGTAATATGCATTTTGCTTTTAAGGTTTAATTGGATGATAAATGTAAACATTTGGGTGAAGGCACTGTTGTTTGAAAGAGAAAGTGTATAATTTGGACCAGAATATGGGGATTTGGAAACAGGTCTTGCAGAGATTACCTCGTTCCTTTAAATCAGTGGTTCTTGAAGTGTGCTCCAGGAACCAGCAGCATTAATGAGAACTTGTTAGAAAGGCAACATTCTCAGGCTGAACCCCACTTTTGTTAAATTGGAAACTCTGGTGATCGGGTTCAGCCATCTGTGTAATTTTAACAAGTCCTCTATGTGATTCTACTGCTCCAAATCCCAGTATCCTTAGCTGTAAAATGCGAACAATAATACTACAGGCCTCTGATGGTTTTATGTATGACTGTGCAATGCAAACCAATTGAGCAATTGCCTGGCATATTGTAAGTGGTTCAGTAAAAGTACCAGTAAAAGCCAGATACTGCCACCTCTTCCCTAGGATATCTTCACGGCTAACTCCCCTACTGCCTTTGGGACTTTGCTTGACTGGCACTTGATCAAGAAGGCCTTCTTCGACTGCCCTCTTTATAGTTGCAACATGCCTCTCCCTCTTGCCCGCTGTCTGGAACTCCCAGTCTCCTTTTTTTCCTGGTGTGTCCCCCCCACCTCTCATAGCACTTATCACCATCTCATAAATTATCTAAGTTACAGATTCGTTATGTACGTTCCTAAATGTCTGTCTCCCCCTGCTAGATTGTAACTCCTCAAGGGCAGGGGATCTTTGTTTTCACTGATGGAGCCCAGGTGCTAAAATCAGTGCCTGACACATGGTAGGCACTTTAATATTTGTTTCCACAATGAATGATTGATAAAATCGCTTTATGAAAGCAGGCTTCCAAGTGTTCTTCAAGTGCTTTAGGTGTTCTGAATGTTTGATTTGACTTGTGAAATGCTTCCATAATTAGGCTGTGCTTTGGGCACTGGTTAATGGTATCTGCACCCCAAAGCCATCTGGAGAGCTGCTGGGGGTTGAGGCAGGGGTGGACTTCCAGTCCAGTGAGTGGCCCACCCTTCCTCAGGGCTCTAGTCCCAAGTGGCTGGATTCTCGGAGACATTTCACTGGCAGAAGGACTGTGTAGCTAAGAGGGTTTGAAACTCACTTCTCTGTACCATTAAGCTGAAATGTGTTTGTTTTCCCAAATACTGCTGAAGTCTGCAGCCATTTTTTCTTGGTGGGAGTGGCAGTTAAGAGGTGCGGATTTGATGCCGGCAGAAGGAACTGAGTGGAGATGTCATGAGGGAAGAATTAGGAGACAGAAGAGATGAGACAGAGGGGGTTTAGATGGACCAGGCAGAAGTGCAGATTGCGGTGAATGAAGTAGGAGAGGTGATAAAGGCAAAAGCCCACGTGAGGAGAAGGCCTGGAAACCCAGTAAGAGAAATGTGAACTCTGCGCAGGGAATCAGCAGAGGATTCTGAGAGAGAGGTGTTGTGACAGCTGCAGATGAGATGAGTTTTGACTATTTTTTTTAACAGATTTGGGGATGGGAAAAATCTACTGAGCCAGAAACCAGATTTTGAGTGTGAAGTTTTATTAGAGGATCCTTGTTATCTAGGTGGGAGATGACATGCACGTGTGTGTGTATGGGTGTACTTGTGTATGGATGTTTGTGTGTGGATTTGTGTATGTTTTTGTATGTGTGTATTTGTGTGTGGATGTTTGTGTGTGTGTATTGGTGTGTGTATATGTGTGTATGTGTCACACTCTTTGGTCTGTCATTTAGTAGCTAGTCCAGGATCACCCAGTGGTAACTCAGTTTTGTTGATTCTTATTCTGGCCTCTCTGTTTCCTTTTTACTTCTTTTTATTTTTTCTAATCTTTTATAGTACTGCCTCTTTAATCTGTCATTCTTGGGGAAAAGAAGAGTCTTCCTAAGAAACCACTGATACCTGTGAGCACTGAGGCAGTGACAAAATCATGACCGTGCTTTAGTGATAGCACTTCTATTTATTTATTTATTTTTGCGGTACGCGGTCCTCCCACTGCAGCGGCCTCTTCCGCCGCGGAGCACAGGCTCCGGACGCGCAGGCTCAGCGGCCATGCCTCACGGGCCCAGCTGCTCCGCGGCATGCGGGATCCCCCCGGACCAGGGCACGAACCCGCGTCCCCCGCACTGGCAGGCAGACTCCCAACCACTGCGCCACCAGGGAAGCCCGATAGCACCTCTAAAAGCCTGCTTCCTCTCTTGTTTTGCTGAGTAGAATTTATTTGCTTTTTTAAAAAATAAATTTATTTTTTAATTTTTGGCTGCATTGGGTCTTCGTTGCTGCACGTGGGCTTTCTCTAATTGCAGCGAGAGGGGGCTACTCTTCGTTGCGGTGTGTGGGCTTCTTGTTGCTGTAGCTTCTCTTGTTGCAGAGCATGGGCTCTAGGTGAGCAGCCACAGTAGTTGTGGCTCGCGGGCTCTAGAGCGCAGGCTCAGTAGTTCTGGCGCATGGGCTTAGTTGCTCCACGGCATGTGGGATCTTCCCAGACCAGGGATCGAACCCGTGTCCCCTACATTGGCAGCGGATTCTTAACAACTGCGCCACCAGGGAAGCCCAGAATTTGTTTTCTTGATGTCTCAGGCTAACCATTGTGAGCATTATGACTTATGCTAAGAACAAACAAACCCAAACTACTTTTCTGTTAGTTTTCTTGTTTAAAAATGGGAATAAGGACATTATTACCCAATTCAGAGAGTCGCTTCGAGGTGCAAATGAGATAATCTTTATGGGGCTTCCTCAGGGCCTGGCACAGTTCTGAGTCCTGAGTGAATGACGGCTGCCAGTGTCACCGTCACCATCCTCCAGCCCCCGAGACTGAGTTAGATGACTCCACCTACCTTCTTGTTCTTTCTCTCAGAGCCTTGGCTCACATGGAGCATGTCTGTTTGTTCACACTGTGGTTTAACGTTCAACACATGGAAGACACTTGATAAATACTGACAAAACGAATCAATGAATACATGATGATTTTAGATATTTTTTAGATTAAAAGATATTCTCAAAAAACGTCATCTTCCATTTGTTGCAGGCTGAAAGATCTCTTTGGGGATGTGGTGTACTTTCTGTGCTTTGCAGGTGTACCCCAGTATAACATTTTCAATTCTGATTTGGGTTGCAGCTATGCTCAACCAACTTTGGAATTTAAATTTCTATGTGCCACAGAGTGGAGCTGTACAGAATATTTATAAAAGTCCTCATGTAACTCTAATCATAAACTTGAATCACTTTGCAAGGATGCGTAACACAAATGAACTAAAAATGGCATATGTTTACTCATCAGAATCATGTTCCTTTCAGTCTTCTAGGGCCTGGATCATGTATGCAATTTATGAAATCATTCATCCAGCAGCAAATAGAGAAAGTCTTTGAGGAGATGTCAAATCAGATTGAATTGTGGTCATGAAAGATGTTGAGTATATTGAGTCAGAGGAATTTGAACTCCACTGAGATGAAACATTATGCTTTGTATTGAAATGAAAAAGCAAATGTTTATCTGCCATTCGTATTTTGCTTTTAAGTCCCGTTTTACCATAGCAAAGAGCAAGAGGATGTGATCAATAATGGAAAAAAAAAGAATGGATTCTGGTGTTGCTGTTTATATTTCAGTTATAAAAGGAGATTGTTGTTCACCCTTTTATAGGGTTGCATTAATAGGCCGTTGATAAATAATACTATATGTGATTTTCATTCGTAATCTCGAGCTTTGAAACTCTCTACATTTATACAAGAGCAAGTCAGTGCTTTATAATCTTTCTTGATCACTAGGTTCTCTGATGCCCTCACTGTCCAATATCTAAAGGACTATTTCAGTCTTCATCTTGTTGAATCTCTCATCAGCGTTCTACCTGATGGCCACTCCCTCCTTGAAACTGTCTCTTCCTTTGGCTTTGGCACATGATTTTCCTTGACACTTCCTTTTTTTTTTTTTTTTTTTTTTTTTTTTGGG
>NW_006790307.1:3695695-3699418 GCF_000442215.2 Lipotes vexillifer
TGTGACATGTGGGATCTTCCTGGACTGGGGCACGAACCCGCATCCCCTGCATCGGCAGGCGGACTCTCAACCACTGCGCCACCAGGGAAGCCCCAACACTTTCTGTGTGCTCCTTCTCTACTCTGCCCAGCTGCTCATCCTCAAGGCTCAATCAGCCTCAGTCTTCCTCTTTTCCCCTCCCTGCCCTCCCTTTCCCTCTCATCTCTTCTCACTTTACACTTTTTTCTAAATAATCTCATCTGTGACCCTATCTATCGTCAGTTACCTTCACTATGCTATTGATTCCAAAATCAAAATCTTCAGCCCATACCTTTCTTCGGCACACCAGACCTGCCTATCCAAACATTTACCCTTTGCCTCTAGGGCATGTCCGTGGCTCAGTGTAAAACCTTTTCCATATCACCACTGCCCACGCAGGTCTAGGTGAGAGACCTAGGAAGTATCCTGACTTACATTCCCACCAATAGTGTAGGAGGGTTCCCTTTTCTCCACACCCTCTCTAGCATTTGTTATTTGTAGACTTTTTAATAATGGCCATTCTGACTGGTGTGAGGTGGTACCGCATTGTAGTTTAGATTTGCATTTCTCTGATAATTAGTGATGTTGAGCGTCTTTTCACGTGCCTATTGGCCATTTGTAAAAACATTATTATATTATTATTTATATCATGATATTAACATTTGGTATCATTTCTGCAACCAGGTGAGGCTTCCTCATTATCTTTTTTTATCACACTTCATAGTATTTAACAGTTAGACCTTATTTGTGTGTTTATTTGATTAATATTTGCTTAGACTATAGGTTCCATGATGGGAGTGATCACAACTCTTTTGTTCATCATTTTCCTCCCTGGACCTGTCATGGGGCCTATATAAATTAGTCTTCATAAATGCAGGTTACATGGTTGAATGAAAGCCAAAGATACTAAAATATTTGCAAATTGTTCTTCTAGATGTCAGATGTTGTCAGTCTTTAGTTTCAACATATTATCAGCAGTTTCCTTAGAAGCAGTTTCTTTCACCTTGCAGGATGAGCTCAGTGGCTGACCTACATACTGCCCACTGTCTCTGAGACATAGACTAAATGACCATATATTCATCCATATTCAATACTTCTTCTTAATGAATGTAATACAATTAAATATCAGCGTGTTTATTTTTCCAGTATTTTAGGCCATGACCCAGTTTACCTTATGGTTTATATAGACACACAGGCACACACACACAACTGAAGTAAAACTTAAGAAACCAATATTTTCCATTGCTGCATGCAGTATATTCTATAAATTTCTATTCTGTTCTTGTTTGTTCTTTTCTATTTTATGCTGTTCTATCTTATTTATTGATTAACATGGGTTAGAACTAACAATTGATTTCACAGTTAGAAAAAGGTTTTTTGTTTTAGAAAATATTTTATTTTTGAAGCTGTGGCTTTTCATAGATATAAATGTTAAAATCAAGTAATAATTGATTAAGATTGGATATACATTTTATTTCTAAGTCAATAAAATTACTTTGATTAAAGAAAGGAAAATGTTTTTGAGGGTCTAGGACACAATGTCTGTAGGAGAGTTAATATATCAAAATTGTTTTCCAGCTAGCACTTTGAAATATTAGTTTTGAGAACTATTAGCTGTTTTGGAATTCCCTCTTTTTGTACCTAAAACTATGTAGTACAATATGGACATTAAATTTGGTTTTGAATCCATCCATCAGAAGGACCAGAAATGTCTTGACAGTGTTTTGATGAAGATCTGGATGGAGAAAGACAAACACGAGAGAAGGAAAATTTAAAGGAAATAGAAACTCTTGTCTGTTAGTTCATGATGTTGGATTTGTACAGACAAGTTTTGAGAAGTAAAGCTTAAAACACCGGGTTGGTGGGATGCCACAGCCAATCAGAGAAGTGAGGATGATTAGCGTTAATGCACTTTCCTGTCTGCTTCACTGTGACCGTTAGCTACTGGGCTCACAAAGTCCCATTTTAGCCATAGATTTGCACTCACATCACGTACGTAGGCTCTTTCTGAGTTGATTGTACATAGACCTCTCATTTGACTTTTAGTTGCTCAGAGTAAAACTGGAGGAAAATGGCTTTATGATTCTTTCCCCCAGTCAGAAGGATATTCTACTCATCTTTTTGTTTTCTTTTTTCTTCATAGAAAAGTCTAGAGAATTTTTCTGTAGGAACTGGTGCAACTAGGTTAATATACATACTTTTTTTTCTAACAGCTTTTTTATAATCAATAATTGAAAATATGGTTTAGGGTGCTTGTAATTATGTCTTCAAATCTGTTCCTAAAGAGTCAAAACCCCCATGCAAAACATTTCCAACAAAATTTAAGCAATTGCTTTTTGAGTAGTTTAAGCTAGTTTAATTAGATTAATTTGGTTAAAAAAAAAAGGGAAATAATGCCGAATTAGAGGGACAGATCTTTTGCTCTTAATTTTCTCTTCCTTTCAGGTCAGCTATATGCTTTATGCTTTTAGCTGCAACACATCTTTAGTAATTTATGAGAGATTCCCTAACATTGGCTAAAAATAGAAGTGAAAGTAGATGTACATAAAGTGAAATTCTACAGTTCTAACTTTCTGTGGTAGGAAGTGAGGAATTTGTCCTTGATGCAAATTGAAGGAAAGATAGAACTTGTATCAGTATCTTTCCTTTCTCTCCCTGTCTCCTCTTACATTTACAGTTACATCCTCCATCCTCGGAAACCCAGCTCAGACAAAACCTCCGTTTGAAGCCACCTTCATATCTCTAGGAAGTGAGTCTCTCCTTACCTGGTGTTCCCAGTATACAGTATTTGTTCATTATTCATCTGTTTTACAGTAGTTCATCTAGTCATATGTCTGCCTCTCCCCCTGGACTATATGCTTCTTTAGGACAGGGACCATCCCTTATTCATCTTAGGTATGCTTTTGTATGACACTGTCCTTAAGACAGTCTCTGCCCAGTAAGATTTGATGGTTCAACAGCAGATTTCCATGTCACGAGTTCTTAAGCATAGTCATGCCCTACATCCTTTGGCTAAATGAAGTAGAGAAGAAAGAACAAATAGGTATCTAACAAACCCAGTGTCAGAGAAACTGACTAAACACTATTTAAGGACAGATCTAAAAGTCCACCCTCCCCCGGAAGGATATATAATGGCAATATAAAGTATTAAAATATTTCTAATATCTGAGAAGCATCAATTTTATAAATCAGTCTTTTAATGTATTGCAAATAACTATCATTAATCCAGTCTACATGCTCATCCGTTGCTCCACTTAGGTTTTCCATTTTCATGAAAAACCACCTCAAGATGCTAGTTTAGCCCCTCTCTTCCTCCTTCCCCAATTCACCAAATGGAGATTTCAAGGTGTAACCCATGCAAAATTTATCTGTGACTAAAAGGACACATCTGTTATTTAAAAACTAAAGAAATAAAAAATAAACTGATGTGTTTAATTCTCATGCCAGCTGAATTTCTAGCAACTCTAAGAACAGGTTGGCAAGAATAAAAAATGGGTCTTCTCCGTCCAAAAAAACACATTGAATGTAAATCTTTAAATCCTGGCCTTGGGAATAAGCACATCATCTGATTTTTAGTTTTAAGCTTTTTTTGCTACGGTGGGAGGGGCTTGTATATCATGATGTGATCTGACACTCTGAGGTGAACCCACTTTATAAAGGGGTTTTACTGACCATTCTTTTTTTTTTTTTTTTTTTTTTTTTTTT
>NW_006790307.1:3699698-3702155 GCF_000442215.2 Lipotes vexillifer
TGTGGGATCTTCCCGAAACGGGGCACGAACCCGCGTCTCCTGCATCGGCAGGCGGACTCTCAACCACTGCGCCACCAGGGAAGCCCTGGCCATTCTTATATAAACAATGAGGTCCTGAATGACAGAGGTGGCAGGAAAGAAAATAGTGTAGGAGCAGCTCCCTTTCTACACTGAACTATGAAGGTGGCTCTTTAATTTCAGCCACAGATGTTGCTCACAGAGCCTGTCACTGTGTTGTATGGTTTTATGTCTTATACTTGGTTATTGATTAGGTTGGTAAATTTAAGGAATCCTGCAGAAACAGCCTGTCTCAGGAGAAGTCTCACTAGTAAGAAGATGCTGAGTAGCTGATGCTGAACAGTGGCTAAAATTTTGGTTGCGATTCTTGTTCACAGTGCCTTGTCAGTGATGTCGTGGGAGCAGCCGTCAAATGAGAGCATCAACCCTTTCTATGCCAGAAGTCACCCATCTGTCACCTGCTCAGAAGAGTACAAAAATTATTGTCACATCTACAAGCTACACACATGAAGCATCATGTACCATGTCAACTATTTTAACCTCCTCCAAAATTCTCATTCTTTACATGTTCTCCCCTGCCAGCATTCAGGAGTAATCAGTAACAATTATGGTGATTAAGGGGAAACTATGGAGATGGAAACAGAGCATCATCTTCTAAACAGTTTCACATTTATAATGTAAGGCTTGAGCATATCCTTATGGCTACTGTGATGACAGGGGTCTGGGAGGGATGATTAATATGCAGACCACACCAGCCCACTATCAGTAGATCTTACCGGAAATAGACTAGAATCTGTGGGAATATCAAGATTCATCACTATGTGTGGGCTGAAAGGGGACAGGTGAAACTGTTTGTTTGCTACCTACACCTAGAGGAGAAAGCTCTAGCCATTATGTTCCTAAAAGCACTCTGAAGCACTTCTGCCCTTCTCAGGTGTGGGGATGAGAACTTATGTTAAAGCAGAGATTTTTAAAGGGACAGTATTAGCAAAGCCCCAGAACATGTTTGAAATGCAAATTTTCAAACCGTCTGAAACCAAAACTCTGCAGATGAGGCACAGCAGTCTGTGTTTTGCCAAGCCTTCTAGTTGATTCTGATACATGTTCAAGTTTGAGAAGAACTGTAGTAAAGTATCTAATGAATAATACACTCTTAATGTCACTTTTGGAAGTCATGGTAATAAACTTTAGGCTAGCTCTTATTTAGAGTTGATGTCCATCATTTAGGGCATATATTTGAAGATATTTATAATGGGAAAATGTCATTATTTAAAACCACAGCACTACCTAAGAATTGTCAGTTATTTTTAAGGAAAGACTGTAATCTCAGGCTCTCTACTGGGTTTGCATTATTCAAAACTGGGCCCGGAATTGAGTTTATGAGTGTGGAGAGAATTGAATTGCTCTAAATAATAAAGGGAGATTATGTAGAATTTTCTTGGACAAGGTGGGAGGTAGAAGAAGAGAGAAGAGCAAGCAAAGAGTGGGGAATCTAGATAGAATGGCCCTATGAGAAGTCTTGGAGGGAGAGAAGTAGAAAGATCTTTTAGAAAAAGGTTAGATTGTTGACCAGGCAGTGCTGTGTTGTAACCCCTTCCCATGACCCACCAGCTTTCTCTAAATGTTCCCCTAAGTGCAAGAGCTGTGAATAATTGCCCAGCAGGAAGCAGGGTGGGCTCTTGGGGGGGTTCCATGTTTGAGTCTGTGCTAAGGTTGAGGAAAAGAGTAGCTGCAGGGTATCAAGCAATGAATGAGAATTCTGCAGAAGTGGAAAATCAGAGCCAGAGCACAGAAGCTGCAAAGCTTGCTAAAATATGGAGGAGTACATTGGATCACTTATAGAATAGTCAAAAATAAGCTGATGGATTAATTGGATGAATGTGTGAGCCGAACGTTTTTATTTTTATTTTTTTGGCTGCGTTGGGTCTTCGTTGCTGTGCGCCGGCTTTCTCTAGTTGCGGCAAGCAGGGGCTACTCTTCGTTGCGGTGCGTGGGCTGCTCATTGCAGTGGCTTCTTCTGTTGCAGAGCACGGGCTCTAGGCGCAGGGGCTTCAGTAGTTGTGGCGCACAGGCTCAGTAGTTGTGGTGCATGGGCTCAGTAGTTGTGGCTCGCAGGCTCTAGAGCACAGGCTCAGTAGTTGTGGCGCATGGGCTAGTGGCTCTGCGGCCTGTGGGATCTTCCCGGACCAGGGCTCGAACCCGTGTCCCCCGCATTGGCAGGCGAATTCTTATCCACTGTGCCACCAGGGAAGTCCCGAGCCAAACGTTTTTGAATTTTACAGGGTGTGGTGGTCAAAGATGACATTTGGGCTCCAGTTTTATCGTAACAGTTAGATGAATGTTTTCGTAGTGAGTCTTGTTATCCCGTGAAAGAAAATGGCAATTCCATGTTAAAAACGTCTTGCACATTTTGACTTTTAAACTGTTGACGGGGAAAGA
>NW_006790307.1:3702165-3704014 GCF_000442215.2 Lipotes vexillifer
TGCACAGTGGCTCAGTGGTGGATTTTGGTGTGACATCTTGGGCCCTGCAGTGCTGGAGAAAGCAGTGGACCTTTCCCTTTCTGACCCTCTGTGTTACTGTCCTGTCTTTTGCCCTCTCTCCCATCAGCTCCTCAGGCCACACAGAAGACTTTCTCACACAGCTCAGAGTTTTCCAACTGCACGCTAGCTCTCAGAACCATGCTCCTCCTTTTTCTTCATTGCTTACAGTGAATAGACTGGCCTCTCTTCAACAAAGTGGCCCATCAAAAATGTACTCTTGTGACTCCAATGAATCAGTACTCCACTTAATCAATGTGAATTTCCAGCCTGTATTGCACATTTACTTAAAGGGACATAGCCGTTTACATGGGAAAGATAGACTTTTCATAGTAGCCTTGGGGTCAAGCTCTCCGTCATGCTTCACGTTTATAAAGGAGGAAACCAAGTTGCCCACAGTTCACGCAATCATCTCACGTGAGGACCTTCGAGTTCGTATTGCCTAACCTCTTCCTCTAACAGATCGAAAGCCTGAAGGGTTGGGGTAAATGAGTTGCCTCAGCTAGAGTGAGCGCCTTTCACAGCACAAAAGCCTCTCAGGGTCCTTTCTGTCAACAGTGTAGAGAAAGGCATCAGATGGCCCTGCCACTGGCAGTCGGCTTGGAAGAATCTATAGTACTGTATAACGTTAACCCCTGCAAAGCCTGGGAGTTGGAATTCTTGATCATCTCAGGGAATCAGGGAAATATTAGTGATGATAGTTTTTTAACAATATCGGTTTTTTCTTCCAGATGACCTGGGTCGAAGTGAATCTTTTAAAAATACTGAACCTATGAGGATATTAGATAGGACCCAACTTCCTGCTTCAAATGGATACAAAGGGAACTTAAAGACTTATATATATTATATATATATAAATGTTACATATATATATTTTATATATATATAATTAAATTCTCCTACTGATTTAGTAGAGTTTTAGTTACATTGCGTTTTTAGGGACCACTGAAGATCTTTTTTAATTCAAGAAACAAAACATACGAACCAAAAAACCTTGTAAATGTTCTGTGGTCCAAAGATTAAGAAGATGATTATGTGATATCTGTCAAATGAAATTTCGCAAGTGGAATAATCTGTAAATGCATTTACTGTAATGCTGCTTCCCTTTTAAAAATTTAATCAGGGACGTGCTTACTGCCTTTCTTTCCTTTTGCATTTATTATGAACCGAAGCAATTTCACAGAAAAGAGGAGTGTAGATAACATTAAATTCTAAATATTTGTAATACTATCTTGTTTATAAAGATTTCTTTAATGCTTATAATACTTAAATAGAGCAAATCAATTTATGAATATCAGTTAAGTTGTTAAATACATTGTGGTTCCTCATGTCATTCAAAGATCCTCCCATCAGAAAATTCTTCCTTGGCAGTGTCCCTCCCCTTCTCCCTCAGCCTGGTACTTGCTCCTGGAATCCCCAAGCCTCCCCAGCTTGGGGCCTTTGCACCTGCCGGACCTCCTGCTGTGAAGGCCCTAACCACCTGTTCTCTGCCCCATTCCCTCTCTGGGATAACCCCTGTTTGATCTTCAGATGAGGCATTACCCAGAGAAATCCAGGATTAGTTCGTTTTAGATGTGCCGACAAGAATGATGGAAAGGGCTTCCCTGGTGGCGCGGTGGTTGAGAGTCCGCCTGCCGATGCAGGGGACACGGTTCGTGCCCGGGTCCGGGAAGATCCCACATGCTGCGGAGCGGCTGGGCCCGTGAGCCATGGCCGCTGAGCCTGCGCATCCGGAGCCTGTGCTCCGCAACGGGAGGGGCCACAGCAGTGAGGGGCCCGCGTACCGCAAAAA
>NW_006790307.1:3704028-3711458 GCF_000442215.2 Lipotes vexillifer
AAATTCAAACAAGCCCTCCTAGCCAGTAATGGCTGCCACCAGGGCCTCGGGGAGGAATTCCAAAGTAAATAGTCTGGGGCTCCCCTGGTGGCGCAGTGGTTAAGAGTCCGCCTGCCGATGCAGGGGACACGGGTTCGTGCCCCGGTCCGGGAAGATCCCACATGCTGTGAAGCCCGTGAGCCATGGCCGCTGAGCCTGCGCGTCCGGAGCCTGTGCTCCGCAACGGGAGAGGCCACAACAGTGAGAGGCCCACGTACCGCAAACAATAATAATAATAATTAAAAAAAATGATGGAAAGATTCTTCATAAGAGTAGAAGACAAAATTATCAACAAAAGAATCCTCGAATTTACATGTTTCCAATCCACGTGCTCATAAAGCACCACCAAAAATGAAGTTTGCAGAGCCACTACACAAACCGACTGCCCTTCCTACTACCCTTCTTCCTGACTACAGGGATTTGCATGGAATGAAGGCTGTCAGGCATGATTAGTAACAATTGCTCTGAAATATATCCCCTTCCCACAGACTATTTCACATATACCTCCTTGTTCAGTTCAATTGTTAAGTCAAAGTTGGGTCATTTGTATACAGGGGTGAGGAAGCGCAGGTCAAAGGAGGTAGGAAGATCTAGAGTGGTAGTGCGATGCCTGGTGGTAATCTACACACTAATGTAAATTTGTGAATGAAGAAAGCTTCACATTACTTAGCATTAGGAAAGACTTTGGACAGCTGAGAAATAACAGAAAAACTGAAAGAAAAACAAAGGCTGGGAAAAGAAAGACAAACTATTTACTTTGGACTTTTTTTTTTTGCGGGACGCTGGCCTCTCACTGTTGTGGCCTCTCCCGTTGCGGAGCACAGGCTCCGGATGCACAGGCTCAGCGGCCATGGCTCACGGGCTTCACAGCATGTGGGATCTTCCCGGACCGGGGCACGAACCCGTGTCCCCTGCATCGGCAGGCGGACTCTTAACCACTGCGCCACCAGGGGAGCCCCAGACTATTTACTTTGGAATTCCTCCCCGAGGCCCTGGTGGCAGCCATTACTGGCTAGGAGGCCTTGTATGAATTCCTCTACCTCTCCTGGGACTCAGTTTCCTCATGAGAAAATGATGATCATAATAGCACCTTCCTATGGTCATTGTGAGGAGTGAGTGAGTTAATGCATGCAGTTCACTTAGAACTGTGCTCAACACCCAATAAGTGCTCAATGAAAGTTATTTGATAGTAATACTACTATTAGCCCTTTTTAGGTAGTAACTGTCTTATCAGTTCTTCTATGGGTAGTGCGTACCACAGAGCCTAGCACAGGACATGGCATGTAGCTGATGTTCAATAAATGTTTATTGTGTAAGTGATGGGATGATTTCTGTCTTTTTAAAATTTTCTAATTCAAAAGTTGTGGGCTTATAAATATATTTTTATACATATACATGTATCTGTTCTTTTTCAAATTCTTTTCCCATTTAGGTTGTTACATAATATTGAGCAGAGTTCCCTGTACTATACAGTAGGTCCTTGTTGCTTATCCATTTTAAATAGAGCAGTGTGTACATGTCAGTCCCAAACTCCCTAACTGTCCCTCTTTGAATGTAAAAGATGAAGAGATTTGATAACTCTAGTGATCCTTACAGATAGAGACTGTAAATAATCCTCCCCTGAGGAAGGCCAGATATTTCAGGAAGATCAATAATTCAGGATGATCATGGTTACGTTACTGATTGCCTTTTAATTGTATGGTGTTTTATTTATCAGTCTATTTATGATTCCGTTTAAAACATGTCAGGGGTGTAATGAAATGAAAATTGAAAGGTGGCAGGAAATGGGGATGTAGAAATGAGCAAGGATTTTCAGACATGGTACCTTGATGACGCCCTAGCAGCACCTCGTGGTAAAACCCGATGGGGGGAAGGAATGTTTAGCTTTGAAGTAGAGAGAGCTCTAGAGGACCAGCTTCTTTGTGGAGGGGGGATTAGATTTATGTTGTGTAGCTCAGGACCAAAGTCTAAAAATTACTGGGGAGAGGATTTAGATTCATTGTAGAGAAGACATTTCAGAAATGGCAGTAGTGACCTTGTAAAAGGAGTGAGTCGTTGGAACTGTTAATAGAGACCAAATAACCACATGTCAAGAATGTTATTGATAGGATTCTTATGTGGCCTGGGAGACTGAGACTGAATAACCTCCATGGGGTTCCAACACTAAGATTTTAAAGGTGGCCAAATGAATCAGTTGATTTGGGTTCTGGTACACTTAGGCAGTGTCACCTTGGGCAAGTCACTTACCCTCTCTGAGCTTTCTCACCTACTTAGTTGGTATAAAAATATCTACCTGTTCTGAATGAATTTTTTAAAAATTACATGAAGTGATGTATGGTCCTATAACATGTTGTTAAGGCATACTTTCTTTTTCTGCTTATTTGTCATTTCCTGCACATGCATTAAGTGTTCTAGTCACTGGAGACTGTGCTTAGCAGTGTGATTTATTTTAAATCAAATGCATTATTATTTTCCCTAGGAACTTTTTTGTGGAAACTGTACTTATTCAAATAAGAAAGGAGACTTTGATATCAAAAAATGGAAATCTTTACTCAATAAAAAATGAATTTATATCTTATTTCTTTTTACAGAGGACTTAAAATAGGTTATTTTTCTGATAAAAACACACCCTCTTATTATTTTAAGACATCGTTCTTCTGTTGAATTTTAGATTGTTGGAATTCAGTGGGTGAAGTTTATGAGCCTTTATTCATGCTGATAAGGAGAGTCTCATCACAACTTTCTATAATTTGCTTTTCAACTTTGTAGAAACTGAATCAAGAGTCTGTGATGGCCCTGCTGATTTTCCCGCTCTTCAAGGACTATTCAGTTAGCTTGGTTTAATTTTGCTAGAAAATGCTCAAGCCGTTAATTTTTATAGAAATTAATGACATTTTTATTCTGGAACCATGTGCTTTCATTTTAATACACAGGGAATGGTTGACTGCTTTCACTGATGCACTGATACCGTTAGGAGAAGAATAGCTACTATGCTGATTGATATACTTTTGTCATTCTTTTGGGGGTAGGTGGCCACGACCAGATCGGAGGGGGCGGTGGGGTTTGTAGAGAAGGAAAAGGACTGGAGAACTAACACCGAGCACCTACTGTTTGCCAGATTGTTCATTTAATTTTCACACTGCTCGAGGTGTGTGAAAAAATTGGTGATGAAATGGAAGTTCTGAGAAGTTGTTCACGTTCCCAACATTCTAAATTTAATAAGCCATAGAGATGGAATTTGGATCCAGTTTCTTCTGACTCTAATGTCCATTGCCTCTCTTTCTGCCCTGGGCCTGTTTTAACCAGAATGAGCCCCAGAGATGGTCAGTTCTTGCCCCCCAACACACACACATATACACCAGTTGTCATCAGAAGTTATCTTCACCTTGACTGTGTTACCTTTGAAGAATGAAGAGAAGAACCAAAAAGGTCTAGACAGGCTGATTTGTTTCTACTGAGGAGATTTTGGTGTTTCCCGTTACACCTTTTAGAAACTAACTATGCCAAACAAACTGTATTTTATTTTTTGAAGGAAGTCAGGAAAATGAAAGAAATACTCTCTTTTGTAACCATCTGGCATCTTAAGATAGTGAAAGCACATAGCAGTTATGTGCATATTTTGTTTTATAGAAAGACTTCTAAAAATAATATTGTAGGATATAAGCTGATATTTTTAAAATTTTTGAATGAAGGATAGTTTTGGTTTAAATAAGAGACAGTGGAGTACATTTGTAAACTGTCAGTTATTTTCCTTTATATCTGTAAAAGTAGAATGGAAAATACATTTTTTTCCCAATCAGAAGATTTAATCTTTTTAAGTAAAAGAAGGCATGACCCTTTTGTAGCTAGAATTGAAATTGTGCTGAATGGACTGTTTCTACAGCCCATGCCTCAGTGGAAACAGCACACAGGCCTTAAACTGTGTGTATATCACTGTCAGCTCTGACCTCAGGGCCTAGTTTATACACAGTTACTGTTTTTGTCAGGATTTATATCGGCATTTATCTATTTTTAAGTATTTGTCTCTCCTACTAGCCTGAGAACAATTTGTGGATAGGAACTTACTCATTTTTAGATCCCTAGAGCCTAAGATATGTAAAATCCTTAATAAATGTTTGCTGATTGACTATATTGTAGTTGGGTGACTTATTCATCCACCTTGCCTCCCACAAAGAAGTTGGTCTTGACAAAAGGAAATGCTCTCAGCTTTGGAATCAGCCCGGAGTAGGTGAACTTCAAAGTCCCTACATCTCTTGTGATTTAATCTACCAACCTGCCTCTGACACATGAACTATACCTATTTTTCTTTTTTTTAAAATTGAGATAGAATTGACATAAAGCACTGTGTAAGGGTACGATGTACAGCGTGTTGATTTGATACATTTATATATTGCAGTATGATTACCACCTTGGCATCAGCTAACACCTCTATCGCATCCTTTTTTTTCAAATAACCTTTTTACTTCCTCCCTGATGTTGAAAATCAGCTTTCCCTTGAAGACACTGCTTCTTTAGCAGACTTCTCTAATGAAGGCCATGTCTTCTCTCATTTCTCCAGATTCATGGGGGCTAATAATCAAACCTGCAGAATTCTTTATATACCCCTCAGACACTCCTAGACAGGTGCTCTCAATAGAAGTACAATGCTAGCCCTCAGATGTCATTTAAAATGTTCCTTTAGCCACATTAAAAAAGTGAAAAGTAGATGAAATGAATTTTATTTAGTCTAATATATCCAAAAATTATTTTAACGTGTACTTAATATAAAAAGTTTCTAATGATGTGTGTTCCATTTTAAAATTCATACTACATCTTTGAAATCTGGTGTTCATTTCACACTTTCACAGCACATCTCAGTCCAGAGTAGCCACAGTTCTAGTGCTTAATAGCCTCTTGTGTCTAACAACTACGGTACCCGACGTCTGGTTTCAACTATTGCTCCCCTGCAGTTTCTCAACATTTCAGAGCCTTTCTCTTATACCACCTGATTTTCATTATCTTTGCTGTGACCAATAAGCACTTTTTGGAATTATAGTGGCATCAGCTGCCATGCAGTTTCCCCATATGCCTTTCCCTGTCATCACCTTTGAAGATTCTACAGTCTTACCATCTCTGTGTCTGAGCTCATCCCCACCTCACTCATCACTATCATCACCCCCAAATCTCTTAATCTCCACAGTTCCTTTCTCTGAGTATGGTTCCTGGCGTTCTGTTGTTCCCGGTCATCACACTTTGCCTCCTTTCTGAACTGTGGGGAAATCATTTTTACAGTTACTTCAGGTATGAGCCTGTGAATTACCAGCAAACACAAAGGCCTCAAACCTATTTGTGCACTGTTGCTAATAAGAGGAGCCTGTAGGAGAAAATCATCCAGTGGAAAATGCAGTCATTGGCTTCTCCAAACTGAGCCTAATGGGAACTGTGTAAAGATGGGAAATGGCAGAAGCCACTACTGAGTCCAGCCCTTTCATTTTACTGAGGAGAAAACTGATACTCAGAATAGTTTTGTGGCTTGTCCAAGATCACAGAGCTATTAAATGGCAAGTTTGACCCCGGACCCAGGTACCCTGACTCCGGGCCTGACTTTTTAAATTCATGCTGAATAAATATGGTAATTGTGTAGTTCCCATGGTAGAAGAGTATAATACCACGACTACCTCCTGGAGATTCCACAGGTTAAGAGCAGAGTTCCCAGCAAGACTGCCTTCACTTCAGATGCCAGCTGCAAGTTTGGGGGGCTTCCAGGCCACTTGCAGTTCTGACCAACTGACTACAAATTCAGGGGTTGCTACAACTCCCTCAGGTTGGATAATTCACTAGAATGACCCATAGAACTGAGGAAAGCACTAATGTTTACAGTTATAGTTTTATTATAAAGGCTACAAATCAGAACCAGCCCAATGAAGAGACATATAGGGCAAGATCTAGAAGTGTTTTGAGCACAGAGCTTTCAAGTATTCTCTCCTTAGAATCAGGAGACATTGCCCTCCAGACACATTAGTTTGTTCATCTACCAGGAATCTCACCAGAGCCATGGTGTGCAGAGTTTTTATTGGGGTTTCATTGCATAGACACGTTTTACTGAATCATTGGCCATATGACTGAACTCAATCCTTAGCCCCCCCTTCCCTCCCCAGGGGTCAGGCTGATATCACAAGGCTCAAAGTCCCACCCGTCTAAATCTCGTGGTTGGTCTTTCTAGCGCTGCTGGTCCCCAGCCTGAAACTATCTAGGGGCCCACCTTGAGTTGCTTGGTTAGCATAAATTCAAGTGTGGTCTGAGGATCTACCATGAATAACAAAGATACTCCTGTCACTTGGGCAGTTCTAAGTTTGGAAGCTCCCTTCCAGGAGCCCAGCACAAAAGCATTGTCTTATTATATAACATTCTTTATTATACAGAAGACAGAAATTCAAAACCTATTTGGCTTAGGAATTTTACTAAAGACATAGGTGGCCCAGAGATAAGAAAGTAGCAACTAAAAGAGGCAAAAAAACCCAACCAAACAAACAAAAAAATCCTGACTAGGAAGGGAAGCTCCATAGCCAAAGCTCAAGTTCATCTTTTTGTTAGAGGGGCAGCTGCTCAGGGTAGAAGAAAACCATGAATGAGAACATGGTTTACTCCTATTTTTCATCCAGGCCCGTTCTGGAGGACATGGCATTGCAGATAGATTTAAATTACTCGGGATAAAGTTGATGTCACCTGCTCTTTGGCTTGAGGGCTTTGGCAATTCCCCTCTCCTTACCTCATAGGTGAAGGAAGATCTTTGCTAATGAAGTTCTTTCTGGTGTCTCCTGGGCAGAGGGTAAATCTCATAACAGATATTTGTTCAGTTGCTTATTACTGTGTTTCCTCCATCACCTTCCACAATCCCTGTAGTAGTTTCCAAGTTTAAACAAGCATTTACGTGTGTTTAATATCTAGTTAAAACAAAAAGCTAAATAAGTAGACAGCTTGTGTTGAAAAGAAGAAAAACATTGGACTGAGTTAAGAAACATTCTTTGGTTTAGCGAACTTGATAATTGCACAGGTTTTTGTCGCTTGCTGTTTTTACTGTTAAAAATTTATTGAAGCATGTTTTTAAAATTCATTAAAGTGTTTATTGGGCAAACATGTTTTTTTAGTATCTGGCATATGGAGGGCAGTGTGCAAGACACTGGTCCACAAACATGACCAAGACTTCATCTCCCCTTTTAGGTGTGCTGCCGGATGATTATATACAGTGTAGCAAGTTCAGTTAATATGGTTCTTCCTTGTGTACTGTGCAAGCACAGAGGAGAACTTAAAGAACCCCTAGGGAGCCGAGATACAAGGGTCAGAGAAAGTTTCTTGGAGGAGGTAGTGTCTGAACTAAGTATTCAAGGATGAAAAGGTGTTTTGCCTGGGAA